>NC_064639.1:985545170-985849770 GCF_023864345.2 Schistocerca serialis cubense | reverse complement strand
AAGACTCAAAATCCAGAAATCCACTACCATATAGCCATACGAATATTTATTAACGTCAACATATATAAACACTTAATGTAGTTATGATGATGATGATTATGGACTTCGTAAAACAATAAGCAGCGATAAACAAATATTTGTACTTTATTTTTGAAATGAATGTTTCGAAGATGATTTTGCACAAATAAAAAGAAGTATGATAGAATTTTCTTTGCTACATGTTGGATATAAATCTTTGTCATTGGGCAGTTTTCAGTACGAGTTTGAAGTGCAAGGATGAAGTACAATTTATGCGTGTTGTGTTAACATGGTGGTTGATGTTGGTTTGTATTATGAAGTGAAATATATCTATTCAACAACAGAAAGTCCGCCACTGTTTCATATTATTTAACAAAAAGAAGCCAAGCATCCTCTAGACCAGCATACAAAGTTGCACTTAAGAATGGACTACGAGCCTGCAACTTATAACAAAGAAGAAGAATAAAAGATGAGTATTATGAAAAGTGTTTATTCAAATTCTACAGTTGCTATTTCTCCCTTCAGTGTGTCACTATCTCAACGTGCCAGGTGGTGTGAAAATGTGACCAGCCACTCAAATTATAACTTACTTAAAAATCAATAAATCAGCTTCAGGCTACAAGAGGATGGTGATGATCAAATATGGTGGCGTCATCTGGGATTTTCTGAAAGTTAATTGTGAATACTGAGTTGGCCTATTTTTCTTGTTGCGCATTAAAAGTATATATATTGCGAAAATTTTATATGAATGATTGGCCAAATATGAAACACAGCTATGGAACAGCAGCAGTAGTCTCAAAAGGAGTTCGCAAACAACAAGCTGAAAAGGATGAATAATAAAAAGTGAAGTGAAAAATTAACAATGTCCATCTCCAACAACAAAGATAAGTACTGGAAATATTTTCTTTCTTTTTTTCTTTTAGTGGTGAAGTGTTTTGTTGAATAACTATTAACAATGACTGTCATTGAACAGGAATCTGAGTAATGGGGAGTAATACAGACATGGGAGGGTTAAGCAGTGTTGTAGAAAAAGAATAGAAAAGCTTTATTGATGAAGCAGTAGAATAGAATAAAGACGCTAATAAATTAAGGAAATTAGTAAAATGAGATGATAATAATGATATAAGTAGCATGTTGACATTGTTAAGAAAAATGAACAATTATAATAAGGATCAGTTAATAAAAACTAGCAATGACCAAGCATGTTGACATTGTTAAGAAAAATGAACAATTATAATAAGGATCAGTTAATAAAAACGAGTAATGACCAGTTGGCAAAAAGTAATGAGTAACTTGAAAATCATAAAGAAGAAAGTGAGCAACAGTTCATAGAATTCGGTCATTGAATAGGAGCGTTATTTGATTGTATCATTAAAAATACAGCTCAGCCAAACACTATCAATAAAAAAATTGAGAGATTAGATGGTCGAGTAGAATCTGCTGAGTCTAAAATGAAAGAAATTGAACTTTAATTTGACACTGAAGGAAAAATGTCAACGATGAGATCACTGAAGGTACGGAAAAAAATAAAATTGCTTTTGAAAAAGACAATAGACACCAAATTCACAGAAAATGTATTATTAAGTTACAACAAAACCAGCACCCTAAAAAGTAATATTTCTGTTCTGTGCAAAAAGGCTGAAGAATTGTCCTATGATGTAGTCAATAGAAATCTTATAAACAGTATTAGCAACAAGTTTTGCAACATTCCAGTGAAAGGTGAAGGTTTTTAGATCGTGTAGATTTTCTCATACATTGCAGAGACAATTTTGTGTCTAATATGACCGATATTATAAAAATAGAGTTTGTTAAGAAGTTTCTAGAAGATGAAGCATTACGTTTGACCAATCAGTTTACTAATGATGACACAACCTAAGCTGATTTTGAGAAACTATATTTCGACAGATTTTGGTCAGAGGCTGAACAAGATAGCATAGAAACTGAATTTCTCAATGGGCTAAAATAGAGGGAAGGGCATATTAGCATGAAACAGTTTTACAAAAATCAACTCACAAAATTAGCTCATTTGAACAAACCTTTCGATGAACTTACCTAGATGATGCTTTAAAAAGGTTACAAGCTAAGGTACAGTGGGACCTAGTCTAGAGGCCAGATGACACAATAGATAAGTTTGTAATATGTTGATAAATTAGACAGAGTTTTGGAAAAAACAGGGAAATACCATCACAATAGGTACACGCATTTTGAAGGGAGTAGTAATCATAATTAGCACAGTAATAATCAAAACAGGAGGGAACATAGTAATCGCAATGGTAACAATTATCAGCAGAAGGAAAACAGTAGAGCAAGTGGTAACAATTTTCATTCTGGAAAGCAACGTAGTAATAGTTGCAACAACAACAACAAATGTATCTGTTCAACAAAAAAAAATTATATGTGTCTGTTCTACAAAAAATAATGTTGTAGAAACAAAATGTTTTGTGCTATATATAAAGAATTATGTAGTTACAGGTTTTTGTGCAAACAATTTAAATGTGGTAACTTATAATAATTTTTCTTTTGCTGTGTTACTTTTCTACAGATTATAAATAAGTCATGAGTTATATTTTATTATGTTCTTTCATGAAAAGCTATTAGTTTTTTACAGTGTTATTTATCAATGTTAGACTAATGTTTTAACTAACTAATGATTTGAAAAGCTGAAGCTTTAAGTACGTATCTCAGTCAGTCCCTGAGCATTTATCAGTTCTTAATATAACTGTCTTTGCAGTATATCATGAATTAGTACTAGTGTCATTTCCATGTTATTTTTAGTCATGATATTCATGTAAAAAGACTCTGTAATCTGAAGGAAGACAATTACAGCATTTCTTTTTGCTGTCTAGAATTATTTGTCATTCATTGAATCATTGATACTTCTTTTGTACTGATTTTGGGAATGTGTAGGGAAGGCACCACGCCATTTCTCACAAAAAAGTACAGTTTCTTGTGCTGTATATAATTTATCTTGTCTTTACTATGATAAATACTTTTTCTGATGTTTAATATTATTTTTGTATATGTATTGAACTTTCTTGTCACCCCATTGAATCAGTGTACTATATGTAGGTGTGAAAGAAGAATTTAAATATGACAGCGACAAATAGTTAATAAACAGCACTTTAAAACAAATTTCAGAGTTGTCGACATTTTTGGCATAACTTATGGCCAACTTTTTTATACAAGTAACTAAATAACTAGTTTTCAGAAAAACGTGTAGAATGAGATAGTTGTCTCATTCTGTAACATCATTTGAAAGACTTGAAAAGCAATTTTTCATGTGTTATTGTATAATGTATTATGTGGATTGGAAAACCGTTGGTAGCAATCAGAAACTAAAGGACAAAATGAGTGATAAAACTGATGGTCTTGCACATGGACTTAAGGTAGGGAGTCTGCTGACTTTGGTAAGCACTCCACTTGGCCATTAGTGCCTTCCCTAACTTTATGCAGCCATTCTTAATTTCTGGTGCACTCTATTCTAACTCTTTCCTGTCAGAGATCTATTCCAACTGTGCTCTTCAATTTTTTTCTTTACTCTATTTTTGTCTGGGATCTATACTATTTTATGTAACTCTGCTTCTGTGGAAGAAGTGATCTGATAGTTCTATCCTTCAAGCACCTGCCATATCATGCATAAAAAATTCTTGCAAAATAGGGCAAGAAATAATTTTTGTTCTAGCATATTTTTATGTGCTGAGGATTCAGTGTTCTGTGTAAAATTTAAATTTGGAAGTAAGCAGATTCTGGTACCTATTCTGGATGATAAATTTGAATCAACTGTGGAGTTTGGTACAATGAATGTGTACTGTGGTGATAGTAGGTTAATAATGGGCCACAGTAACAATATTGAAGGAAGTAAAGTGGAGAGTGCATCAGTGAAAGTCAGTGATTATTGAGTACAGGCAGTAGGGCCTAAATTTGGTATTTTTATGGGTAGTATGTTCCTTAAAATGGTTAAACATTCTCATGAAATACAGGTCCTACTGTCATGCCACTATCATAAAATCAATGAACGTGGCTTTATGTGAAAGGACAGAGTTACAAGTACATACACTATGTGATCAAAAGTATCCAGACACGCGCAAAAACATACGTTTTTCATATTAGGTGCATGTGCTGCCACCTATTGCCAGGAACTCCATATCAGAGGCCTCAGTAGTCATTAGACATCGTGAGAGAGCAGAATGGGACACTACATGGAACTCATGGACTTTGAACATGGTCAAGTGATTTGGTGTAACTTGCATCATACATCTGTACGCGAAATTTCCACAATCCTAAACATCCCTAGCTCCACTGTTTCCGATGTGATAGTGAAGTGGAAATGTGAAGGGCAATATACAGCACAGCCAGCCAGGGTGGCCGAGTGGTTCTAGCCGATACAGTCTTGAACCGCGTGACCGCTTCGGTCTCAGGTTCGAATCCTGCCTTGGGCGTGGATGTGTGTGATGTTCTTAGGTTAGTTAGG
The DNA here is from genome assembly GCF_023864345.2 of Schistocerca serialis cubense. Classification (NCBI taxonomy): domain Eukaryota; kingdom Metazoa; phylum Arthropoda; class Insecta; order Orthoptera; family Acrididae; genus Schistocerca; species Schistocerca serialis. Next base: position 985,845,281 of record NC_064639.1, on the reverse strand, counting down.
TTTAAGTAGTTCTAAGTTCTAGGGGACTGATGACTTCAGCAGTTAAGTCCCATAGTGCTCAGAGCCATTTGAACCATTTTGTACAGCACAAAAGTGTACAGGCCGATCTTGTCTGTTCACTGACAGAGGCCACCGACAGTTGAAGAGGGTCATAATCTGTAAGAGGCAGACTTCTATCCCGACCATCTCACAGGAATTCCAAACTGCATCAGGATCCACTGCAAGTGCTATGACAGTTAGGTGGGAGGTGAGAAAACTTGGATTTCATGGTTGAGCGGCTACTCATAAGCCACACATCATGCTGGTAAATGCCAAACGACGCCTCGCTTGGTGTAAACAATGGACGATTGAACAGTGGAAAAACGTTGTGTGGTGTGACGAATCACAGTACACAATGTGGCGATCCGATGGCAGGGTGTGGGTATGACGGATGCCTGGTGAACATCATCTGCCAGCGTGTGTAGTGCCAACAGTAAATTTGGAAGCGATGGTATTATGGTGTGGTCATGTTTTTCATAGAGGGGGCTTGCCCCCCTTGTTGTTTTGGGTGGCACTATCGGAGCACAGGCCTACATTAATGTTTTAAGCAGCTTCTTGCTTCCCATTATTGAAGAGCAATTTGGGAATGGTGACTGCATCTTTCAACACGATCGAGCACCTGTTCATAATGCACGGCCTGTAGTGGAGTGGTTACACGGCAATAACACCCCTGTAACGGACTGGCTTACACAGAGTCCTGACCTGAATCCTATAGAACACCTTTGGGATATTTTGGAACGTCGACTTCGTGCCAGGCCTCACTGACTGACACCGATACCTCTTCTCAGTACAGTTCTCCGTGAAGAATGGGCTTTCATTCCACAAAAAGCCTTCCAGCACCTGATTGAAAGTATACCTGCGAGAGTGGACGCTGTCATCAAGACTAAGGGTGGGCCAACACCACATTGAATTCCAGCATTACCGTTGGTGGGCACCACAAACTTGTAAGTCTCTTGAGCTAGGTGTCCGGATACTTTTGATCACATAGTGTATTTTTGTTAATCACCTTTTGCTTATCATGTAAATTTTTTACGACATCTGGTAACAACTGGAGAGCTACAGAACAGGTAAAAAGTCAAACTTGGTAATTGTTTTGAAAATTCATAAGAAAAGAACTCTGTAAAGCAAAATTTTTCTCCTGTCCTCATTTGAACAACGTAATGATACTAAGTTAGTCAAAAAGAGTTGTATATCATATAATGATGAACTTGTGATTTGTTATACTCCAAATATTGTTGGCATATATAAACATATATAAACTCTTAATGTAATTATGATGATGATTATGGACTTCTTGAAATGATATGCAGTGATAAACAATTATTTGTACTTTATTTTTGAAATGTATGTTTTAATGAAGATTTTGCACAAATAGAACGATATATGATGGTATTTTCTTTGCTACATGTTAGAGACAGATCTTTTCTTTGATCCGTTTTTAGTACGATCCGGCCACTGTGGCCAAGCGGTTCTAGGCACTTCAGTCTGGAATCGCACTGCTGCTATAGTCGCAGGTTCGAATCCTGCCTCGGGCATGGATGTGTGTGATGTCCTTAGGATAGTTAGATTTAAGTAGGGGACTCATGATCTCAGATGTCAATTCCCATAGTGCTTAGAGCCATTTGAACGATTTAGTACGAGTTTGAAGTGCGAGGATGGAGTAGAAGTTATGTGCATTGTGTTAACATGATAATTGATGTTGATTTGTATTGTGAAGTGAAATGATTGAAAATATATCTATTCAACAACAGAAAGTCTGCCATTGTTCATATTATTTAACAAAATGAATCTGAGCATCCTCTAAATCAGTATACAAAGTTGTGGTTCGGAATGGACTACGAGCTTACAACTTTCAACAAAGAAGAAGAATAAAAGGTGACTATTATGAAAAGTGTTTATACATTTCTAGCACTGCTACCTCTGTCTACAATGTGTGTCTATATCAGTGTGTCAAGTGCTGGGAAAATATGACCAGTCGCCAAAATTACTAACTTACCTCAAGTTTAATAAATCAACTTTGGACTACAAGACGATGATGACACTCAGAGCTCCAGGTTAGTACAAATACAAAAGGAAGTTAAGTACGAATATCCAGGACTATAGGAGACAGTCAATTGCTTAAATGTGTAGATTCTGTAAATAATATGTCGTGGTATTTGTTAAACTTTATCTACAAATGTAAAAAGTGTTTTTTTTTTTAAATCAGAGAAACTGTAACAAACAGCCCTGGAAGTATAGATAGCGATGGGGGAAGACTATTACACAAAAGGCTGAGGCATACGTCAGGTGTGCAGACCACAACTGAGGAATCTATCTGATACTCTGACCATGATGTGCAGAATACAAGTGACAAGTTAGTCTGGTCATTTGACTGGTGGGGTAAAAGTCGTTATTTTTGGGTAATAGATCATTATAATTGGATATTATATAATGGCGAGATGTCATTAATAATTATGATAAAAGCGACATTTTTAATAATGGTGATAAAAGTGGTATGTATTTCATTACAGAATAAATAATAGTTATATGAGTGATCAGTAATAAATAATTATAATTGACATATTTTTATACAATGTAAGGGGGCTAGGCCAAGTGGCTGATTTATAGAGAACAATGGATCTCTTCCCTTATGATGACTTTAAACCATAATATTGAGGTAGAACAACCGTACCAGGATTTTGGACCACACTCTTGAAGGACAACTGTCTCTGGACGGTGATCCATGACCTTGACCCCTGTGCTTTTCTTCACAGTGGTACTGCCCCCTATCGAACTGTAGCTGTGGAAGTCTGCGAAGATGATTCTGAAGTGCTAATGGGCTTCCTCATGCCGATGTTTTAGGTGGCATTCTGTGAGACAGCGGTCGACCGTTTAGAACTTACTTGTGAGTAAAAGGAAACGGAATGTAACCAAGCGAACTGCTCGGTTTCCTGACCTCCCTACAGACTATATTTCACATTGCATCAGAAGGAGTTTTTTACTTGCAGACCTCATGTCCTGGTCGCTATCATGATAAGATCAAATTTGCAAGGAGTGTGGTTTTTATTGATTATGGAGCTCAGAGGGGTCATTATTGACAGTAGATCACATGGTTCAATATTCTGCAATGCTACTAGGGGCAATTACAATTTGTATTGACGTTAATTCCGCTGTATCGAATTGTCATAGCCATACCATATACACTGGTGAGCTAAAACATTAACATCACTTGCTTAATAGCATGCTGGAACGTAATACAGCAACGATTCTGCATGGAAGCGATTCCACAATCCGTCGCTAGGTTTCTGGAAGTATGTGACACCAGACGACTGTACACAGATCACGAAATTCTCATAAATTATGGACCAGGGGTTTGGAGTGTGGAGCTGATGTCTGTGGTGTTCCAGGTATGATCCATTGGGTTCATGTCAGGCAAATTTGGTAGCCAAGAGATCCACTTGAGTACACTATAGTGCTCATCAAACCTATGTAACCCAATTTTGGCATTGTGACGCGAACATATATCCTGCTGGAAGATGCCATCACCTTAATGGAAGACATCAAACATTAACAGAGGTGGTCCATAATAATGTTCATGTAGTCCATAGCTGTAATAGGTTCTTTGATTAGTATCACATCTCTCATGGAAGCTCAGATGAATATCCTCCATAGCAGAATGCTGCATACACTGGCCGGCATCCAGAGCACAGTACGTATTTTGAGTAGCTGTTTACCTTGATGACGATGTGTCCAGACTCAACCAATGATTTCGTGTAACAAGAAACCTGATTCATCAGACCAAGCAAAGTGTTTTCATTGATCCATGATCCAATCGATATGACACTGTGCCCACTGCAGTCATAACTTACGATGTCGTTGGGTCGACAGAAAAAACCAGTAGGGGACGACCGCAGGTGAGTTCCATGTTCTACAATGTGTACTGAATGTTGTGCTCCAAAACACTTTTGCCCATATCAGCATCGCACTCTGTCGTTAGATCTGCCACAGTTTGCTACCTGTTCTGCTTTCCAGTCCGTGCAAGCCTGCGATCTCCACGTTCAGTGATGAGGCGTGGACGTCCAACAGCTGTCGTCTACTAGTGCTTTCTCCATCCTAGTAGTTTCCATAGATGCTCACGACAGTAGCATGAAACAGCTGTCAGCTTTGTCACCTTCAAGAAACTCATTTCTGGGTGCTTGGCCCTAACAATCTGCCCTTTGTCAATAGATTTCTTCACTTGTAACCTGTGTCATCGCTAGAACGATTTCACACCATTCGCCTCTCCTGGATTTACGCACTTCCTTTACATTATGTGGACGTTGGCAGCTCTGCAGCCAGGTGACTAGCACGAGTTACGTTGTTCTCGTGAAGATAAGTCATTTTAGATTATGAAAACACTTAGTTTAGTACTGATTAAATGGCAAATAGGTGTATTATTGTGCTCTTCAAGTGTACCATTAAAGGTTTCATTTTTCTTTACGTAATATAGCAGAAAACGCGAAACGATCGTACAATCGGGTTACAGTCGTATTTTCTGTTTACGTTTGGCAGCAGCAAATCTATAGAATTTCGTTTCATTGTTCTTTGCTCTCTCTAACAATTTAACTGTAGCGTACCTCTAAATTATTTAACTCACATTTCCAGAGAGTAGCGTAAAGTTTAAGTTGTTGTTTCAGAAACTTTGCACTGAAGTTTTTGTTTACACACGGTTGTGTATAGGCAAAATTCGAAGAGTCATATTTTCGTGTTTCTCTGTAATTTAACTGACTTATTCTTAATAAACTATTACGTTTATCATGAGTGAAAAGTAAATGAGACTTATCAGTGGTTTTGTAGGATATGTAATAGAGATAGGAAGATACTACAAGAGGAGGGGAAAACTGCCGCCCTTCAGGCTGAGTTAGACAAGGCCAGAGGAGATCATGACAGGTTAAGGAGAGAGTAGGGTAAAGAGAGGTGGGAAGTGGTAACAGGCAACAGGAGGAACAGGCCTAGAACTTTGTCTGACAGCTTCGTGGTGAATGTGGAAAATAGATTTGACTTGTTGCTTCAGTTAGAAGCTGGTGAGCCTCAAGCAATTGCAGGGGTAGACAGGACACAACAAATTTTCATCGGCAAATTGAAAAGTAAGAACGAAGGGAAATCAGTAAAGAGAAAGAAAGTGTTGTTGTTAGGTAGTTCCCATGGAAGAGGTGTTGGCCAACTTTTGCAGGATGAACTAGGATCAGAATACCAGGTCACCAATCTTTTTAAACCTAGTGCTGATCTGGAGCAGGTGACAGAGGATTTAGGATCACTTTGCAAAGATTTCACTAAGGAAGACACAATGGTTATAGTGGGTGGGCCAGGTAATGGTATTGACAGAGATCCTGGGTTTAGTATAGAGTGTGACCTGGCAATGATTGCATCAGCATCGAAGCATACTAGTGTTGAGTTTGTATCTGTTCTTGAGCGTCATGACCGACCTCATTTGAACTCTTCTGTCAAGAGAGTTAATTTGGAGTTGGAATGGCTGCTTATGTCAGGTGCAGGGTCACACATTGGTGTGGTTCCTGTTGATTCTCTCGACAGGTGGGATTATATTGGCATGGCTTTCATCTCAACAGGAAAGGGAAGGGTAAATTGGCTGGGAAAATAGCAGGAAAGTAAAAGAGGGGAGGCACTGTCATGAGTGATAAAATATCAGTGGTTATAGGGTTCAGAAAAGACTCTTTTTTATGGTAGGGAAGACACAAAGAAACCAATTTTAAGAGAGGTTAGGATTGAGACAAACCTTCAGTTTGAGAAAATAGCCGAAAAACACAATTCTAGCTTATTACATAAGCATAAACAGCTGTTGGTTAAGTCTTTTCAACAACCAGCAGAAATTTCAACTCTACCCAATTTTAGCTCAAACAATGTGAAATGTCAGCTATCTTTATTGCAACAAAATATTCGAGCACTGAGAAATAAAATTAATGAATTAATTATCTGTACAGATGAATTGGCGTCCTCAAACACAGCTAACATAATCTGCCTCTCTGAACATCATGTGACTACTGGTATAGAACTTTTAAGTGTTACAGGATTTAGGTAAGTGTCTCACTTTTGTAGAGCAGAAATAGATAAAGGAGGAGTTGCCACATTCATCAGGAACTGTCATATGTTTAAGAATATATGGCTGTGAGCACTATGGGACTTAACTTCTGAGTTCATCAGTCCCCTAGAACTCAGAACTATTTAAGCATAACTAACTTAAGGACGTCACACACATCCTGGCCCCAGGCAGGATTCGAACCTGCGACTGTAGCAGTCGCGTGGTTCCAGACTGTAGCGCCTAGAACCGCTCGGCAAACCCCGGCCGGCTTAAGAATATCGATATTCATAAATTTTGCCTAGAACAGCATATGGAAGCATGTGCAACAGAAGTAGAATTTCACAAAAAGTCCTTCATAATATTATGTGTATATTGAGCACCTGCAGTTAACTTAAATCTTTTCATAAACCACCTTGATAGTGTACTGGCCCATTTAACAACCAAACACAAAGAAATAGTGGTTGCTGGTGATTTCAATGTAGATATCCGCAAAGACTCTCCCAAGAACTTAGTAACACTATCATTCAACTTAATTCGCACTGTAAAGTTCCCCACAAGGGTAGCCAATTGCTCACAAACAGCCATTGGTAATATTGTTATAGAAAAGTCCAATGAACAAAATTGTATTACAAAACCAACAGTCAATGGCCTCTCAGACTACGACATGCAGTTCCTTCTGTTAAATGTTAATACTGAACAGGATATAAAATCTGTTAAATCTGAGCTCCATAGGGTAATCAATAAGCCAAAAATTGATTATTTTATGACCCTCCTCAGAGACATTTACTGGTCTGATGTTTACAGTGCTCATGGCACGAATGAAAAATGTAACACCTTTGCTAATACAGTGCTTACCTTATTTGAACACTGTTTTCCCCAAAAACTGACCAAGGTTAGAGCAAAGTCTACAAAGAAGCCATGGATTACTCAAGGAATAGAGGTATGTTGTAAAACAAAAAGAAAACTGTATCTGTCGATCCGAAACAGTTCTGATGATGCTATCGCACATTACAAGAAATACTGCAAAATATTAAAGACTGTAATACCAACATTAAAGCAAATATATTACAAGGGAAAGATAGTCATATCAGATAACAAAATAAAGACAATATGGGATATAGTGAAGGAGGAGACTGGTAGAACCAGACATGAAGAGGGACAAATAGCATTGAGAGTAAATGATACACTGGTGACAGATGTGTATAGTGTTGCAGAACTTAGTAACAAACATTTTATAACTGTTACTGAAAAGATAGAGTTGTCAGGTTCTGTAGATGCTGCTATGGAACACCTCAGACCAGACATTTCATGTAACTTCCATAACATGAATATGACCCTCACTATCCCAGCAGAAGTAATGTCCATCATAAAATCTTTAAAATCAGAAACATCTAGTGGGTATGATGAAATATCAACAAAGTTAATTAAAGAATGTGATTCTGAGTTAAATAACATATTAAGCTATCTGTGTAACCAGTAGTTTATCAGTGGAATATTTCCTGAATGGTTAAAATATGCAGAAGTTAAGTCACTGTTTAAGAAGAGAGATAAACAAATAGCATCAAATTTCCTTCCAATTTCACTCTTGCCACCATTCTCAAAAATTTTAGAAAAGGTAATGTACAATAGCCTTTATAACCATCTTATCACAAATAACATACTGTCAGAGTCGCAGTTTGGATTTCTAAAAGGTCCTGATATTGAGAAAGCTATCTACACTTACAGTGAAAATGTACTTAATTCATTAGACAAAAAATTGCAGGCAACTGGTATATTTTGTGATCTGCCAAAAGCATTTGACTGTGTAAATCACAATATCCTTTTAAGTAAATTAGAATATTATGGTGTAACAGGAAATGCTGCAAAATGGTTCAAATCTTATATCTCTGGCAGGAAACAAAGCGTGTTATTAGGAAACAGACATGTATTTAGCTATCAGGCTTCATCCAACTAGGAACTAATTGTATGTGGGGTCCCAGAAGGTCCCATTTTGGGGCCATTACTTTTTCTTGTGTATATCAATGACCTTTCATCAGTAACATTACCAGATGCCAAGTTCAGTTTGTTTGCCAATGATACAAACATTGTAATAAATAGCAAATCAAGTGTAGTCTTAGAAAAATCAGCTAATAAAATATTTTTGGACATTAATCACTGGCCCTAGCCAATTCTTTGTCACTAAACTTTGAAAAAACACACTACATGCATTCAGAACTTGTAAAGGGTGTCCTCTGAGTATATGCCTAGCATATGATGGCAGCAGATAGAAGAAGTGGACAGTGTTAAATTCTTGGGATTAGAGCTTGATAATAACGGCAATTGGGAGGAGCACACCACAGAACTGCTGAAGCATCTTAACAAATCTCTATTTGCAATCGAATTGTGTCAGACATAGGGGATATAAAAATGAAAAAGCTGACATACTATGTTTACTTTCATTCAATAATGTCATATAGGATTATTTTTTGGGGTTATTCATCAAGACAAGCTAAAGTTTTCCGGGCACAAAGACGTGCAATAAGAGTTACATGTGGTGAACTCAAGAACATCTTGCAGAAACCTATTTAGGGTACTAGGAATACTAACTACTGCTTCCCAATATATTTACCCATTAACGAAATTTGTTGTTAAAAATATATCACTTTTTCAAACCAACAGCTGAATTCATGGAATTTATACTGGAAATAAGAATAATCTTCACAATGATTTAAAGTCACTTAGTCTTGTGCAAAAAGGTGTGCATTATTCAGGAACACACATTTTCAATAACTTGCCAGAAGCCGTAAAAAGCTTAACAACCAACGAAATTCAGTTAAAGAAAAGCCTAAAGGATTTATTGGTGGCCAACTCCATCTACTCCATTGATGAATTTCTCAGTAGAACCAACTGATTTGCGTGTATATATATATATATATATATACAAAGTACAAGCTAACTTCTGCACCATTTCAGTGCAGTAATGTGTTAATTGTAAATAAGTGTGTGTGTGTGTGTGTGTGTGTGTGTGTGTGTGTGTGTATGTGTGTGTGTGAGTGTAAGTACAATCTAACTTCTGCACCAGTGCAATAATGTGTTGATTGCAAATAAGTATTGTAGTAGTTCTATTGAATGTTTATTACCTTATAAATAAATGAAATATGTTTTTCTTAAATTTTAAATTCACTGCATTAATGTGATCTTAGTAAATGAGTGTTTGTAAAATGATTCTTTCATATGGTGTTTATGAAAAAAAATGGCGATCATTCCACATAGGACCTGTGGAAAGTACATTAGCTTATTTGATTCAGTTGTAAATATTTGTCGTGTATTATTGTTTTTCTGACATGTTCTACATCCTGGAGGACCACCTCACTATATATCAGTTGGAATGAAAGTAGATCTAATCTAGTCTAATCTGTGTATGCAATGCCACCAGGTGGTACATACTCTCACGGTGGGCAGTGGTCATAATGGTTGGGATTGTAAGTGTATTTCACATATATACTACTTCTGAACATAAGTTATTCTATTTACTCCACGTGCCCTTCATTTCAGTTTCCTCACGCTCGACAAATTACATTTCGATCAGTTGAAATTTTCATAATTTTCCTCGATTTATGAAAAGCAGCGTAGGTTGAAGAATGGGGAAAATATAGTACTTCCTTACTTTTCTTCATAATGATACTACTTTATCTCTTGTACGTGTCCATAAGATGAAGGTAGTGATTTTAAGTAATGATTTATAGTGACACTAAACTCAGGGCTTTCGGAATTTCGTCCTGTACGCGAAAAAGACAGCTGCTAAAAGCAGTGGAGATAACTTTAGGATTTCTGATGCTACATATTCTGAAAACAAGATACATAAAACAATAATGAGATGACAAACAACATATATAAGCTTTAAAAACTATTCGTTTATGGCGATTTATTCGCACCAAGGTGATTTGGGGATAGACCAAATAACAATACATATGTGAACCTAGGGAGAGTGTCACCAGAAGTATCTGGTAGAAAAAGCAAAAATATACCATCTCTTATCTGGGAAGAGACAGTAGAGGAAGACAGGAAGTACACTGACAGTAACAGATCTCTAGGGTTTTGTATGAAGTCAGAACAGTACATTTATCACACTGAGTATAATGTTGGTATGGATGTTATGGATTTAAATTTTAGATAACTACTGTTAATGCTCCATTACTTAACTTCATTCTAGCTTATTATATTGACTTGGATAAATCGGCAATTTACATCATTATGCTCAACAGTTAGGCCAGTAAGCAGAATTTATTAGTTGTCTGAACTTTATTTCACCTATTAGGCACAAAAGATGAGATAATAAGAGCTAAAACACGTAGAAAGCCAATTATTTGTTAGTTTTGTGATCGTGTAAGCTACTGTTTACATTTTCTTTAGTAGGGAACATTTTGACTCTTGCATTAATCTTCCATAATAAATGACATTCGTTTTTCTAGACATGTGGAATGTACTAAGGTAAAAGTATAGTGAAGAGAGCTAAATAATCTGTTTTTCCATACGACAGAAAGTTTTCTGACTTAATCACCTCACATACCAGCACGCTAGAAAATTACAAGCGTTCGAATGTTTCTCATCAAAGGTCCTTCTTTAAAAAACAGCCAAAAAAACAGAAGTATGCAGAAGGTATCCTTGTTACTTAATTAATGACTTAACGAGTCACATTCGGTAAGATAATATTGGAAAGTATGACACATTAGCACTATTAGCCAAGAAGGAATCGTGGAACACAAAAATCCAATGTACAGTACTGTGTGTAAAATAACACAGACTAAACAACTTTTTTTTCATTCATAAGAATTCTCTAGTGAATTTAAACTCACTTACCCTTCAAACAGCTGTACTTGTGATAGACCATAATGTTTAATTTCTTCAAACCACTGTCGAATAATAGCACCAAAATAATCTGGTTGGGAAGGATTGCCTGATGTACTGTTTTTTCCAATGTTCTGGCCCACGGCAAACCTTCCTGTGGAAGTTATAATATCTTACTAATGAAGAATGTTCTTCAAGATTCACAGCTGAATATTAATATTCACCTGAGTCTCTGCATTTATCATGCTCGAACTTGCATTGATTCATCCATCTCTGAGCAATAATCGCCAGCTCGGCGTCCCAGTACTGTGGAACAATGGATGATTTACTAAGAAAATAACAACTACATTTAATATATTATAAAACAAATAATGTTAACGTCCAGTTGCTTGTCCTGGACTGGTCATTGTTTCAATGTCTTTAAAAAATTTCCTTTATTGTTCTCTGTTTGTAACCTCATTCACACAGAATATTCGTAATGTTAAGCAGTAACCATCCACATGTTATTACGGGACCAAAGAGAGTAGTAGCACAATTTTCAAAACTCTGTGTCTACATGATGGAAAATGGAAATGAGCGTTTGTCATCATCATAATGTTCTGGGATTTTTTACGATCCTCTCCTCCCCATTGCTCCCCCTGTTCCTGTTAGCCAACTGGGTCACATATAAATGGCGGATTGTTTTCCTGTTGGCTGAGGCATATAAACACAGCCTGCATTATTGCCAGATTTCCTCCCCATCCATCACCCATTCCCTCCCCCTACCCACTTCCCCACCACAGAAATACATATATTAAGCCGTTCTAGTATTGGCTGAGGCATATAAGTGCAACCTACATGGTTTTTGGAGTTTTATTTAGGACTCTTACTGCCATAATTTCTTACTCTGCTGTCACCATCCTTATCTCAATCAGGATAATTTTTTTGGTAGACGTTTTCCAAGAACCTTTACCTTTCAATATTTTATATTGACCTGAAATTCTCGCTGACATTCTTAACTTAATTGAAAAATTGACAGTCTTCAGAACTGCACTGCTTTACCTCTGCAGTGTTTCTCCGCGATTTTCTTTCTACTCCTTCATTACAGTTTTGTCATTCCTACATTGCGTTGCTGAGTCTTCTCAAAATTTCTTTTGCAGTTTCATCTTTTCCTTTAGTTCTTAAATTTACTTATCGTTTCTGGTTATCCTGTGTGTGTTCCCGCTGAACAACTCATGTTTTAGAAATATTCAAAGTCTTACTATCCTCCTACACATTGTCACCGAATCTTACTTTTATTTCTGCCGTCTATAGCTTCTTCCTAACAGTTTAATTTCAGTCGTTCTCGATACACGAACCTACTTATTCTTTTAATATTTTGGCAAGAATGAAGTTTAAGTGAAGTAATTATTTCTTTTCTCTGCTTTAAAACGTATGCAAAACTTTAACTACCCGTATTCAACTACGCAAATTGCACGCAATTATTGAGGAACGAAATTAACTGAATACTTAAGAAATTTACTACTCCACGAGAGTTAGTAAAGCAGTAAGTACTTTGCAGCTGAATAAAATGGGACACTCGGATATATTCCGGTTTTTCACGAGTGATGCACTCCTCTAATGTCTAAAATCAAACTTTTACTTCACTATCTGGTTAAGGTCCTAACACAAGTAGACAAAACTTCTACATGAGACAGAAAAACCCGTGCACTGTTCGTTTAATGCCTCAGGTCATTGTCAGTCTGAAACGGTAATAATGCTACTGCAATGGCGAAAACTTCTTCGCCTGTGCAAGAAGCTGTGTTCCTTGGCAACGCCTGCATCATACTTATAGCTCTCTGGCTATAGAAGCTAGGAACACCACCCAAATTAGCAGCTATCAAAAATAGTATTCCACGGAAGCAGGAAAGCAAATCATTATAATCCTTTAGCTGCGTCCATACTGGATACGCATCGAGCCATGCAAAGCCAAGAAAACGAGGTTCAGCGAAGCGCGGCGCATCCAGTGTGGACATCAATCCGCACCACTCTGCGCATTTTCGAATAACAACGTACAAGTTCTGCACAGGAGACGGGTTCGTTCGTGCGCTGTATTTGGATTAGGGGGGGGGGGGAGGGGGGAGGGGAGGGGGTTGTTACCGGGCCTAACGACACGGTAGAGTACCGCCAGGAGGTATGTACGTTAGTTTACATTCTGTCTCAAGATGAGGTTTCGAAAGGAATCATCTGAATATTGAAAACTTAATGGTGGTTACTGAAGATAATCATTGAGATGTTTTGCTTCGATTCTTTGTGTGAAGACATCAGAGTTGTGGACTTGTGAACGCAGCGTTATTGCCGTTCTCTCTTTGGAAGACTACGTATTTTTATAATTATTATCTTGTTTCTTTATTGTTGGTTCAGTCAAACTGACCAAGTGTTCAAAGCCTTACGACGATATACGACAATAATCTTCAAACTTTCCATCACTACCGAAATGTTAACTACTTCAGAGAATATTTATGCCATATATCTTCGGACTTCCCACCACTGGCGTCACCCACGACGACGTCTTCTACGTTTTTCGCCCTTCAGCTGATGACAGACAACTGTGAAAGCAGCCCTTGCAATTTTCCGAGCTTCTTCTAGCGTTTTCCCCGAGGCGCACGTGTACTGGAAGCATTCTCCACACCTTTGAGAGGGGAATAATATTTGGGGTAATTTGATTGTAAGTTTAGTTTGTTGTGTAGTTCACCGAAAACATCCATTTGCAATAGCTACTCAGTGTTACACAGCAATCAAGGCGGATTTTGATTGTGTGCTAATGGCAGCCAACTAATTTGACACCTGGAGAAATATTTGTAAAATTGTAAATTATATTTAATCACCAGTAGTTATTCGATCTTAAACTCATATGGCCCAGATAACGAATGACAGTTAGGGGAAAAAATGTGTAGTCGTCTGTACAATGGTGCAGGGGAGTGTAATGAATAATATACTAAATGTCTTGAGCAGTGGGGTTTGAAAGTGAGAGAGGTGGATGGGGACGATGATGATGCTGATGATGTTTGGTGTGTGGGGCGCTCAACTGCGAGGTCATCAGCGCCCGTACAAAGTCCCAATTTTTACATAGTCCATTTTCTTTTCACAATCCAATCTAGTCGCTCTCACAAATGATGATGATGACGAAATGAGGACAACACAAACACCCAGTCCCCAAGTAGAGAAAATCCCCAACCCGGCTGGGAATGGAACCTGGGACCCTGTAATCCAGAGGCAGTAACGCTAGCCCCTAGACCACGAGCTGCGGACGAGGCGATTTCGAAAATCGCAAATTCTAGCGAAAATATTTCCCAATGCAAAATTCACCTACATTAAATTTCCTTCAGATGATGTCTTATTCATTTTTGATCTAGGACCAATATTTTCCACATTAGAGTGGATGGAAACATTGCAGGTTATTAAAAATAGCTTTTCAATGGCATAAAATTGATGTCTGTTGTGAAATGAAGTGTGCTAAGAACAATCACTAAAAGTTTGCACTACTTTTAAGTGCAGCGGAACCGTATAAAGGAATAAATTGTGTTCTGGGGTAGTATCAGGTTGGAAAGGAGGGGGTGGAGGTTAGAAGCGTGCGACTTCCCGCCACATGAGTGCTGCAAGCTTTTCAGTTTACAGGCGGGCTATACCTCCCCAGCTTTTACTGTATGGTTCTGCTATGCGAGTAGATGATATACCTTACTCGTGTTTAATTAGTGGAGTTACAGGGTGACAATTATTGCACTATATGAAATAAAATCGTCATAATTTCTGAACGGTTTGGGTTAGGACATTCAAACTGCACGGTTGGCCGCGAAGCCTGGTGGGAATTAGTATGCGCATGCGCAAGTGCTTCTCATTGTGGGCCATTTCCACGTGAAAATGTCAAGGTACAGCGCGCCTGAGCGTATAGCGCTTGTGAAAGCCTACTGTGCGAGCAATAACAGCCCAAATGCGGCTCAAAGGAAGTTTACGATCAAGTTCAAACTGAAGACAACCGGTCCAAGTGTGCTAAAAATCAAGATTTTGATTCGCAAGTTTCGGAGGATGGGTAGTGTTCGTGATGACTGTTGGCAATGTCGGTCGTCCAAAAAGGGTGAAAACACCTGAAAACACCTGCTGTGTTTCAGACCAGCCCCAGGAAATCGATCAGACGGGCTGCACAACAGGTGGCAATCAACAAGGAGGCAGCAAATTGTTGTTGAAGACCTGCATCTCTTCCCACACAAAATTCAAACCCATCGGCCATTAAGCCCGAGGGCCATGGAACAGCGGTTGTGTTTCGTCAACACTATTGTCCACAGAATTGATGAACAGGAGTTTGATGTGAATATGGTTCGTTTTAGCGATGAAGCTCATTTTCATTTCGATGGATTCGTCAATACGTAAAATTGGCGCATTTGGGGGACTGAGAATCCACATTTCGTGATCGAGAAGTCTCTTCACCCTCAATGGGTGACTGTGTAGAGTGCAATGTCCAGTCACAGAAGTTGTGGTGTGATTTTCCATGAATGCAAGGTAACTGCAAAAAAGATAATTTTATCACCATTATCCACAGTGACCCTGATTTCGAAAAGATGGGGTTCATACAAGACGGTGCTCGACCCCGTCGAAGCAGGAGAGTGTTTGATGTCCTGGAGGAGCACTTTGGGGACCATATTTTGGTTCTGTGGCACCCAGAGGCCACTGCCATGGGCCTCGATTAGCCGCCGTATTCTCCGGATCGGAACATAGGCCACTCCTTTTTGTGGGGCTATATTATAAACAAGGTGTACAGCAATTCCCCCCCCCCAAAAAAAAAACCATTGCTGAGTGAAAACAGCCATTCAGGAAGTCATCGACAGCATCGATGTTCCGACACTTCAAGTGGTCATACAGAATTTCGCTATTCGTCTGTGCCTCATCATCGCCAAGGATGGCAGGCATATCGAACATGTCATTACATCAATCCGAATATCTCTAATGACGTTTACATGTTGAATAAAGTGTTTGCATCCCGTAGTTTGTAACTAATTTGGATTTTTTCATGTAGTTCAATAACTGCTACTGGCTGTGTTGAAAGCATATTGTAATACCGTGTAACATTGTTGTAGTCGATTGGTGGTGAACTAATGAGTGACCAGAAAGTTACTGCACTTCTTTCACCATTAATTGTGTTACTGGTAGATTGTGTAAATCTCTTCCATTCAGGAATTTCTAGCGCTTGTAGAGTGGGCTGCACCGAGGGGAGCTACTTACCACACATCCACAGTATTATCTTGCAAAGTGCGAGTCAAAATGTCTCAGGATTTTTAATGTGTTGTTCATGACACTCGCCCCTACCACTGTACAAAAATTTGCGACTACACGAACTTTTTCTCCCAGGCGACATATGTGGTCTGTGCTAACTGGGCTAATATGGGTCAATTCTAATTTTGTTCGATGTTTTAAAGTAGATGGGAATACTTAATAGGAATTGGTCATGATTAGAGTATGAATTCCTTTCTTGATTTATATGAATAATTTTCAGCGTAAAAAATACTGACTACTTGTTTATTGTATTTATATTTTACGCTATTAAGTACAGGCTTCATAAAAAATTACCACTTTACGCATGTCTGCAGCCGTTGGCAGCTTCGTTCCACCTGTAGCCACTCTGTTACGAAAGATATTATGCATAATAAGGATACTTTCCCTCTCCGGCCTTGATATTGGAGCCTTCGAATGTGAGACACAATCGGGCCCCAATGCTGGCGTCTGAAAAATATCAAACAGTGAACTGAGATAATATATATATAGTCACTAGAAGAGAAAAAGAATTACATGTCTAAGTTTCAATGGCGGAGTAGTTTTATGTAATTGGGTTTTAAAAACCGTAATCGATAAATAATTCTCAAAATTCTACAGATATAACTTAAGAATGAATACAACGGGGTTTCATTCGAATGCAACATTAGAAATTCGTCAGCACACGCTTGCACACATATATTTATATCTCCTAATCAAAAGCCTGTTTTTTCCCAGCTATGCCAAGAGTAACTGTCCTATACTGTTGTACAGTGAAACCGATCACGGCCCAGGATTTTACTCTCATCATTAAAGAAAAATCAGCCAATCAAAGAATCAGAAAGTTTCCTATGTAAACGATAATATCATCCACATGGGCAATTGCACACTACTCCAGGTGACTAGGAAAAGCTAACAACCTCGGGTGGAGACAAGGAGAGCAACATGAAGCTTCTGTCAGCCGCTTTGTCAGGTATGGACTTCTCTAACTTCACAGAAACCTGACATACACTGCGTAACGCCTACGCATTTTTTTATGCCTGCAGCTCTTAACTTTGAAAGCTTTTAAGTGATGTAATACAGGCAATGCATGAAGGAGATGGAATATTGTGTCTGTTATAAAATTCCAAACAGCAGATGGTAGTATAGATCACAAGATAAATACTGAATTATGTAGCTCATAATATATTATGGAATATTCCTTTGGCAAAACAAGAATACAACATTCTGGTTACAAACTCAGTTCCATAATACACTTTAAGGGGGGTAGGATGTCATACGGGCCGACTTGGAGCAGGAGAGGCACCACAGGACATTGTAATTTCCACTGTCTAAACTTTTACAAATAAATTCATAAAACTTTGTCAGCATGACCAGGAAGGATTCAGAATTCACACTCATAGCAGTGGAAGTTCGAAAACATAACGAAGTAATTTTTTTTACATGTGAAATTTCATCATTTTTTTCACTTACTAATGGCAGCAGTTGTTGCTATAGGTACACTTTTCTTCATAAGTAAGAGAGATGGTTCGATGAATTTTGCACAGCATACAAACCACACTTAAAGGTGTATGAAGGTCTAGAATTTTCCAAATCTATTAAAAACTGTGGTAAAAATTGAGGTAATTAACTACAAAATTTGTGTTTTTTCTAAACATGAAGTTTAAAATACAACAGATCATTCGTTTTTTCATAAATTACATAAATTCTAGAGTTTCATACACCTGTAAGCATGGTATGTATTCTGTGCAAAATTCATCAAAGAATCTCTCTAGCTTATGAAGAAAAGTGTACCTATAGCAACAAATGCAGCCACTAGTAAGTGGAAAAAAGATGAAATTTCACATGTAAAAAAATTATTTTGTTATCTTTTCGAACTTCCACTGCAATGAGTGTGAATCCTGAATCCTTCCTGGTGATGCTGACAAAGTTTTATGAATTTATTTGTAAAAATATAGACACTGGAAATTAAAATGTCCTGTGATGCCTCCCCTGCTCGAAGTCGACCCGTTTGACGTCCTACCCCCCTTAAGACAAAAAAAAAAAAAAAAAAAAAAAAAGACACAGCACAAAGGAATTGTCAGAACGTACAGAAATTAGTAGACGTGATATACATGTACAGACAAGAAAAAGATTACAGTTTCACAAAAACTGGATGCTATATTCAAGGAAAAGCGCTTGCAAATTGAGCAAGTCACTCTGGCTCTTATGCAGGCAGTTATTCGGATTGGCACTGACTGATAGAGTTGTTGGATGTCCTCCTGAGGTATGTCGTGCCACATTTTGTCCAATTGATGCATTAGGATGTCTAAATCCCGAACTGGTTAGAGGACCTTGCCCATAATGCTCGAAACGTTATCAGTTGGGGAGAGATACGGCGACCTTGTTGGCCATGGTGGGATACGACAAAGAATAGAAAGTCTTGGAGGTTGTGGGCGGGCTTTGTCTTGCCGAAATGTAAGCCCAGGATGGGTTTCCATGAATGGCAACAAAACATGGCGTAGAATATCGTCGTACCGCTGTGCTGTAAGGGTGCCGCGGATGACGACCAAGGGCCTCATGCTACGAAAAGAAATGGCACCCCAGACCATCACACCTGGCTGTCGGGCCGCATGGTGGACACAATCAGGTTGGTATCCCACCGCGTCTCAGACTCGTCTTCGGCCTGGAATCTCACTGACTGGACTAGAATTCGCTTCAGTGATGAGCCCTGCTTCGAACGGAGCCCCAATGACCAGCAAAGAAGGGAAACTAGACCACAGACAAAGCGGAAGCGCGGAAATTGGAGTGGCAAGCACAGATAGTGGCTATGACACATACGTAGAAACACCAGAGGCAAAGTTAATGATTATCTACCTCTTAACTTGCATGGATATCAAGAGCTCAGATGGAAACCCAGTTCTAAGCAAAGAAGGGAAAGCAGAAAGGTGGAAGGAGTATATAGAGGGTTTATACAAGGGCGATGTTCTTGAGGCCAATATTATAGAAATGGAAGAGGATGTAGATGAAGATGAAATGGGAGATATGATACTGCGTGAAGAATTTGACAGAGTACTGAAGGACTTAGGTCGAAAGAGGGCCTCCGGAGTAGACAACATTCCATTAGAACTACTGATAGCCTTGGAAGAGCCAGCCCTGACGTAACTCTACCATCTGGTGTGCAAGATGTATGAGACAGGCGAAATACCCTCAGTCTTCCAGAAGGATATAATAATTCCAATCCCAAAGAAAGCAGGTGTTGACAGATGTGAAAATCGCCGAACTATCAGTTTAATAAGCCACAGCTGCAAAATACTAACACGAATTCTTTACAGACGAATGGAAAAACTGGTAGAAGTCGAACTCGGGGAAGATTAGTTTCGATTCCGTAGAAATGTTAGAACACGTGAGACAATACTGACCCTACGACTTATCTTAGAAAATGGATTAAGGAAAGGCAAACCTACGTTTCTCGCATTTGTAGACTTAGAGAAAGCTTTTGACAATGTTGACTGGAATACTCTCTTTCAAATTCTGAAGGAGGCTGGGGTAAAATACAGGAAGCGAAAGGCTATTTACAATTTGTACAGAAACCAGATGGCAGTTATAAGAGTCGAGTAGCATGAAAGGGAAGCAGTGGTTGGGAAGGGAGTGAGACAGGGTTGTAGCCTATCCCCCATGTTATTCAATCTGTATATTGAGCAAGCAGTAAAGAAAACAACGGAAAAATTCGGAGTAGGAATTAAAATCCATGGAGAAGAAATAAAAACTTTGAGGTTCGCCGATGACATTGTAATTCTGTCAGGAACAGCAAAGGACTTGGAAGAGCAGTTGAACGGAATGGACAGTGTCTTGAAAGGAGGGTATAAGATGAACATCAACAAAAGCAAAACGAGGATAATGGAATGCATTCGAATTAAGTCGGGTGATGCTGAGGGAATTAGATTAGAAAATGAGACACTTAAAGTAGTAAAGGAGTTTTGCTATCTGGGGAGCAAAATAACTGACGATGGTCGAAGTAGAGAGGATATAAAATGTAGACTGGCAATGGCAAGGAAAGCGTTTCTCAAGAAGAGAAATTTGTTAACATCGACTATAGATTTAAGTGTCAGGAAGTCGTTTCTGAAAGTATTTGTATGGAGTGGAGCCACGTATGGAAGTGAAAGGTGGACGATAAATAGTTTAGACAAGAAGAGAATAGAAGCTTTCGAAATGTGGTGCTACAGAAGAATGCTGAAGAGTAGATGGGTAGATCACGTAACTAATGAGGAGGTATTGAATAGAATTAGAGAGAAAAGAAATTTGTGGCGCATCTTGACTAGAAGAAGGGATCGGTTGGTAGGTCATATTCTGAGGTATCAAGGGATCGCCAATTTAGTATTGGAGGGCAGCGTGGAGGGTAAAAATCGCAGAGGGAGACCAAGAAATGAATACACTAAACAGATTCAGAAGGATGTAGGTTGCAGTAAGTACTGGGAGATGAAGAAGCTTGCACAGGATAGAGTAGCATGGAGAGCTGCATCAAACCAGTCATTGGACTGAAGACCACAACAACAACAACTGAATCATGCAAGCAACGCAAATAGCGATGAAAAAGGCATTGCAAGAAAATAATCAACAGCTAAAAGCGCTAAACAAGAAAGATCTGCAGGAGCTAGAAGCGGCAAACAAAAAGACATTATCATCGATTGATGGTAAATCAGACAAGGAGGCAAAATTAGAAATTGAAGCCATTAAATAAAATCAGGAAAGACAAGGAAATGTTCAAAACATGGAGCAGATGAGGAAATAAAATCAGTACAGGAAGAGCAAAACAAACTGACAATAAGAAGTAAAGTCACAATTAGGGAGACAGGAAATAGAAATTAAGGAAATACTAGAACAACAGAAACGGCAGGTCGCCACAGTAATGAGAGAAGCAGATGGGGTGGTAGCACCAACAAAAATGATCCTACAAAAGCAAGATGGATCAATGGAGCAACAAGCAGCTAGCATAGGACAAGTGATGCAGGACATGCAACAGCCATGGAACAACGTATAGGGCAAATAGCAAGTAGCAAATTGCAAGCTACAACCGTTTCTATTGAAAAGAAAACAGTAATAAACGTTACAAACAACCCGCCGATGAATTAGTATGAAGATGCACAATCAAAAAGTTAAGAAATCATTTTCTAGATGTGCAGGATGACGAACAAAACATAGTACACTAGACAGTGCAAGAACTTCCACGCGTGCTTTCAGACAGGAACAATAACTGTAAGAGCAGAGATGACAACAGAAAGAAAAGAGTAATTTGCATGCTGATCGAAAGCGAGGTACAAGATAAATACTGAATTATGTAGCTCATAATATATTATGGAATATTCCTTTGGCAAAACAAGAATACAACATTCTGGTTACAAACTCAGTTCCATAATACACTTTAAGGGGGGTAGGATGTCATACGGGCCGACTTGGAGCAGGAGAGGCACCACAGGACACTGTAATTTCCACTGTCTATACTTTTACAAATAAACTGATAAAACTTTGTCAGCATGACCAGGAAGGATTCAGAATTCACACTCATAGCAGTGGAAGTTCGAAAACATAACGAAGTAATTTTTTTTACATGTGAAATTTCATCATTTTTTTCACTTACTAATGGCAGCAGTTGTTGCTATAGGTACACTTTTCTTCATAAGTAAGAGAGATGGTTCGATGAATTTTGCACAGCATACAAACCACACTTAAAGGTGTATGAAACTCTAGAATTTTCCAAATCTATTAAAAACTGTGGTAAAAATTGAGGTAATTAACTACAAAATTAGTGTTTTTTCTAAACATGAAGTTTAAAATACAACAGATCATTCGTTTTTTCATAAATTAAATAAATTCTAGAGTTTCATACACCTGTAAGCATGGTATGTATTCTGTGCGAAATTCATCAAAGAATCTCTCTAACTTATGAAGAAAAGTGTACCTATAGCAACAAATGCAGCCACTAGTAAGTGAAAAAAAGATGAAATTTCACATGTAAAAAAATTATTTTGTTATCTTTTCGAACTTCCACTGCAATGAGTGTGAATCCTGAATCCTTCCTGGTGATGCTGACAAAGTTTTATGAATTTATTTGTAAAAATATAGACACTGGAAATTAAAATGTCCTGTGATGCCTCCCCTGCTCGAAGTCGACCCGTTTGACGACCTACCCCCCTTAATGTATAGGAAAGAGCGTAGAAAATGTTGCGCTATGAAATATTATGCTGAAACAGCAAAGAACCTGCCAGACATGCGAAACAAGGTCTGTGACACAGACAGGCAGAAGAAACCAATTCGCTACGAAGTAAAAAGATACAGTAAATGCGATTGATATCGTTATGGATGCAACATTCAAATAGAATAGGTGAAAGAGAAGAAAGGCGTGACCCGCGTAAATATGAAGACGAAGCGGAGAGCACATGTATGAGAGGAAAGCAGTCAGCAAAAGTAAGAGCACAGGAATCTCCCACCAGTGTGAAGATACGAAATCTATTAGCCTACGCCGGCCGCTGTGACCGAGCGGCTCTAAGCGCTTCAGTCCGAACCGCGCTGCTGCTACGGTCGCAGGCATGGATGTGTGTGATGTCCTTAGGTCAGTTAGGTTTAAGTAGTTCTAAGTCTAAGGGATTGATGACCTCAGATGTTAAGTCCCATAGTGCTTAGAGCCATTTGAACTATATTAGCCTACAAGCAGCTAGTAGTGCAGTGGTAACGCACGTCGTAGAAGAGAAATTTAATATGAAGAACAAGAAGAATTATTAAAAGAATTAAATATATTAAAACAAGAAGGCGATAATTCATGTCATTATTAAAGTTACATTATATGGGCGAAAAAACTAATAATTAATTGATTCTTGAAGTAGGCTGTGAACAATAGCAAGCTACAGTTACGATGAAATACTGAAGAAAGTAATGGAAATACAGCGTTTTCCGCTTAATAGATTTAGAGACAACTGGTACTGTGGACAAATACAAGAAACTACAAACTGTCAACGGTTTTGGACTTAAAACTGAGGAAGTGTTTGCAGGTCTCTCTTCACAGGAACCTAAATACACAACGGCTTACGTGCTCACTTGTCTTGTTTCCAAATTGTTGGGGAAAACTATAATGCATGGATGCAACGCCGTGTTGTATTTACATGAACAAATAATGAGCATATTGACACAATGTTATGAATAAATACGAAGAAATATTGTGGGTTAATGAGAGGAAATGAAACTAATAAGTGAAGAGGAAATCAGTTGAATATATTTGGAGAAGGAAGATAAATAATAAAAACCTTTTATGGAAGACAACATCGTATCTAGACGAATCAGAGGTCCCATATCACTAGAACTGCACCTGCCCCACACCATTACACAGCCTCCATCAGCTTGAACAGTCCGCTGCTGACATGCAGGGTCCACGGATTCATGAGGTTGTCTCCATACCTGTACACGTCCATCTGCTCGATACAATTTGAAACAAGACTCGTCCGACCAGGCAACACGTTTCCAGCCATCAACAGTCCAACGTTGGTGTTGATGGGTCAAGGCGAGGCGTAAAGCTTTATGTCGTGTGGGTGTGTGAAATCTTATGGGACTTAACTGCTAAGGTCGTCAGTCCCTAAGCTTACACACTACTTAACCTAAATTATCCTAAGGACAAACACACACATCCATGCCCGAGGGAGGACTCGAACCTCCGCCAGGACCAACCGCACAGTCCATGACTGCAGCGCCTTAGACCGCTTGGCTAATCCCGCGCAGCTTATGTCGTGCAGTCATCAAGCGTACGCGACTGGGCCTTCGGCTCTGAAAGCCCGTATGATGATGTTTCGTGTAATGGTTCTCATACTGACACTTGTTGATGGCCCAGCACTGAAATCTTCAGCAATTTGCGGAAGAGTTGCACTTTTGTCATATTGAACGATTCTCTTCAGTCGTCGTTGGTTCCGATCCTGCAGGATCTTTTGCTAGCCGCAGCGATGTCAGAGATTTGATGTTTTACCGGTTTTATGATATTCACGGTACACTCCCGAAATGGTCGTAAGGGAAAATCCCCACTTCATCGCCACCTCGGAAATCCTGTGTCCCATCGCTCGTGCGCCAACTACAACACCACGTTCAAACTCACTTAAATCTTGATAACCTGCCATTGTCACAGCAGTAACCGATCTAACAACTGCGCCAGACACTTGCCTTATATAGGCGCTGCCGACCGTAGCGCCGTACTCTGTCTGTCACATATCTCTGAATCTAAATACGCATGCCTATACCAGTTCCTTTGGCGCTTCAGTGTATATGTAGATATACATACATTTTTTGTGGATATAATCACAGTTTAACAGTCTTCAGATTGGTTTACTTTACTTTTAGTGTGAAACCTTACTTGTGCGGCTGGTCCCGGCGGAGGTTCGAGTCCTCCCTCGGGCATGGGTGTGTGTCTTTGTCCTTAGGATAATTTAGGTTAAGTAGTGAGTAAGCTTAGGGACTGATGACCTTAGTAGTTAGGTCCTATAAGATTTCACACACATTTGAACAAACCTTACTTCTTGCCAAATTTCATGATTCTACATCAACGGTAAGTACACTATACATTTCGATGAGTGAGTTTGCGAATATCAAACATGTGACAGGAAAGACCGAATCTTCAGGTTGCACTGACTTAGAAGCTTAAATTTGTTACACCGCCAAGGGACGATAGGCCTTACTAAGTGAGATAATTTGAATTTGGCACGCCAAACTGTTCATGAGAAAAAGGGGTCTTAACAGATAGGCAGACAAACAGACAGACGGATAAAAAATGAAAAAAATAGTTGTTCATGTTACATAATTACAAATTAACAACTTCCGGATTTTTACCTTCCCCTATACTGCAAAACCTTTTTGCCAAATTTCATGATTCCAGGTCAACGGGAAGTCCCTATACATTTTGATGAGTCGGTTTGCGAGTGTCAAAATTTGTGACATAAATGGGCGAATCTCTTGACAGAATTGACTTAGGAGCTTAAATGTTTTACACCGCTAGGGCGTGGCATAAATCTGAACTTGATACGCCAACCCGTTCCAGAGAAAAAGTGGTCTTAACAGACGGACAGACAGACAGATGAATAAAAAAGGGCATAAAAACATTTTTCTGTGTTATATAGTTACAAATTAACGATTTTCGGATTTTCCTTTAACTTGTACTGTGACACCTTGCTTCTTATCAAATTTGATAATTCCAGGTTAACTGGAAGTACCCTATAGGTTTTGATGAGTGAATTTTCGAGTATCAAAATAAAGGACATAAATGGCTGTATCTTTTGATTGAATTAACTTAGAAGCTTGAAATTTTGACGCTGCCAAGGGACCATAGACCTTAATATGTGACGGAAGTTTGTACTTGGTATGTCTCCCTATAACTGAGAAAAAGGTTTCTTAACAGTCGGACCAACAGACTGACAGACAAAACAGCGATCCTACAAAGGCTCTATTTTTACAGACTGATGCGTGGAACCCAAAAAGAAACCAGACTTTGCCATGATGAGATCTTTTATGAAGTAAATGATGATATGTACTTGTAACAAAAGGAAGAATGAAGAATAATGGAATTTTTGCCAGAATTATTTATTTTACTGATGAGTGAGAAAAAGAAAATAACTGCCATAAGGAAGTAAAACGAAAATCCAGCTTATCTTGTACCTTTGTGCCTAAACCAAGCAATGAAACCCGGCCGCGGTGGCCGAGCGGTTCTGGGCGCTTCAGTCCGGAACCACGCGACTGCTACGGTCGCAGATTGGAGTCCTGCCTCGGTCATGGATGTGTGTGATGTCCTTAGGTTAGTTAGGTTTAAGTAGTTCTAAGTTCTGGGGGACTGATGACCTCCGATGATAAGTCCCATAGTGCTCAGAGCCATTTGAGCCAAGCAATGAAAGATGAAAGCAGGAACAAATAACGTCACATGCTAGCTGCAGGAGCAGAATAAGATGATGTGGAAAACATGATAGAAATATATCGAAGGAGACATGCCCCGAAGACAATAAAGCAAATATAGTGAATAGAAAAGGGCTATACTTAGTATAATGTATGTGGTTGATATAAAAGAACAATGTCGATATGTCATTAGTTCTAAGCATGCTTGTATTAGAAATTGTATTAAGTATTTACGGTGACTGTGTTAAGAACCTATAGGAATGTAAGTGTTAAGTATATACTGTATACAGGGCGAGTCAAAAAGGACTTTACAACTTTTTAATGATGTAGAAATTTATTGAGGTTATTTACAGAATCTGTATGTGTGTCATTCTGTAGCAAACAACCTCAAGTTTCACACAAAAGCGTCAGGTGTCATTTTGGCTCGATGTGGCTAACATTTGTGATGTGGCAAACATCCCACCGGCAATCAATTTCTTCTCACACTCGTTGCAGCAAATCGGTATGGTTCTTGTGCCAAGAGTAAATTGTAGGCCTGCTTGGACGTTCTTTAGCCGATCAGTTGTTGCAGAATTCGTTTCATGAAACCAAAACACACAGGGAGCACATTCTGCACCAGCGAAAGAAGCCATTTTAACTGTGCACTACGCTGGCACTCCTGTTGGAGGAATGACGTGAATCATACTTGATTAAGGGCTTTTTTTTTAATGCTCATAGTGTGTCTTAGTAGCTAAAATTTTAACTTTATTGTTTCTATGAGTGTGTTCTTCCGGCATGAAAAGTTTCAGGGCAGGCTTTGACATGTAAATGGGACAGAGAAGGTGCAGCTAGCCACTGGCTGTCTGCTAACTACACAGAGCAGCGCCGCACCAAGTGACGTGTGAGGAAGGTGAATCAGTAGCATGTCAAAGGTGAGGTGTTTCAGTGTGTGTGTGCTTTTCCCTCATTGCAAAACACTGTTTACCCTGTGCATAATGTTTGTAAGTGTTTAGACGTGCTTATATTAGCACGAACGTAATAGAATTTTTTTAATTTTTTTTCGGCGGACCGAATCATTTGAAATGTATCCTTGTTCCCAGAATGAAATTTTCACTTTACAGGGGAATGTGCACTGATATGAAACTTTCTGGCAGATTAAAATTGTGTGCTGGGCGGAGACTTTAACTCGGGACCTCTGCCTTTCGTGAGCAACTGCTCTACCCTACCGACTGAGCTCCCAAAGAACGGCTCACAGCCTGTCCTCACAGATCTTCTTCAACCAGTACCTCGTCTCCCACCTTTCGAACTTCACAGAAGCTCTCCTGCGAAACTAGCAGAACTAGCACTCCTGAAAGAAAGGGTATTGCGAAGGCATGGTTTAGCCAGAGCCTGGGGGATGTTTCCAGAATGAAATTTTCACTCTGCACCGGAGTGTGCGCTGTTATGAAACTTCCTGGCAGATTAAAACTGAGCTCTAGAAGAGCGTAGCGTTCCAAAGGATTGAAAAAGGGCACAGGTCATCCCCGTTTTCAAAAAGGGACGTCGAACAGATGTGCAGAACTATAGACCTATATCTCCAACGCCGATCAGTTGTAGAATTTTGGAACACGTATTATGTTCGAGTATAATGACTATTCTGGAGACTAGAAATCTACTCTGTAGGAATCAGCATGGGTTTCGAAAAAGACGATCGTGTGAAACTCAGCTCGCGCTATTCGTCCACGAGACTCAGAGGGCCATAGACACGGGTTCACAGGTAGATGCCGTGTTTCTTGACTTCCGCAAGGCGTTCGATACAGTTCCCCACAGTCGTTTAATGAACAAAGTAAGAGCGTATGGACTATCAGACCAATTGTGTGATTGGATTGAAGAGTTCCTAGATAACAGAACGCAGCATGTCATTCTCAATGGAGAGAAGTCTTGCGAAGTAAGAGTGATTTCAGGTGTGCCTCAGGGGAGTGTCGTAGGACCGTTGCTATTCACAATATACAAAAATGACCTTGTGGGTGACAGCGGAAGTTCACTGAGGCTTTTTGCGGATGATGCTGTGGTATATCGAGAGGTTGTAACAATGGAAAATTGTACTGAAATGCAGGAGGATCTGCAGCGAATTGACGCATGGTGCAGGGAATGGCAATTGAATCTCAATGTAGACAAGTGTAATGTGCTGCGAATACATAGAAAGAAAGATCTTTTATCATTTAGCTAAAATATAGCAGGTCAGCAACTGGAAGCAGTTAATTCCATAAATTATCTGGGAGTACGCATTAGGAGTGATTTAAAATGGAATGATCATATAAAGTAGATCGTCGGTAAGGCGGATGCCAGACTGAGATTCATTGGAAGAATCCTAAGTAAATGCAATCTGAAAACAAAGGAAGTAGGATACAGTACGCTTGTTCGCCCACTGCTTGAATACTGCTCAGCAGTGTGGGATCCGTACCAGATAGGGTTGATAGAAGAGATAGAGAAGACCCAACGGAGAGCAGCGCGCTTCGTTACAGGATCATTTAGTAATCGCGAAGGCGTTACGGAGATGATAGATAAACTCCAGTGGAATACTCTGCAGGAGAGACGCTCAGTAGCTCGGTACGGGCTTTTGTTGAAGTTTCGAGAACATGCCTTCACCGAGGCATACCGACAATCCTTCTTTCCACGAACAATACGAGACTGGAATAGAAGGGAGAACCGTTAGAGGTACTTAGGGTACCCTCCGCCACGCACCGCCAGGTGGCTTGCGGAGTATGGATGTAGATGTAGATGAAACTGTTTGGCAGACCGAGACTCGGACCCGGGACCTCTGCCTTTCACAGGCAAGTGCTCTCCCGACTTTTTTATGCTCTACCAGTTTTTTGTTGATATCATTTTATTCTATATTGTTCGTTGAATTCGTTCGATGATACCCGTTCAGGCTCTTTGTTGATCCGTTCACTCAGGTTTTTTTTAATTTTTTTTTATTGCAGAAGGCAGGTAACCCTCCGACCGAACACACTCAGCTACCGTGTTGGCGCCCGACTGAGCAGCCCAAGCACGACTCACGACCCAACCTGACAGCCTTTCTTCCAGCAGCACCTCGACTCCTACCTTCCAAACTCCACAGAAGCTCTGCTGTGAATCTTGCAAAACTAGCATTCCTTGAAGAAAGGATATTACAGAGACATGGCTTGGACACAGCCTGGGGAATATTTCCAGATAGAAATTTTCGCTATGCAGAGGAGTGAGCGCTAAAATGAAACTTCCTGGTAGATTAAAACAGTGCGTGGGAGGTGGGAAACAGTCCCGACAAAAGTAAAACTGTGAGAAGGGGTAGTGAACATGCTTGGGTATCTCCGTATCGCGAGGTCCCCGATTTCGAGTTTCGATCTGACATACAGTTTTAAGCTGCCAGGAACTTTCGTATTCTAATTATTTTTATCCTAGAAGTGTAAACCTTTTCCAACAGTATAATACTAATAAGACTACTCCTAATGCAAGAGACAAATGTCTTTGCTTTCATACAGAACAGCCTTTCTACTCAACTGCTTACTTTTTTGTAGACTTCAGTAACGAGATATTTTGTGAAAATTTTGGTAAGTATGTTTTTGTTTCTAGTATTTCATCACTAAACTGCACAAATCTTGTTATAAAAACGCTTCTTTGTAAAATTTAAAACAATAAGGATGGATGAATGAGATATGCTTTGGAATTATGAGAGCGCCATTGTCTTTTATAGTTTTTCAGTCTGTGGGATTTGTTCTTTCAATATTTGAAGACACTGGCCCTATGTTTCTCTTTTCAAAAAATTGTGGATCTCTTTCAGTAACTTTTGTATTTCCCAAGATCATTGTTAATCACGGATTAGGAAAACAGTGAATCGTCTCTGATGGGGCAAATCTACCATTATGCATTTTTGCTCAAACATCAGTCCCCGTCGCTGACGGGGAAGCATACTGTACAAGCTGGGCGCGGTTTTGGCGCATGCAGATGTTTAGGTGAGAGACAGGGTCAGACTCAATCGAGTAGCCACGTGGAATGGATCCCATGCGTGAGGGATTTGCAATAACCCAGGAAAATTTAAAAAACGTGCGTAAATGATTTTATCCTGTTACTCAGGAAGTGGTCTTTAATTCGACGGCGATTGTAAAAGTACCAAACTGTAATGGTAATCTCAAACCAAGACAGGTTTAGTGAATGACTGTGGCTGCAGAACATGTGAGAATGGGTAGGTAGAGACATATTACTTGTGACTAAAGGATAACAAATCGAGTGATTACTAAATCTGTGTCAATTTCATGTAATCACGTCACTTTAATAATAACAGTTTGATGAGAATTATGAACAAAGTTATAGAAGAGATGGTTAGGACATGTGGCAGTGGACGCGTTGTCCAGAACTTCCATGATCTGGCACGTGTACCTTGGCTTGAGTTCAGCCTCCTGTGCTGTCAGAAATGACCAGTGCAATGCCTATTACTTTCAGACAGGAAACATACTGCAGTTATTTTAATTAAGGAGGAGGTGCGGCTTACAGAGAAGAGGGAGAAGTAAGATACATTTGTGAACGCCAATTCCCATTCAGGTAACACTACACATGTGCATGTGCTAGGCACTCACTCTCTGTGATTTCCTGCTTGTAATATTGGCACTATATTTCTCGTTATATGTTCAATCCTCCTTTGGTATCGGATACAGTCTCTCGCCATCCGTTCCCAAGATCCCAAGCATGCTGTTCGATATGCGAAACCCCATGTAATAATTATACGAATCGTTTCTATATGCTTCAAATGTGCAAAATGCACCTTTTGTCCCTACCTTTCAACTGATAGAAGGTTTTCACATGTAGATTCCCATTATGTAACTGAGTCTCACGCTTTATTTTCCACAGGAATTGTTAAATTCAAGCACTAATCGCCACTTCCCAAAGTTTTTCTTCAGCAGATATTATTTCATTATCATGTGAATCATTGCCTACCAGTTTCGAAGATAGCAAGAAAACTAATCGCTCTACCAATCCATTCACGTTATTCCAGAAAAATAGCCGATATGTGCTGACAACTCGTTGGAGACTGACTTTCAATCTTGAATGATATGTTCCTTTTCGTTCTCTCCATGCCTGTATATTCCCATGCTGATGACTGTGTTATCCTCTCTCAGTAATAATACACTGCTTGTACCTATTGTAGGCTTCACAATATTGGTATATTTGTAGCCTCTGCTGGAACTGAGTGATCTGTAGGTAAGATAGTTTAGTTTATGTCCATTCATGCCCCTGAGAATTATAACGTAATTATGAAGATCTTGTGTTGTCTAACCCTTTTTATTAGATTTAATTTTAAACAGTAGATTACGTGATCATCTATTTCCCATACATCTTCCATTGGGAATTATTAAATGATCTACATCAATATCTATTGATGGATCACCAGTCATCCTTTTACTATCAGTATGGATCTGATACTACATACAGTATCACGCATTTTGTTTATTATTTTTTTAAAACATGATGTTGCCTGTCTACCATCCGTCTCTACCATAATTTTCCTTAATGACTCTCCTTCATCGTCAATCTCAACGTCATCATCATTATCATCATCATCTTCTTCTTCTTCTTCTTCTTCTTCTTCTTCTTCTCCTACTACTACTGCTACTTCTCCAATGTTTCCATCTGCTTCTCTGCCTTCTGCTTTCATAAACAGATTGTTTCCTTTGCCTTTAATGTCTTCATCTTCTTCGTCTTGGTCTTTCATCTTCTTTTCCTTTTAGAATGGCTGCCCTTCTTGAATCAATCACTGTAGTGGTTTAGGGATGTGTTCAATTTTTTTCAGTACTGGCTTAGCTTCAGCATGCCTTTGTTAGAGCAACGACAGTTTCTTGCCAATATTTAATCTAGATTTCAACACCCTGCTCTTAGGACAAGTCCCCCATCCAACAAAATTGAATAACGTGTTGACAATTCCAGCTCAATCAAGGTCTGAACTGATTATAAACAAACATCTCAGTTTATATCACAATACCCAACTGCTAACATGTAACAGATGACATCTTTCATCTAAGTACAAATATAGTTATCGAAAATAACATAATGCCTGTTATTTAAATAATTATCTTTGCTTATAACTAGAAAATTACACGCATTCTCACATTCTGCTTGTTAACACTTTTCGAGGAATGCATTAAAAGTCATATCAGGTTTATTATGATTGCCACAGATTTCATTTTGTCTTGCCTGACAAAAATACATACATTAACGTTCTCTCTGATTAACTGTTTCAAAATTTTTCTTATATGTTTGACACAGATAACAGCTGCCTATACTTTAATGGGGATCCATAGAAAAGTATGCCTTCATATGAGCTTCCTTATCAAAAGCAATGCCATCAAAACTAGTAGTGCTTCATCAGGCAATATTGCATCCTCTTTACAAGAAAACGTGAAATATCCAGTGTATTCAAGTTCTAAAATAGGGCCTACTTGTATTGTGACCGGAATCAGACAAGACTGGGAATGACTCGAGAACCCATACACCAGACCGATAGGCCGAGGGCATTACAGCGTGTCACCTGAGAGTAAACAGGGGACAAAAACGGGCTGTTCGAGCTATATGTGGTGTAAGTTCGAGAACCTCTTGTCGACCCCTACTCAATAGTCTGCGAATTCTGACATTGCCCTCACAGTATATATTTTCTTTAATGTCGTTTGTTGTTAGCAATATTAGCTTATTCCCAAGAGTTAGCAGCTTTCACTCAGTTAATACTAGGCAGAAATCAAATCTGCATGTGGAATGCACTTCCTTGACTCTTGTGCAGAAAGGAGTGCACTGTTCTGCTGCATCCATTTTCAATAAGCTACCGCAAGAACTCAGAAATCTTAGTAGTAGCCCAAACGCTTGTAAGTCTAAACTGAAGAGTTTCCTCATGGCTCACTCCTTCTATTCTGTCGAGGAGCCCCCGGAAGAGCTGAAAAATTAAGCAAATTCCAGCGTTACATTGTTGATTTTCTTTATTTAAACTTACGAATTGTCGTCTGATTACGTTTCTTGTATTTCATTTTATCTGTTTCTACTATCGTGTTGTAATTTCGTGTATTGACTCGTTCCATGACCATGGAGACTTCTCCTTAATTTGGTCCCACGGAACAATGAACAAATAAATAAATAAAAAAATAAATTACAGAACGACAAACAATGGAGACAGCATGACAGAATAACAAATCCAGGTAGTAAACCAAGATCAAAACCTGAGACATAGCGGATTCGGAACCAAGACAACTACAGTGTGGTGATATCACTACAACAGTGCAGAGAAATCACAACTGACTACTGAGATGCTGGATCATTGACTTTAAAGGGATGCCACGAGCACTGATAGGCCAGCATGGCAAGCGTGTCCTTGCCACGCCACTGCCAACATCAAAAGCAGCTTGCAGCAGTGCTGTCTAGCGACTGTCATCAAGGTCCATGCCTTTCAGTGGGCCAAGGGATACCAGATCCCTCCGTCCTGAAATGGATGCTTAGGGCCAGAAGTGCCTGGGACAATTCTTGCTTAGGCAAACTGGAGGCACAGAAGGAGACCTGGCACTGAAGCCTGTCAGCTAGAGGGAAAAACCCAGGTCATCAGGCAACGCACTTGGACAAAGTCGCGGGGGGCAACGACGGCTGCAGAGACAGCTGCGACAGTGAAGACTCTGCCTCCGTGATCATGTCTATGGGAGCTGCCTGTGGTGCCCTGGAATGCTAATTATACCCTGGAAGATTGGGAAGGGTAGGCGTTATAGGTCTGACAGAGCCACCAGCAGTGCTTCAGCTTGTAGGTGTGAATGGAGTTGATTGGTATGACAGTGCTCCAACTCCTTCAGAGTGTCAACTTTTGTAAGGTGTCACCTATGGGGGGCAACCACTGTAGCTGACACCCATAAACGTTTCGCCTTGCATGGATATGCCCAAACAGCTGATCCTTGCAGTTAGTGCCCTGCATGCCAGTTTTAGGCATTCTTAGGCTTTCAGGGCAGGGGATTAAGAGAGTATGTGGCTGCTCCGCATGGAGGATCTCTACCAGACTTTGTGCACAGAGATGGTCCTGTAGGTGCTCAGAAACTGTGTGAGTACAGTGGTGATGGTGGAGTGCTCACTGCCTTTACCATCTGTTACTTGAAAGTTTGCACCATATGGTCCACTTCGCGATTGGAGGATGGGTGGAACAGCGGATTTAACAGATGATTAAGGCATTGGACGTGCTGTTTGAAAGCCATTGCCGTGAGTTGGGGTCTATTGTTCGACCTGATGGTGAGGGAAAGCCCTTCAAATGGCTGAAAAAATGTACGAAGGCTTTGAAGGTGGTGTTAGTGTTGACATGGGTAGTTAGAATAAGAGTCCACGAGGATAAGATATATATAGCCCAGAAAAGGGGGGTGGAGGAGGGCAGGAGGTGGAAGACTGAGGATGGGCAGCCTGGTTTTGGGCACAAGTAGAACAACACAAGCTGCACACCATGATTTCCATGTCTTTCTTCAGTCTCTGCCACTAGGCATGTCACCTTGCAAGGATTTTCATCTGTAATGTACCCCAACGCCCAGGATGGAGCAATTGTAAAAACTGAGGGCAAAGAGATGAATGGATAGTAACATGATGAAAATATCCGTCTGTGCCAAGCAGAAGAACATCAGAAATGACTGACAAACGGTGGAAGATGAGAGCTGGATCAGCGAACGTCGAAAGATAGTGGGTCCACCCATGGAGCGCAGAGTGATACAAGCTGTAAGACTGGGTGGTGGCGCATGGTTGGATCAGCGTGAGTTGTTGTAAGGAGAAGCACGTCCAAGGCATGCTGTCATTCAAAATCAGTGTGGAAACAGGAGATTTCCTGTTGGTAAAATGCTGCTTTGGGTCCCGAGGAGAGACAAGAAAGAGCTCAGGAAAACTGCCTTACGCTGGAGCCATTGTGCCATCTGCAGTGGAGGCCGAGAGCAGGGCTCAAAGTGTACTGCCAGTGGTTTTTGGTCAGTAATGAGAGTAAACTTGCTTCCAAATGGTAAAAATGGAATTTTTTAACAGCAAAGATGATCGACGTAGCTTCATTCTTGATTTGTGAATATTCTTTTGAGTAGGTGTCAGCGTACTTGATGCGTACGCAATCGATTGCTCAGTGCCGTCATTGTTCCTAAGCGCCAGCACTGCACCAATGCCAGCCATAAGGGGAAGTGTCAGTGGTCAAAACCAAAGGACGTGATGGAGAAAAGGGCCTAAGAGGGGATGCCGAGAGCAACAGACGCTTCAGATATGTGCAAGCGTGCCGACAGTCAACTGTACACCAACATAGAATAATAATTCACCTTTCACAGAAATGCCTAAGTTCCTGTAAGTTTTGGGGAGTGGGCCAAACAGTCATTGGCAGAAACATTGCGTGGGAATATTGAAGAATGAGATACAACCTGTCGGCTTTGAAAAATTGTCACAAGTTGCCATGGATGATGCACTGCAAAGAAGTAGACAAATGTTGAGAAACAAGGGAATATGTTACAGACAAAACAGAGATCGTGGAGATATACACATTTATCCATATTTCGAACGAAATGTTACATAAGACGCTTTTTTCGCAGTAGAAAATCCTAGTATCCTATTCTTCAGTTGATCTATATAGATCAACTGATGGGCGAATGAAAGAAAGAAATAAAATTGACATATGTAACGTCGGCATGGAATACCTCAGATACCTCAGTTGGCGTATGTAGATTGCATCCTGTACTTACTTATGTCTGTTTGTTCACTTCCGTTAGTACTAGTATAAACTGAAGAACAGGATACTAGCACTATGGTGGGCGAAAATAGCGACAAATGTATAAGACAACTGAAGAATAGGATACTAGTAGTAGCGAAGGCGAAAACAGTGAAATACGTACAATTTGTATGCTTTACTTCGATTGACTTATATATGTAGCGCCCATGACAATTAAGTCATTGAGATAGTACAAGCAGGCATGGACATGGTTAACTGTTCCAAGACTCTCTGGAAAATTGCCGGAGCAGAAGAGATCTTAAAGAGCAAACACTTGTATTTGTATAAGCCAAAGGGATTGTTGATGACCAAAATGCATTGCGGATCCTCATCCAGAGGAATCTGCAAATATGTGTCCGCAAGACCAGTCTTAGAAAAATATTCACCTCCAACAAGTTTCGCGAGGAAGTCCACTGCACATGAAATGGGGTAGGTTTCCACTTGCGCCTGAGCATTGTTTGTCGATTTAAAATCGGCACGTAGCCAGAGGGAGTTATTGGGTTTCCTGACCACCACCAGCAATGTTGCCCAAGCACTGGTTTTAAAAGTTTCAGTCACCCCTGTTTTGCGAAGGCGAGCGAGTTCCTGCTTAACAGTCAAAAGACAAGAGGTAGGAATAGGGAATGCCCAACAGAAATTGGGCACTGCATCTGTACATGAGACATGAGCCTAGAAATCTGTGGCGCACTCCAGGCCAGGTTCGAATAGTGGTGCAAAGGCGGTATAGAGGCTGTCGAGCTCCTGGAAGGGAACCGTGTCACGACCTGAGCCTCGTCAGCGATGGAAAATGCATGCAGTGAGAAAACATTCAGACAAAAAATGTTTACAGCTTACTGACTACGAACAACGAGCAGAGTTAGTAGCTGTGTCCTACGACCTGTCTGTATGCAGCGTTGCTTGTGAGCTGATACGAGAGGCGAATCAAACTGTCACCACATGTGATCAGCATAGAAGAGGGCTGGGACAATGCAGGCGAACCAAGATGAGCATACTGCACATTTGGAGGTTAATCAAGGAACCAGTGGCTCCTGTGTCTACCTGAAGATGGATATCTTGGTTCGCAATCACGAGGGTGAGAAGCAACTTAATGGTGGAGTGATCGCTATGAGAAACATCTGCTTGGAGTTCATATATGGTCACCTGATGAATTTGAGGAGTGACATCTGACTGTCCCAACAGTTGACGACAGACAGTTCAGAGATGCCCATCTTCCTCACAACGGGTGCAGTGTGCTCAGCGATTAGGACAGTCGCACGTAGGCGCGCCTGAAGCAGTCATGACATGACAGGAGACGCCATTGCGTACACTGAGGGTAAGTCACATGTTCAGTGGACAATGACACATCGCAAATCAATGCATCACGACGCCGCCATTAAGAGAAAGATTTACTATAATTCCGCCCCCAACATGGCGGCTGGACTACCGCTACTTAGGGTCGAGCCATGAGACACTCAATTGCTGCCAGCGTATTCTCAAAGGAGTTGCACGAGCTTCGTGGCCATGGCACACTGCTAACCTTTTAGCTCATCACCAGTTACTGTGACTGGAATCCGATCGGGAACAACTACAGAACCCGTACAACAGGCTGACTGGTTGAAGGCACCACAGCGAGTCATGTGAGACTAAACAGGTTGACAACAAAACCTAGAGAACGACACACAACGGAGACGGCATGACCGAATAACAAGTCCAGAGTGTAAACCAAGAACAAAAACTGAGACGAAGCGAGTTTGAAGCAAGACAACGACTTGTAGCAATATCAGTGCAATACCACAAAGTAATCACAAAAACTGCTGAGGTGCTGGGCTGCTGACTTTAAAAGACCACCACGAGCGCCGATAAGCCAGTAAGGCAGTCGTGTTCTCATGGTAGCAGTGGCAATGGCGACAGAAGCGCTCGTTGATGGCAGCAGTGCAGTCTAGCAGCTGTCATCAAGATCCATGCCTTCCAATGGGCTTTCAGACTCGCTGGATTCGGATGTCAGAACTTGTCGTAAAAATTTATACGTATACTGAAGAACAGATTTGGAATATCTTACATATATTAAATTTGAGACAGTTTTCATGAATGAGAAAGTTAATAATCACATTTTTATCCCCACAGTTGGAACAACCAGACATAATGCATCCAGTGGTATCGGGAAATAGATCGCCATGTCTGTGATTTAGTATTTGTAATGCACTTCCATCAGTAATTCGACTGATGAGAACTTGAAATACATGCTTCTTGAGTCACATTTTCAAACACGTTAATGACTTGCAGCAACAAATATTTCAGTACATCGCTCATAAAGTACAATTAAATAGTAAACAACGTGGATCTCTATTTAATCATGTTATTAACATCTTCCCCATAGAACTTCATATGTCTGGCAACTCATACTGCAGGCCAGAAACAAAGCTAATGTTGAACCACGTCCATTAGATCAAGCATGCAAGGAACGCCATATCACTTAACGCAATTTACTCGCACTGACTTTCAGGTAAACACCGAACAGACTCTCTTCTGTCTGAAAAAGCATGGTGAAGAGTGAAAGCAAAATAAGTTAAGCTTAGTAAAAGATTAGCTGCTTTAGCACTCACTGGTGCAGCGGTAGCTAAAGTTAAAATGGGGTTCTGTATGAAAAAGGTGAAGAGGAAGACGAAGAAGACTGCATAGAATGTAATGAACAATTGAAATAGTCTTAAGTAGTCTTAAGTTATGAAACCAGACAGTAAACTCATTGCAATTGCGAAAATCACTCTTATAATTGCTTCCCAAGTTGCTCCAAAACCAAATCGCTCGAAAAAGAGCATATAATAACAATTTTCAATATTTGGTGCTTTATCAGCACTTAGAGGATTAGTTGGAGGTGTGTCAGGGATTGCTAAAGCTGCTAATAATGCAAAAGCTGCTCGAAGGCTACTAATTGAGATGCAGAAACGTAATCATACAATGGAACAATACATTTCATGAAGATAAGGTTCTGTATGTAGGACATAAAGGAAAAACTGGTTTGGTCTATATTTCAGGAAAAAAGTTCTCCTTAAGCAGTCAACCAATAAGACCACTTACTAATATTGACTTAGAATATTATTAAAAACTGGAAATATATTTTGGGGTGGGTTTATGAGACATAATTTACCTAAAAATCCTAAAAGATATGAGAGAGCGATTGTTACCCTCCAGACAGAAAACGAACATGGTTCACTTAGGTATCTTACAAGAAGAAGGGCAATTTGTGCATTACTTCAATAGTTTCAACAATTTACCATTTCCTGCAGAAATAGTGAGCTATGCAGTAAAGTATAGCCACAATACATTTTGATCACCTAAATGGTAGAGGTATGCGCACATTTGTTTAAAGTTTCTGAACTCTACATAAATTAAAGAGTCTTTTAGCACATACTGACAGTGTCACAATGTACGCCATCGAGCAAGGCGTAACTTTTAGCCTATCAGCTAAAAACTGCTGTCTTTAACCATAGAATAAATTTGCGCTAACACTGATATGAAACTGCTGTATTCAGCTTCTTTACCTATAATTCCATACAGAATGCTACATCAAGAAACAATAACTTCTATGATTATAGTCAGATAGGTAATCAGGAAATTCTGGACAGAGTTACTTTAAAACGTGGAACTTACGAACTCCATGATTTTATTTACGCCTTGTTGAGGGTGGTAGAATCACACAACATCAAGAATGACTACTAAGATGTTACGAAGAAATAGAAAAAAGTCAAGGTATAACTGAACATCAGTTTCAATAACACTCTAAAACGTGCGAGATTGGGGGTTATGTATATGTTTTTTAAACTGAACAATAATATAGAGTCAATCCTACAAACACTTTATATTAGATCTGACCAGCAATCCTATCCGGGTATAAGTTTGCAGAATCACCAAACTTGCGCAGTTACATACCAGTTGTGGTAAGATCGATCTCAAAATCAAGCATATAAATTAGATAACAAGAAATAAGTCTTGTGGATTTCGATAGTGGAGAAATAACTATTCCATTACACTCAGGGAAATGTAACAGGCATTTTACACAGGTAGCATTTTATATCTGAAAAGGAAAAGACGAATACGAAGAAGAAGAAAAAGAAATATAATAAGAAAGTGAAAAATATGTTAACTCCTCACAGTCAATAAATGCTATCGTCATTAGGATTCACAGTGCTATAAATATGAATATCATCCTCTGTGAGCTCTCATTGTAAAGAGTGAAAGAGAAGAAGAGGAAGAAGGAGAAGAAAATTTACATGCCATATGGCAGAAAAAAAATGGTCGTTGATGACTCTGTTGGTTGGTTTGTTGGTTGGGGGGAGGGGACCAAAGAGCGAGGTCATCGGTCCCACCGGATTAGGGAAGGGTGGGGAAAGAAATCGGCCGTGCCCTTTCGAAGGAACCATCCTGGTATTTGTCTGAAGCGATTTAGCGAAATCATGGAAAACATAAATCAGGATAGACGGACGCTGGTTTGAACCATCGTCCTCCCGAATGCGAGTCCAGAATGCTAACCACTGCACCACCTCACTCGGTTGAGGACTCTGTCACTCGCTTTGAACATCATAAGTATAAACCACTCAGTCAACCAGTTTTCGCTCGTGATTTAGTTTTGATTGAGGTACAAAATGAACACACTAACCTACAGCCCTGGGAGACTTGTCTGTATATTGAAGAACTAATACTTATGAAAGAGAAGGGCAGAAAGCTGCTAACGTTGACTTAAATAAAAATTGTGAACCTCACTTGTTTCCAGAAATTCAGTATCGTTTGAGCAACAAAATCGTTGGTCGTGTGTGGAATCTGTGGACTGTAATGCTAATGCAAAGATATGCATATTTAATACAAAGTGAAGCATTTGCATACCAGAATGCTGGTTGGTGAACGAGAAATGAACTAGAAGAATTTGTTAGAAGTTTCGGTTTCCGCATCCTACTCAGTATGGTACCTGGGTTTACAGAGGCGTACAGGAAGGTATTTTAAACACTCGCCATGAACGTGTACTGATTCGCAACTGAAAAGACACTGATTGTATCACCTCAGATAAAGCAGCCACCAGGCCGAAAACAATCCTCGAAAAAATGTGCTGGGAAATACTAAAGATAGGAGTGTCCGAGAAAGAGCAAAAATTGTAATGGAACATCTTTAAAAAATGGTATACTCCTGGCATTCCGTTATATGGATTTAACTGACTGTGTTGAGCCTGAAATTAGTACGTGGATGTAGGAAATTAAAGCTAATATAGCTCTCGAAACAGCAAGATACATAACTTAAGCATTTAAGTCAAACAAGAATTCGATTTCCGATGATTGCATCGTATTTTACGCGATAAACATAACAGAACTGAAGGTATATCCAAATTCGGCTAAATATCCAGAAGAAAACTATTCAGTCCATTTTAGCACAAAGAACACAGCGCAAACGTCTGAAATGTATTGCAATTTTCAGTTGCTGTATTATGGGGAGAGAGGACTAAGAAGAAATACACTCAAGAGTCGTACAGCGTTGCAGAACTTACCCATACGTTTCATCAGATCTTCGTGTCAAAATTAAAAACACGGAAATCATCTGCAATCGATATGAGAAATGAAATTCAAACAGGAACACTGTTCCCAAGAAATACTACTCTGCCGCGAGACACATGCCAGTTCATCTTCTTCTATATCGATGTCCACTGGTGGGGATCCTAACTCCCTCCACCCTAAACATGTCACATAGCTGTGAAAATGGCCAGGGTTGTGCCACTAAATCCATCGCAAAACCAGAGACGACGCGATTGCACAAATTTTGAAACACCCGCGGCACAAACTGCCCAACGTTATAAGATAAGAGTGTCCAGAGGGAGCCACCGCAGGCAAAAATGATGGACAATGCATGAATAGTAGCTTTCGATGTTTTGGAAGACAGTTTGGCAACATAGCAGAAACTGGACAATGCATCAGTACCAACAACCACATGCATCCCCCCCCCCCCCTCCACACACACAAAAAAAAGAAAACCCGAAATCTCTGGGAGTAGCCAAGGAGAAAACTGACATGGCAGCTCAGTCTTGTTCTGCGTGCAAGTCGAACAAGCCTACACAAGACGTTCAGTATCGCGATTGATCGCCAGCCATTAGACACGATGCCTTCATTTGAGACGTACCGAGACTTGCGCAGCAGCTGGAATATGTGAGGACGCACTGCCTGACGAATGGCCACTCGACAGCTTTGCTCCATGTGTCAAGAATCAGGACCCCCTGGACGACGTTGAGACGTTCATGTAGGAGGTAAAACGTACAGAACGCAGTATCTGCTCCCAAAAGAACGTGCTTGGGCTTTCTGAAAAGAATTTCGAAAAGGCTGGATGACCTCTCATTTGGAAATAGATGAGAACAAATAGCCCAGGAACATTGTTGAACATGATCGTTTTGGCGGTCCAGATGTTCTGTTTTGGGGAAACATAATGTTGCATGGGCATGCAGACCTCTAAATCTTTAAAGGTGGTACACTAAATGGTCAAAGCTATTGGGACCCTGCACTGCTTCCCAGTAGACATCTTTCCAGCGACCACATCGAACTGTTCGCCAATGGGCTGGTCTGTCCGTTACTCCGACTTAAATCACGTCGAGCACGTGTGGGATTAGGCAGACGTACTGCATGCAGCACGTTTACATGCACCAACGACCATCTAGCAATTGTCAACCGCGCTAGTGGAGGAATGGAACGCTCTCACATAAGACCTCCGTACCAACCTCGTTGCCACCGTGGAAGCACATTGCAGAGCATGCAGTACCATTTGTGGTGATCAGATACCCTATTTACAACCATGTCCAGCATTTTGTAATGTCGAGGAATCGTGTGACTTCAGTGTAATTATTGTCTTTGAATAAAAGTGTCATTTCTGTTCTTCTCATTTCTTATTTCTTTCAGTTACCTTCTGTACTATAATGTAGCAGTCCCTCCTATGTACAGTTCAAGTTTCATAGAGCTACTGTATATTACTTGACAGAAGCACATCATCTGAAAGTTACTTTCATCCATGAGTTTTGCACGCCAGTGTACATTTTTCCAACTTACAACGAAGGCCATTATACAGTAGCCGTAGGAAAAGTCTGCACATTTCGTAAATCCCTGTCTTGCACGGTGCTTGTGACCTAGATGTCGTCGAGGTAGTTGACAAAACGTCGTTGACGAAATATCGTTGATAAGTTCTTGGCACATACGAAATTCCAGAACTAAGCGATTGAACTAACAACGACGAGAGCGGGTTTTGAGCATCAAGAAACTCCAAGAAGCAGCGTCGTAACGGCAACCGTAAGAATGTGTCACGCAAATTGATGCATAAAAAATATTGGTCCCCTGACAGCTTCTTCAATGGCTCCTCCGACTGTGGGATTGTACGGATCCGTGACACACTGTATGTTGACTTTTTGTTTGAAATCGCCACAAACGCACACAGTGCCATTTCGGCTTCTGAATCACTACCAAGGGGCGGCCCACTGACTCTACGAAGTAGGAGAAGCGACGCCGAGGTCCTGCCAACACTGCAACTCAGTCTTGAACTTCATGTATGGCAAAGAGAATGTGGCGCAAGAGATAAAATTTTGGTGTTGCTGACAGTTTAATGGAGACGTGTGCCTCGAAATTTTTTGTCAACCCAAGGTATTATCAAACAGGTGGTTGTATGGCGGTAGTAAAGAGTTCAGATCTTGGAAAGGAACGACTGAGATACTAAATGTACTTTGTCCATTGTCTAGAAGCCAAAAACGGAAAAGGCGTTTAACAAAAAAAAATATTTTGCGCCAGTGGTGAATTAATCATCAACAAAGAAAGTTGCCATTCCACAGTCTTATAGCGTGCTG
The DNA here is from genome assembly GCF_023864345.2 of Schistocerca serialis cubense. NCBI lineage: Eukaryota > Metazoa > Arthropoda > Insecta > Orthoptera > Acrididae > Schistocerca > Schistocerca serialis. The sequence goes on along the minus strand of NC_064639.1, from coordinate 985,801,643 downwards.
AGAGAGAGCATTGGCCTGTCAAAAGAAATCATTATTTGCTATAAGAAACAACTTGACGTAGCGGCCACTGAAATACACGGCAGCCCAGGAACCTGAATACCAATGATGCTGGCGATTGCACCTATCTGAAACTATTTGAAACTCAATCTATCTGTCTGAAACTCAATCAATCGCCCATCCACGACCAATTTCGGCAGAATATACTAGGGCGATGATAGTGAAGCGTCAGAGACAGCCTCCAATTCCATGGAAACCAGGGCCTCTGGCAGCCGTCCTGCATCTCACCGACCGTCACAAACTGATTCCAGATGGCTGACTTCGGCATACCCTGCACATAGCGTCTACATAGGGCAGTCCCGTTTAAAGTGGACTACGTGACAATTTGAGCATGGGCGCCGACCTGCCAATTGAGCGGAAACAGATGCATAAGGAGAGAGGCATGCCCCAGAAACTTCACGGGCGGATACAACGACATTTTGATTCCTTGTAGACTGGTGTGTAATGTTACATGGCCCTAGTTGCGCAGAAGGTGCGGTAGGGGAGGGACAATGGCAGTGATGCAGCTCCCTTGCCTTTGGGCCAGCGGGGTAGAGGAGGTGTAATTGTAGAACTTAAGTCTTCAACCTTCCCCCCGCCCCCCCCCCCCCCCCAATGAACCATGGACCTTGCCATTGGTGGGGAGGCTTGCATGCCTCAGCGATACAGATAGCCGTACCGAAGGTGCAGCCACAACAGAGGGGTACCTGTTGAGAGGTCAGACAAACGTATGGTTCCTGAGGAAGGGCAGCAGCCTTTTCAGTAGTTGCAGGGGCAACAGTCTGGATGATTGATCTGGCCTTGTAACACTAATCAAAACGGCCTTGCTGTGCTGGTACTGCGAACGGCTGAAAGCAAGGGGAAACTACAGCCGTAATTTTTCCCGAGGGCATGCAGCTTTACTGTATGGTTAAATGATGATGTCGTCCTCTTGGGTAAAATATTCCGGAGGTAAAATAGTCCTACATTCGGATCTCCAGGCGGGGACTACTCAGGAGGACGTTGTTATCAGGGGAAAGAAAACAGGCGTTCTACAGGTCGGAGTGTGGAATGTCAGGTCCCTTAATCGGGCCGGTAGGTTAGAAAATTTAAAAAGGGAAATGGATAGGTTAAAGTTAGATATAGTAGGAATTAGTGAAGTTCGGTGGCGAATACAGGGTTATAAATACAAAATCAAATAGGGGTAATGCAGGATTAGGTTTAATAATGAATAAAAAAATAGGAGTGTGGGTAAGCTACTACAAACAGCATAGTGAACGTATAATTGTGGCCAAGATAGATACAAACCCCACTCCTACCACAGCAGTACAAGTTTATATGCCAACTAGCTCCGCAGATGACGAAGAGGTTGATGAAATGTATGATGAGATAAAAGAAATTATTCAGATAATGAAGGGAGACGAAAATTTAATAGTCATGGGTGACTGGAATTCGATAGTAGGAAAAGGAAGAGAAGGAAACGTAGTAGGTGGATATGGAATGGGGGTAAGGAATGAAAGAGGAAGCCGCCTGGTAGAACTTTGCATAGAGCATAACTTAATCATAGCTAACACTTGGCTCAAGAATCCTGAAAGAAGGTTGTATAGATGGAAGAAGCCTGGAGATATTGACAGGTTTCAGATAGATTGTATAATGGTAAGACAGAGATTTAGGAACCAGGTTTTAAATTGTAAGAACTTTCCAGGGGCAGATGTGGAATCTGACCACAATCTATTGGTTACGAACTATAGATTAAAACTGAAGAAATTGCAAAAAAAGTGGGAATTTAAGGAGATGGGACCTAGATAAACTGACAGCACCAGAGGTTGTAGAGAGTTTTAGGGGGAGCATTAGGGAACGATTGACAAAAATGGGGTAAAGAAACACATTAGAAGAAGAATGGATAGGTTTGAGAGATGAAATAGTAAAGGAAGCAGAGGATCAAGTAGGTAAAAAGACGAGGGCTAATAGAAATCCTTGGGTAACAGGAGAGATATTGAATTTAATTGATGAAAGGAGAAAATACTAAAATTCTGTAAATGTAGCAGGGAAAAAGGAATACAAACGTCTCAAAAATGAGATCGACAGGAAGTGCAAAATGGCTAAGCATGGATGGCTAGAGGACAAATGTAAGGATGTAGAGGCGTATATCACTAGGAGAAGATAGATACTGCCTACAGTAAAATTAAAGAGATCTTTGGAGGAAAGAGACCCACTTGCATGAATATCACGGGCTCAGATGGAAACCCAGTTCTAAGCAAAGAAAGGAAAGCAGAAAGGGGGAAGGAGTATATAGAGGGTCAATACAAGGCCGATGTTCTTCAGGAAAATATTATGGAAATGGAAGAGAATGTATATAAAGATGAAATGGGAGACATGATACTACGTGAAGAGTTTGACAGAGAACTGAAAGACCTAAGTCGAAACAAGGCCCCGTGAGTAGACAACAGTCCATTAGAACTACTGATAGCCTTGGGAGAGCCAGCCCTGAGAAAACTCTACCATCTGGTGAGCAAGATGTATGAGACAGGCGAAATATCCTCACACTACAAGAAGAATATAATAATTCCAATCCCAAAGAAAGGCCGGCCGCGGTGGTCTCGCGGTTCTAGGCGCGCAGTCCGGAACCGTGTGACTGCTACGGTCGCAGGTTCGAATCCTGCCTCGGGCATGGATGTGTGTGATGTCCTTAGGTTAGTTAGGTTTAAGTAGTTCTAAGTTCTAGGGGACTGATGACCACAGCAGTTGAGTCCCATAGTCCTCAGAGCCATTTTGAACCCAAAGAAAGCAGGTGTTGACAGATGTGATAATTACCGAACTATCATTTTAATAAGACACTGATGCAAAATACTAACACGAACTCTTTACAGACGAATGGAACAACTGGTAGAAGCCGACCTCGGGGAAGAACAGTTTGGATTCTGTAGAAATGTTGGGACACGTGAGGCAATACTGACCCTACGACTTATCTTAGAAAATAGATTAAAGAAAAGCAAACCTACGTTTCTAGCATTTGTAGACTTAAGAGAAAGCTTTTGACAATGTTGACTGGAATACTGTCTTTCAAATTCTGATGTTGGTGGGTGGGGGTAAAATACAGTGAGCGAACAGCTATTTACAATCTGTAAAGAAACCAGATGGCAGTTATAAGAGCCGAGGGGCATGAAAGGGAAGCAGTGATTGGGAAGGGAGTGAGACAGTGTTGTAGCCTATCCCCGATGTTATTCAATGTATATATTGAGCAGGCAGTAAAGACCTAAGAAAAATTCGGAGTAGGAATTAAAATCCATGGAGAAGAAATAAAAACTTTGGGGTTCGCCGATGCCATTGTAATTCTCTCAGAGACAGCAAAGGACCTGGAAGAGCAGCTGAACGGAATGGACAGTGTCTTTGAAGGTTCAAAATGTTTCAAATGGCTCAGAGCACTATGGGACTTAACTTCTGAGGTCATCAGTCCCCTAGAACTTAGAACTACTTAAACCTAACTAAACTAAGGACATCACACACATCCATGCCCGAGGCAGGATTCGAACCTGCGACCGTAACGGTAGCGTGGTTTCAGACTGTAGCGCTTAGAACCGCTCGGCCACTCCGGCCGGCAATCTTGAAAGGAGGATGTAAGATGTACATCAACAAAAGCCAAACGAGGGTAATGGAATATAGTCGAATTAAATCGGGTGATGCTGAGGGTATTAGATTAGGAAATGAGACGCTTAAAGTAGTAAATGAGTTTTGTTATTTGGGGAGCAATATACCTGATGATGGTCGAAGTAGAGAGGATATAAAATGTAGACTGGCAATGGCAGGGAAAGCGTTTCTGAAGAAGAGAAATTTGTTAACATCGAGTATAGATTTTAGTGTCAGGAAGTCGTTTCTGAAAGTATTTGTATTGAGTGTGGCCATGTATGGAAGTGAAACATGGACGATAAATAGTTTAGACAAGAAGAGAATAGAAGCTTTCGAAATGTGGTGCTACAGAAGAATGCTGAAGATTAGATGGGTAGATCACATAACTATTGAGGAGGTTTTGAATAGAATTGGGGAGGAGTTTGTGGCACAACTTGACTAGAAGAAGGGATCGGTTGGTAGGACATATTCTGAGCCATCAAGGGATCGCCAATTTAGTACTGGAGGGCAGCGTTGATGGTAAAAATCGTAGAGGGAGACCAAGAGATGAATACACTAAACAGATTCAGAAGGATGTAGGGTGCAGTAGGTACTGGGAGATGAAGAAGCTTGCACAGGATAGAGCAGCATGGATAGCTGCATCAAACCAGTCTCAGGACTGAAGACCACAACAACAACAACAACAACAACAAGCCTTCACATAAACGCGTATGCCGCAGAGGTTGTAAGTACAGCTAACGAGTCTGCAAATGATCATATTAACAGGTTATGTCAATACGCCAATTAATTTGACGAGTCAACCGCTTATTATTGAAAACATAGTGGTTACAGGATTATGCTGAAGTTGAAGCCGTGGGAGCGATTTATTTTCGCCTTTGTTGTACATCGTTTTTTCTTTCACTTGTTGATATGTTAAAACTATCCTCTTTTCCCAAAACACAGTGACATTTACACAATGCACCTCACCAACATGTTAATGCAGCTTATGTAAAACTAATGTTCAGTACAAACATAAAAGTGCACTTCCTGTACTTATGTTGTTGCAAACCCATATCAATTCTCGTTTCACCAGTTATCGATGACCCTTCAAAGAACTACATTACTTCACTGAACAAATCTGTAGTCACAGATATACTACAATAGATAAGAAAGTTTTGCATGTTACCTGTGTGGAAAAATACTCTTTGCTTTGCATGATACCATTTGCCAATAATTCATTTCAGTATCTTGTACAGTGTATGAGGTATGAGGGATGGTACGAATAATTCTCTTTCACTCTGTCGTTTGCTGCACAGGTGGTCGGAAGTGAGTGCACTACATACAATCTATTTTCTCGAGATTGGAGATAGACGTAGACCTCTTCTCAAGTTTAAGGAAAAATTCAATATTTTAACTCCACTTCGTATACAGCAATATGTTATTTAACGTGCACCAAACGCTAATCCATAATGATCTCTCGCCGGCCGCGGTGGTCTAGCGGTTCTAGGCGCTCAGTCCGGAACCGCGCGACTGTTACGGTCGCAGGTTCGAATCCTGCCTCGGGCATGGATGTGTGTGATGTCCTTAGGTTGGTTAGGTTTAAGTAGTTCTAAGTTCTAGGGGACTGATGACCACAGATGTTAAGTCCCATAGTGCTCAGAGCCATTTGAACCATAATGATCTTTATTTTTCATTCGAAACTATTATATTTTCGCCCAGTACCTCATTAAAAATAGAAATATCACAATAGCTACGACCGTTAACGAAATAATTGGCAGTTCATTAAGAAAGTGACGAATGAAGGTATGAAATTCGTGAGAGTCAATTTTTTAATCGATCTTTTCTTTAAAATCGTTTAAAAAATGTTGTAGTGCAGCCGTCATGTCCACACCTCCATTCCCGCAGTGCAGCTGAGGTGGGCAAAGAATATTTCATTCGTAACGGACAAAACTCACGGCTTAGTAGGCAAAAGACAACTGAGAACGCTGCTCCTTCAGAAGATAGGAGTGGACCCGCCCAGTGCTTAGCACAATAATGCATTTCTGCGCACAGGCCAAGTAATCTTGCACATAACCTACGCAACAGGCTCTCCACAGGTGACGGCAGATAGAGCTACGTGGTCCCACACTCACATCGCAAAAGATGTCAGCACATGGCGTCTCAGTGGAAGGCACCGTTGCTTGGCCAAACCCGCAGTCAATTGCCAATTCTAGGAAAACACGTCGCCGGCCGCGGTGGTCTAGCGGTTCTGGCGCTGCAGTCCGGAACCGCGGGACTGCTACGGTCGCAGGTTCGAATCCTGCCTCGGGCATGGGTGTGTGTGGTGTCCTTAGGTTAGTTCGGTTTAAGTAGTTCTAAGTTCTAGGGGACTTATGACCTAAGATGTTGAGTCCCATAGTGCTCAGAGCCATTTGAACCATTTTTTTTGAAAACACGTCCCTTGACGCCACCATAAGTTCACGTGATTCAGCAAAGTTGGCAACTTCAGCTAAGCAAATGGCGATAAAGGCCAGTACCTTGGTTTGTACATCACGGTTAGGTTCTAACAGGACAATCACGTCCCTAATTAGCGATACCGCATGCAAGGTAGCACACTGGGGAACGCAAACCAACATCTGCTTGAGAAACCCTGCAGGTTGGCGAACCAGGCCACATATGATTGTCCAGGTCACTTGTGGTGCTGGCTAAACTGCAATCTTACCACCACCATATGGGTTTGATGTCCAAAATACTGTACGAGCAACTGACAGAGTTCCTCAAAGTTACGTTTCGCAGGCTCATGGAGGCCTTCAAATTTTGCACCACGGCAAGGCGGCCTTATCTGATGGACTGCTGATATGTCTTACCTGGCAGTGCAACAAGAACCAGCGCAGATAATATTTCCACCATTTCGCAGACTCGGCGGAATCGGCAAATAGTGCTGGGGTAGTATGGAAGAAGGCTTCTCTGCAGGTTCCTAACCCACCACCAGTGCGGTGTGAAATGGAACAGTTTCGCATTTTGTCTGACTAGTTCCTGCATCTGCTCATGGTGCAACTTCAGGAAGAAGAGAAAACAAAGGTCTGGCGTTCCTCCGTTACGCAGTGCTGCCCTTGGAAAAGATTGCCAGGATACTGGAGAAGAACAAGATAAAAACCATCTTCTGTCCTCCAGTAAAAATCAGGAATATGCTAGGCTCAATGAAGGACAAATTGAGTCTAAGAACACGGAGTGTCTACAGCATTTCTGGTGAATACGGAAAACAACATATCGGACAAACGCAGCGTTGCACTATACAACGCATCTCTGAACATGTAAGAAGCGTTCGCCTGGGACAAAAGCGGTAGCGGAGCACAGCCTCCGTGAAGAACACACGTTTTATTTTGAACAAACCAAGAGACTGTGTAGAGCGAAAGGTTTCTGGGACTCTATTGTTAAAGAGGTTGTGGTTACGAGGATCAGTTATACCTGGTCAACTGGGATAGTGGCTTCCAAGTCAGCATCGGGTGGAACACAACACTAGCGACAATAAGACGAGACCGTGCCAATGGAGGCAGGTCGCTGAGTGGCAGTCAAGCGTGGAGCATCGGTTCCGCTTATTTGCGCACATACAGCCATAGGCCCCGCTTGGACGGGAGTAAAACCAGGAGTGTCTACGGGCTTTGTTTTTATTAAAACATTGACGGGCATTAGCAACGAGGTCTTACAGCGTAGCCAAACGGCGCTTGGAAATTTTCGCGTGGCGTCGCCTGACAGCAGAATTGTCGTGTCGTCTCGTCAAAGCGGAATGTCGACCTTGGGTGGTGCTTTGGTGTCGTGGTGGTCTCATTCCGCCGACGACACGAGGCGCGCTCTCTTGTTGCCGCGGGCCGCCTTTTCGAGCATTTCGGCTGTCGCACAACCAGGGTCTGCTTCCCCCAAGAATAGGGAAAAAGTAGGCCAGGACCTGGAAGCAGGTCGCGGAACCAAAGAAAGGTTTTCCGCCACCTCCGTCCAGAACTCCGCGGCTGCCATCGTGTTATTAGGGCCAGCAATGCAACTGGGACACCCAATGGTGTCACAAAGGTTGTAACTAGCAATCCCCTGGCAGCAACCCCCCTTTCCACTCGGGACATGGTGACATTCACACATAATGCGACTACACAGAAAACACATACAAATAACTACATTGTCAGTATTTACGATCCCCTCTCTCCCTCTCCTCTCTGGAGCCCGTTCCTGCTTGCCAGCCCCAAAAACAGACTCTCCCAACACATCCTCGACCTAAATGATGGCAAACAGAAGTCCCATCAACCGACTAAAATGCTCCCCAAACACACAACTGCGACCCAACCCCCCACCGGATCCCAATTCCTTAAATCCCCCCCCCCCCCCCCACACTCAAGTGCACGTCCACGAAACAGCAGCATGCAAAGAAGGACTGCAAGGATAGACACAGTAAGAGCAGGAATTCCACCTCCTGAACCCAAATCACCCCCCCTCCCCTCACCTACCCCTGAGGAGCCCATGGTTCCTGAGCCACTGGCAGCACCTGTTGTTGTCCTGGAAGGGAACCAGGAAACCACTGCCCTGGAAGGGAACCACGAATTTGGGGAGGATTCGGAGGGCTTTGTGCTGGCGGGAAAAACCTTTCGCCAGCCGAGACTTCCACCTACTCGAGGGGTGGAACCCACCCCAAACAGGTTTCAGGTGGTAGTCGATGCGCCAGAGGAACCACACGGAACAACACAGAGTCACACGTAACACCGCCCCCCACTGATCGTCGCAGAGTTTCCTCGTAGCTATGAGGAACTCCACGACATGATCAAAACACAAATCAAGGGGAACAACTATAAAGCAAAACCAACAGGGGAGGGACAAAATCAAAATCACACTACACAATATAGAAGACTACAACACCATAAAAAAGGCCCTCACTGACAACAAAAATATACCACACTACGCGTTCCCCATCACCAAGACAAGAAACAAAAACATCGTTATTAGGGACCTCCCAGCCGGCTCTCCCCCCCCCCCCCGCCCCCCCAGGCAGTCAGAACAGACCTGACTGCCCAGGTATTTGACGTAAAAACCGTTGAGCAGCTGGGAAAAATGGGGCAGAGAGAAAGTGGCCATTATTCCAAGTCACTCTGCCAGACATGCCCCAGAACAGGCGTGAGATCAAGGTTGTTCTGGCAGTCCCTGTCACCACGGAGCTGCTCCGCCGCAAGAACAAGGTGGTGCAATTCTTCAGGTGTCAGGGACTGTATCAGATAGCCACCCATTGCCAGATGCCCGTGCGCAGCAGAAAATGCGCCGAACCCCATGACACCAGGACTTGCACAATGAAACACATGGACCCACAGATACGGTGCGCACTGTGTGGAAAAAACCACACAGCATGGTACCAAGGCTGTGAGGTCCACATCAAACACACACAGAAGGTAAAGAGTGCGAAGGCCGCCCCCCACAAACGAAAACAATACACTATCACTCCATCAAACCATACAGAGAGACAAAACAGGACAACACATACAGACACAACTTGGGTAAAACCATGGCCTGACACATCAACGGCAACACATGCAGAAGAGGTTTCTCCACCAAAAAGCCAGGGAAACGTCGAGAAATCGACGCAAGCCCAGTCGCCACAACACCAGACACACACGCAAGAACAACACTGGCATAAACAAAACGACCAGGTCCACCGAGACAGAGGAAGGTCTAGGGAACCCCACACTTAGTCCACCCCCTCAGATCAGTTGTTATGCATTATGGTCCAGACAATGAACCTTGTCATGGAAATGATGAAGGAATTCAGGTAGGCCAAGAGGCAGAACACTCAGATCCTTGTAGCTCTTCAGGCAGCAGTCCAGCATTCGCTCCCTTCTGTGACTTCCTCCTCAGTAGTTTCAAAAACCCATCATGGATAGATGACCGAATATCCAAGGCCTGACAGAGTGTGTCTTTAGTGCAGACAGCATTGTTAATCAAGACGTCGAATTCAGAGAACTCATGAAAGAGATCACCATCGACATATGCATGATGGGGGAAACTCACCTAAAACCAGGAATAAAAGCGACAGTTCCCAACAACATTAGCTACAGCAAAGACAGGCTGACCCAAGGTGGAGGTGTGGCCATATATATAAAAAGATGGCTCCCCCACCACCAGGTACACTTACCAGCTACCAATGAAGTCGAAGCAGTGGCGGTGGAAGTTATCACTGCCACCAGACCCCTAACAGTAGTTGCAATATATCGACGAGATAGACGAGAGAGACATAGCTGCTAGGTCAAATTGAAGGAAAACCCCTAATAGAAGGCGAATTCAGTGCCGAACACCCTGATTGGAACTCTAGAATAACCTAAAGAGCAGACACCAAACTGCAACAACTAGCGAGTACCACTACTTCGAAACGATGGGGTCCAGTCGAGCCCACACATTTTCCAAAAAATGGAGGTAGGACCGACGTACTAGACATAGCCCTCACTAGGAGGATCATAGGGTTTGTGGCCGCTAGGACAATCAACAGAATATCCTCCGACCACAACCCAGTGATTCTAGAGGTCGATGTGGGAGAATGGGCAGCACTCCCACGGTACCAGACGTCTTACAAACGTGTAGACTCGGAACGATACCGAGAAACAGTCTCCTCTGATATCGCTCGCGCTCCGTCACCTACTGCCGAAACAGAAGAACAAGTGCTACAAGACCTAACAGGTCCCAACTTGCAGGCAGCGGAAGCCCCCCCCCCCCTGCAAAGGGACGGGCAGTCCCCGCAAATACACCTCACAGAACACCTGCTAGCTCGAATTCGACATAAGAACAGAGTGGTAAAAGAGTGGAAGATCACCACAAATCAGACCAAGAGTAGGCTGATCAATCGTCTACAGAGAGAGCTGAAGGTAGCGCTCAATGAGCACTGAAACCAGCAATGGCAAAACTGCCTCACAGCTCTCAAAGTAGATGATCACACACTATGGCAAGCAACCAAGCAATTCACAAAAAGACGCGCTAGGATGCCGCCACTGCACGGCGAGCGGGGACTGACCTACAGCCTCGCTGAAAAGGCCAACGCTCTCGCCTTGTCCTTTGAGAAGCGGTTTCAAGCGGCAAAACCCCAGGATGAAGAGCATGAAGAAGTAGTCCGTCGTCAACTGGCTGTCTTACTCAACGCTGAGGAGGACCCAGAGGACGAACCGACACTTTTCGCCCCCGAAGACGTGGCAAAAGTGAGGAAGTGGTCGCGAAACACAAACCAGGGTAAGACCTTCTATTCACGCAGAATTATAGGCCGATTAGCCTCATACCAACTGTCAGCAAGATCTATGAGCGCCTCCTGCTAATACCTATACAGGAACATATTACCAGAGAGCAACTTCTGCCCGATTTCCCATTCGGATTCCGGCAGAACCACTCTGCCCCACAACAGATCATGAGAGTGGTTGAAGCAGCCACAGAGGGCTTCAAACACAGAGGCTACTGCGGGACAGTGCTACTAGATGTAGCCAATGCCTTCGACTCAGTATGCCATAGAGGACCACTCTACAACTTGTACATAAGGTTTCCCGGGAGCATAGTTAAGCAGATCAAAAGCTACCTCATGGATAAGACTTTCTCTGTCAAAGCAGAAACCGCCACCTCCACCAAAAGGCGTATCCGTGCTGGGGTACTACAGGGGTCGGTCATGAGGCCCATTTTGCACAGTCTGTACACTGCGGACACACCAGTGATCCCCCTGGTGCACACCACAGGATATGCAAAGGACACAGCCTTCTACACACGAAATGTGAACAAGGATCTGGTCATCTGTAGGCTACAAATGGTTTTAGATGACACAGAAACTTGGGCCCATCGGTGGCGCATTACCATCAACTATGAAAAGACACAAGCTATGCTGATCACCTGGAGGCTCAGAAGGTGTGGACCTCCTCAATGCCCTCCCCCCTCCACCTTCTCCTAAACGGAACCCAACTCCCCTGGCCCAAGTATATTGGCGTAACCTTGGACTCTCGTCTTATGTGGAAACCCCACACAGACGAGGTCCACAGGAAGGTCTGTGCCAGAATGTCCATCCTATACCCAGTCCTCAACTCAACCAGTTCCCTTCCCTGATCTGTAGGTGTGAATGTATATCAGGCCCTGATACCGTGAGTAAGGGAATATGCATGCCCTGTCTGAGGATACACGGCGAAGCAGCACCTGGATAAACTCCAGAGGCTGCAGAACCGCGCCTTCAGGAGGGCACTGCATCTACCCCTCATATTCCCTACTGATGATCTGCACGCCGCAGCTGAAATCCCACTCCTGAAAAAGCGTTTCCAGAATATGGTAAGGGCCTTCTATGAGAGCTCTTCCAGATCAGGAAACATCCTCATCCACTCCCTAAGTCGGTATAACATGTCCCGTGACAAGCACAAACGCCCAATGACGACCTCTGACACTACGTCGAAGAGAAACTCCCTATACCCAATCCCTAATTCTCCTCCCTCCACCATATTATCAATCATCTCACCAACCTCAGGCAAGTACCAGACACACACAGAAGATTCATCACATTATGCAGACACCCAAAAAATTACAGAAATAACCACACACACAAGTAAACACGTGGAGTAAAAGCTGAAAGGCTACAAACTCCCCTACAAACTTCCCCAAAGAGGGGAAAGTATAAGATGAGAGTGGGAGAGAACCCGACACTTCGCCCGGAGACGGCAAGTAAGAAACTTGCTGGACATTTGCCACGGAATGGCGCATTGCTTGGCTGTCAACCCGAGAAGATTTTATCGTCCAGATTCGCCGAGATAGCCTGCATTCTCATTTTTACGTCAATCATTTGCCTAACAGGGTCCTATCCTGTCACCACTACTGATTCCGAGAATACCACCAGTGAAAGAATAGCAAAATACTGAAAGTGATGACCTTATTTAATTTCTGTAACTAAGATAAAGAAGTGCAGTTTACAAAACTAAGTACTATCCAAAATTGTCTAACATCAGCGAACTTTGTTACTTGGCAGAATAGCTAATTGTAGAATACTGACTAACAGTAAAAGAGTAATAGCATAATTTAAATGAATGTTGAGAAAAATTACTTCACAATAATATATTTCATGTTTCTATGTGCATTGTAAACTATGATCACAGTTGCTAATTACATAAGAGTGTACTGTAAAATTACTTATTCCTCACTAAATAAAAGATTGTGGACTTTCCGGAAATAACTTACTATAACAGAAAACAACTATTTATGACCATTTGCATTTCTAAACTTAGTAACAGCATTACAGTGAGTAACGCAAAGCTGTTCATTAAGCGAACTACTTTCCAAACAATTAACTTTTACGTTATTTATTTATTTACACGTCAAGTTCCGTAGGACCTAATTGAAGAGCAAATCTCCAAGGTCATGGAATGTGTCAGTACATGAACTTACAACATAAAATTAATAACACATAAAAATAAATGTTCATAAACCTGGAAAAAAGTCTGTCCATAAGTTTAAGTAAACGCTATCAGCAATACAAAAGAATCAGCTTAATTTTTCAAGGAACTCCTCGACAGAATAGGAGTGACCCAGAAGGAGTGACCCATCAGGAAACTCTTCAGTTTCGATTTGAAAGCACGTGGATTACTGCTCAGATTTTTGAATTCGAGTGGCAGCTTATTGAAAATGGATGCAGCAGTAAACTGCACACCTTTTTGCACTAGAGTTAAGGAAGTCCGATCCAAATGGAGGTTTGATTTCTGCCGAGTATTAACCGAGTGAAAGCTGCTTATTCTTGGGAATAAACTAATATTGGTAACAAGAAACGACAATAAGGAATATACATATTGAGAGGCCAATGTCAAAATACCCAGACTCGTGAACAGAGGTCGACAAGAGGTTCGTGAACTCACACCACTTATTTCCCTAACCGCCCATTACTGAGCCAAAAATATCCTTCTAGAATGGGAAGAGTTACCCCAAAACATAATACCATATGACATAAGTGAATGAAAATAAGCAAAGTAGACTAATTTACGTGTCGAAGTATCACTCACTTTTGATACTGTTCGAATAGTAAAAATGGCAGTATTAAGTTTTTGAACAAGATCCTGAATGTGGGCTTCCCACGACAGCTTACTATCTATCTGAATACCTAGAAATTTGAACTGTCCAGTTTCACTTATCATATGCCCGTTCTGTGAGATTAAAACGTCAGGTTTTATTGAATTGTGTGTTAGAAACTGTAAAAACTGAGTCTTATTGTGATTTAACGTTAGTTTATTTTCTACAAGCCACGAACTGAGGTCATGTACTGCACTATTTGAAACCGAGTCAATGTTGCACACAACATCCTTTACTACCAAGCTAGTGTCATCAGCAAACAGAAATATTTTAGAGTTACCCACAATACTAGAGGGTATATCATTTATATAAATAAGGAACAGGAGCGGCCCCAACACTGATCCCTGGGGCACCCCCCACTTGACAGTATCCCACTCAGATCCCACATCACAGAAATTATCAACATTGTGAATGATGACCTTTTGCTGCCTGTTGTTAAAGTAAGAGGTGAACCAATTGTGAGCTGCTCCCTGTATTCCATAATGGTCCAACTTCTGGAGCAATCTTGTGAGATCAACACAGTCAAATGCCTTAGTTAAATCAAAATATACGCATGTGTTCAGTGTAAATTATTTTGCTGGTTTTCTAATTAACTTTAAGTCATGGTATTAACTGTGTTTTTACATCTGAGCTCGAGTCAGTGCTTTTGGTTACGAACTCGCCTGATTACAATTCACTGATTTGTTTGTAATTACAGTCTATAAACAAATAATAATCATACAGTAATTTTTGCTCTCACAGTGAGCTGGCGACCGTTCTTCAGTAATTTGTAATCCAAAATGATGGCAGATTAATTTATTTACTCCAAATTTCGTTAACTGTCTCTTATTTTTACCTGGTTTGTCAAAATATCTTTCGATCGTTATTGCGCAAAAGTAGTAGCGCTATAACGGTTCAGTTATAACTGTATCTGCAATTATCCAGATATTTATTATTCTTTCATTATTCTTCAGAATAGATGCCTTTGCCAAACATTGGGGACTATTAGAGACACATGTCATTTAGAAATCTTAATTAACCAGAAGTGTCAGTCCATTGTATGTGCAGACCATAGCAGGATAATAATTTGATTTGCCCTCAGCCTAACAAAATTAAACCCTGATAGTGAATTTGAAACTAGTTAGTGACGTTTTTGGTCAAACAACAGAGAAAGCAAAGATGTTGAATTCGACAATGGAGGTGGAGTGGCAACTACAAATGCTTGAGTCGGGCTCAGAATTGTTTGACAGTGAGCTGACTAAAAATAGCGAAATAAATAGTGCAATAGACATGCAGGATGTAAATCACTTGACCATTAAACAAGAGATTATAGATTCTTATCGGAAAAATTCCGAAGAGACATTTACAGAGGTTTAAGTCATATGGATAAGGTAGAAACAAATACAGAACCAACATTAAGTCAGATGTGTGGTTCCATATCAAACAGTTTGAAAGTATTTTCTCAGATGATAGCGCATGCAATATCTTCTTCAAACTAATGTTTGAGGTGTGATATGGATCGTTAAGAAATGAAATATCTGCTTCAAACCTGTCACTGAACAATAAAATTACTTCTTTGGAAACAAAAATTGGTGAACAGATAGAAACTTTGACCTAACAAATGGACGGTAACATAACAGAAAAAATACATGAGCTAGACAGAAAACTTGATAGTAAAGCTGAGGCTTTAAAGAAATTGGTAAGCAATGAAATAAAATAGCACAAGGAGGATTTGTACAATGCAGTGAGTAGTAAAGCAGTTATCAGTTTTGTATTCATGGAGATTTTGAGGCGAAAGTAGACTAGGAGATCAATGAAGTCAGTGATAAACAAGAAGAAATCCGTGATGAATTGGATTGATCTATAAAGACTTTGGAGGGACAGATCGTGAAGGTTCAGCTCAAAGCAGAAACTAAGTTAAAGGATCCAGTGACTATGATCAACATTGATGCACAGGACAAAACCCAAACGCCAGTGGTTTGAACCATGGATTTGTGGAGTTCAAAAACCAGGAGGTAGAGAGTTTTGGATCTGAAACTAATAAAATTAATAATAAGTTCGGAGAGTGTAAAAAATTTGGCTACCACGTTGCCATTAGGAGTCTACCCCACGATTGGAGATTAAAAAGTTCGATCCAAAAGGAAGAGTCCAAGATGTTTTCATGGACACATGTAGGAAAGTAATCCCTTCAGCACTACCTGAAGAGAATAGAATAAGGGTAGCAAGGATGAAATTAAGTGGGGTCGCAAGTACGTTGGTAGTTCAATCTATGGACGACTGCCGAACTTTGGAAGAGTTTTTGAACTATTTCGAAGAAAAATACTGCTCTGTCGATAAGCAGGACGACGTATTGCAGGAATTCATGCAAGCTTCTCCATACTGACCAGGTAAAGAACTGAATGTCAAAGCGTATTGCACAGAATTATGCAAAAAAGTGAAGTTTGTACTGCGACAAATGCCAGAAAAGAGCTTGTTAACAGTACTGTGGGGAAAACTGCAGTGGAGTGTCTTAGGTTATATCATGGGAGAAAGTGATAATACCATTTTTCTGAAAGAAGTAGAAAATATTTCTGCGTGTTATCGAGACAACGAAAACCGGTACGACAACAACAACAATAAACGAAATAAAAACAAGAGAGACCAGAAAAGACGAGTAATGGTAATTATGAAGTGTGTGAGATGAAGGGGGTGAGCAATCTGAGAGAGATGCGGCATATTATAGGTGAAGTTATGAGTGTATAATGAGTAATGTTGATGAAATTCATGAATATAATGAAGAGGAAGGGGAATGTGAAGTGCAGATGATATAGAGGTTTTGTTGCTGCCATTCCCAATTCAGCCAAAGTCGGCCGATTTGAACAGACAGCTGGGAACTATAGTATACAGCAAGATATGTACCTTCTGACAGCTGAATAAAATTAATGAGCGAAGCAGATGACTGCAAAGTATACGAAGTCGGGGTAGATGTAGTTTTCTCAGAGGACGACGATGAGAAGAGCAAACTTGCAAATCAGTTAAATGTGTCGAAAATAAAACTTGTTTGGGATTAAATGAAGGAATGGAACAGGAGAAGACAAAAAAAAAACATGTAAGTTGTTCAAAGGAAATGACATTTTGCGGAGTAATTTGGAAGTGGAGCAAGACCAGTTATGGGAAGATAAAGGTAGTGAATCAAAGCAATGTTATCAAATTATGATGCCTATTGGGGTACATGGAATAGAGACTCAAGTGTTAATCGATAGTGCCAGCCAGATTAGTGTCATGTCTCAGTCCTTTAAATGAGCATATTAAAGCCATAACAGATGTAGCTGATGTATCTGTTATGAGAGTAAAAATAGTAGGTGCTGCTGATGTCTGTAGTAAACCAATCAAGACTCAAAGCTTGATAATATTGATAGGATGGTTGATGTTCGAGGTACAAGATTAAGTCTAATTATGTTTCCTATAACTGAAAGGTTGAGTGAAGAGTCTGAGTGTTATCATGTTAGAAATGTGAATATGATGTGTGCCTCTGATGACAAATTGGCAACCATAGTCGAAAATGTTTCAGGTCTCCTGAACAGAAGGAGTTGTATAATACTTTGATTAATAATAGAGAGATATTTTCAGACAGACCCAGTCAGGTATGGGATTTTGAATACAAGGTTGAAACGATACTCTATGAGCTATTTTTTTGATCAGTTTATCAGGTATCGCTATCTAAGAAAGAAGCAGCACAAAAAGAGATACACCAGCAGGAGGAGTGGAGGATTATAGAACGATCTAAGAACCAATACAATAATCCACTCGTTTTGGTAAACAAAAAATAATAGCATTAGAATCATGATAAATGCACATGAGCTTAACAATTGTGATGTAGGACACAGACCATTCTGAATGTTTAGATTACATGTTGCACAAGTTTCATAATATGTGGTATGTGATGAGTCTTGATCTGACTGCTGCTTATTGACAGATATCTCTGGAACAAGAATCACGAAAACTGACAGTATTCCTTTTTGCAGGGATATTCTACTGGTATATAATTACTCCTTTGGGATTAAATACTTCTGTATCAGTATTCATCTCAGCTCTGGATAGAGTACTAGGGAAAGAACTTAGTGCCAGAATTACAGCCTATGTTGAAGATTTATTGACAGTGACTTCTTCATGGGAGGAGGAACTGTTAAATGAGATTTTCCAAAAACTAAGATGTGGTGGAATGATATCGAAAATAAAAACAGTGAATTTGTGAAAAAAGAGATAGAATTGTTAGGCCATATTATCACAAGTTCAGGGATAACCAAAGGCTGACAAAAATTAGATGTTATAAGAAACTGCCCACCAACAGGAATAAAAAACCAATCGCAGGCACTCTTTGATGTCTGTAGTTTTCATTGTAAATGTGTGGAGAGGCAAGTTTTTAATAATCCAGAATTGTGCAGTTTATTGAAGAAACATAATGTGTTTATTTGGACCAAAAATGTCAGGTACTGTTTGAGAAGTTAGAGGAAGAACTTATGAAAGACTAACTTTATATTGTCCAGATCTAGCGATACTATTTCATATGGGAGCCGATTTGTGCAATTATGGTATTGTGGCTCATATTTTCCAAGAAATACGAGAAGATGAGAACAAGCCATGCCAGTCTATAGCTTTTGCAAGTAGGATGATGATTAAGTATGGAAGAAATTATATTGGGCCAGAAAAAAAAGCTTTGGCTATCAGATAGGGATTCAAAAAATTTAAAAGTTTCTTATGGGAGCACAAAGTTGTAGTTTATACTGACAATCAAGCATTAGCATTTTTAAAGCTATAGATTATTGTATGACAGATTTAGGAGATGGGCATTGCATATACAATAGTTTGACTACAAAATACATCATGCAAGAGGTGTAGACAACAGTACAGCCAATGCATTGTCAAGTTTTTAATAATCTAGAATTGTGCAGTTTATTGAAGAAACGTAATGTGTTTATTTGGACCAAAAATGTATGGTCCTGATGGGTCAATTAACAGGGAAAATTCAGAGGGAAGATTTAAAGTAATATATTTCAAGGATGTTGTAGGAAAAAAGAAAAATAGAAAATATATCTAGGGAAATGTGTCCTTATCAAAATAACGATGAATATTGAAGTCGTTTAAGACTGATATTTCGATGCCAAAAATGAAAATAGTGAGATATTATGGAAGTATTAGAAGATCTGTTGTGGTACACTAAGATCATTAAAGATTACAGACAGGGAAGAATGGCATATAAAGTGGCCAGACAAATATGAATCGGAGTGAACAGATTATTTTCATTTATTCTTCTTTGATCACTATGGGACAAAAGAGTGTGTAGATAAACAAAAGGTCAGTAAGTTTTGAGAGTATAAACAGAAGAGTGGCTGGAAGAGTAAAAACGTGTGACAGATGTCAGAACGTGAAAGTGACAAATCGAAATTGTCATGATTCTATGCAGAGCATTCAACCTAAAGATAATTTAGAAATCCTGGAAACACATCTTTACAATCTTCTGCCCAACACAACTAGTAATTTTGCATACATTGTAGTCATTAGGGATACATTTCCAAAATTTATGAAATGGTATACTTTACATAAGGCCACAGGTAAAGCAGTATTTAGGGAAGTGAGAGACCATTATTTCATAAAAATTGGGAAACCAAAGGCAATATTATCCAATAATGAAACTCATTCACATCCAGAATTTGGAAAGAAGGTATGGAGGAAAAGGTGTAGAGGTTATTCACATATCAGCATACCAGCCATCGAGTAATCCTTCAGAACACTCCCTGTGTGAAATGGGTATGTATTTCAGGACATACTGCCACAACAACCATAGGGCATGTGGCAAATATGTACCTTACATTGAAAAAATTATGAACTCTTTATCTCACGAATATACCTGTTTCACATCTGATAAGATTATGTTGGATGTTAAATCGAAGAGTGTCATTGAAGAACTGATTAATTTTCCATAATGACAAGACTTACAGATTGTGCAAAAGAAAGAGGTGTTGAGAGAGAAGATGAGAAAGTGTGCTGAAGCATGAATTAAAGGACATGATACTAATCTAAAACCAATGAAATTCAAGACAGGGGACAGTGTCCTGATGAACACTCATGGAAAATCTGGTGGGATGGACAGTGAAATCTCTAAATTCAAATTTATAATGTACTGTATAAAACTGAAACCGTTCCTCAGCCTGATGCTTTGTGTGCGACATACCCTCAGTCAGATAAAAGATTAGGTGCTTGTAACGTTGTGGATTTGAAACATTACCATAGCAGAATTAATGACTAAAAGATTCTTACTTTTTCATGAATAATCAGTAATGCTGATGTCATACAGAAATAGTAATGCTTATGATAGCAAAATATCTGTCTGTTTTTAATTTGTAACTAGTAAACAAGAATATTAATTTTATAATAATTTGCTTTGTAAGATATATCGTGTATGTAATTACTCCTTCAGATGAACTCACACTTGTCATTTAACTTGCAGGTGAAATTGAAATAAACAGACGTCCAAGCACAAAAAGGTGGTTGTTACCAAGCAAAAGGAACAGAAAAATGAAAGAAACTAGATGTGGAAAGGTGTGTCTATCTGTCGATAACATGCAGGCACAAATGTTAAAGCTGAGGAAAAAGTACACCAAGCAGTGCACCAATAATCTCTTTTCTGTTTTCAGGAGAAAGTAATTATAAAAAGAGTATATAATACATATGAGAACCATGTAACACCAAAATGAAAATAATGATTATAAATGTTTATATGGATGCAGATGTCAATGCTGTGTGAATAAGTTTCATGATTTGCTTTGATTAGTGGTAATTAACTTTACTGACCGAGATGGCACAGTGGGTAGGAACACTGGACTCGCGTTTGACCATCCAGATTTAGGTTTTCCAGTTTCCCTAAATCACTCTTGGCAAATGCTAGGATGGTTCCTTTGAAAGAGCATGATCTGAGCTTGTGCTCCATCTCTAATGACCTCAGTGTCAATGAGATGTAAAAAGCCAATCTTCCTTCCTTCCTTGGTAATTAACTTTCATCATAAATTAACTAATTGAGATTAGTATCATAGGAAACAGACATTGCTTTGACCTAGATGCAATTAAACACTTTGTTTTGTAGCAGAAAGCTGAGCTAAAAAATAACTTATATAATAATATTACTTGTTTTGGTTAAAACAACAGTCGAGATCGCAATAACAATCGTTTATTATAACCGGTTTTGGTTTATGTTAAACCCATACTGAGATTTTTGGGTCCCCTATGGTTGTCGCTGGCGGATCCTAGGCTTTTTCACTTTATACCACGATTATACGTGATGTGTATTGAGGCGTAGCGCCGTATAACGATCCTGCCTTGGAGGCGGTTAAGTGGGATGTGTGTCTCAGAGCTGGTTGGTGACAGATGGTGACGCAAGACTGGACGCCCACGTAGTTTATGTATCAGCCGATAGCGGACAATATTGGATAGGGGGACTGTGATTTTAGTTTTGATTGTGCCCACTAGAGTGCACTAAAGTAACAGAATGTTTTTCATAAACTGTTCTAGTATTTTCATAAAGTGTTATTATGTCTTTTTAAGCATGTAAAATGTTATAAATATGTTTTAGCAGTATGAATGATGCGTGAGTGTGGTTTAAGGTTAATATGAAGATAATTGTTTAACGAGTTATGTAGTAGGATTTAGTGTGGGAACATTTCGAAGAAGTATGGATATGAACAAAGGGGATTTTTGTGGAATAGATTTGTAAAGTAAGTTTATGGTAAAGGGGAAGTTAATTCAGGTATAAATAACAATAGTAAATAACTTTATGCATAAACAAAACTTCAGCATATTAGATAATTACGTCGGTAAAAAGTGCAGTCGTGAGGTTTACTATTTTGCGATTTGTTATGGATGAAAAGTGCGGACTGACACGGGAGAATGTTATTTTGCTATTGGCCTTTAAGTAAACTGACCAATGGTAAAGCAATATTCTTCGCGCACCTTTCTCTGCTGGTAGAGAAGACACACTATTCTAGAAAGGAGTCGGAACCTAGCCATGAAACAGTTCAGACGTGTGTAGTAGTAGTTTCGATGAAAATGATAAGTTGCCGGATCTAGCAGTGTTTCAGTACAGCAATTTTTAACATCAAAACAAATTTCAGTACTACCACAGCCACCTTATTCACCAGATATCGCTCTGTACGACTTTTTTCTGTTTCCAAGAGTCAAAACGGCGGCCAAAAGAATACCATTTTCAAACAACACAAGATGTCCAAAAAGCTATGAGGGAGGTCTTGGAGGATATTAAAGAAGATGAGATCCAGAAATGTTGCCATCAATGGCAGAAACGCTGGAAAAGGGGTGTGCAATCAGAAGGGAACTAATTTGAAGAAGACAACACTAAACTTGACTAAAACGGTCAGCAACATTTTTTTCACATCAGACTCATTACTTTATTGTCGTATCTCGTATGAAACGATAAAACTGAACAGGAACAAGAATGAGGAGTAGAAAACTCCTGAGATTAAAGTATATCATGCCAGAAAGAGAAAGCTCGGCCTAATTCAGAGTACAACTAATAGTTTGGTATTAAAAATGCCTTACCACAAGTATTGTAAAATCACACTGTTCATTATTAAAAAAACAAAAAACACGAATTTTGCTCAAAAAATAAGATACTCTAAAAATAAAACAAAACAAAACCAGTTTGCATTTTATTAAGCAAAACACAAAAAATAGTAATGTACCTGAAAATGAGTGCAGAGAACTTAAATGTAACAGAAATGGCGACACATTGAAATCAATGGGCACCAAATTGATTAAGTGCTTCGTCACAGCAGCACTAAACACTGAATCAGTTAATAAACAACCATGCAAAGATGCATCAAATTTACTTATTAGGTATTGCTGTACCACCAACAGATATTAGTTTCAAAAATGAAACCCTTTAAGAATTTACTAGATTAATCATGTCACAAAATGTAATAAATCTGCTGTCTATGATAGTATTTCTTTTAGAGTATTAAACTATGTTTTGTACTTCATAGGACTAGCATGATATTTATGATAAGTCAGCAACAAAATCATATTTCTCCAAGGAACTGAAAATGCTGTAATGATACACATATATACAAAGGGAGATAAGCAGATCACTTCTAATTACAGACCCATTTCATCCTTCCAATCTTTCTGAAAGTTTCTGAAGTTGCCTACAACAAAACACTGACTCATTCTTCTGAAGAGAACTTCTAACCTACATCTCAGTACAGCTTTTTTAAAG
Organism: Schistocerca serialis cubense; assembly: GCF_023864345.2. NCBI lineage: Eukaryota > Metazoa > Arthropoda > Insecta > Orthoptera > Acrididae > Schistocerca > Schistocerca serialis. The sequence goes on along the minus strand of NC_064639.1, from coordinate 985,778,710 downwards.
TATTCACTACAGAGAGAACCGAATAACACTCCAGAAAAAAGTACAGTAAAAGTTAAACAACAAAAATATTATCCTGTTGACATTTTCTCGCACAAACTGACATGAGGACGAACGGGAATAGCATGATGTTTATTCCACTTAGCGGCAATGGGTGAAGATCGTAGGTGTGATGGTGGAAATGAACCCGTGAAAGAAAATTAAAGCCTTTTAACTTTCGTAACTTATGTGTAAGTTGGTATGACAGTGTGCAAGTAAGCTGTTTCTACATGTACAGTGACTTACAGAAACTCTAGCAGGGCATGCACACATAAGTAATTCATGCTTGTGCAACCCTGCTTAAATCTAGTGAATAATGAATAATGTGTACATTACAAAAATTTTAACATTGCAGATCGTCAGCAATCGTGAATAATTTAATGATTATAAAGAATCCGCCTCGATTGCAAATAGAAAGCAGATGTTGAGCTAGATTTCGGCGCGGACAACCACACCTTCTTCGGAACACACTTTAGGCAGTTCGTAGTTTTAGTGTGCTCCAAAGAAGGCGTGGTTATCCGCGTCGAAACCTAGGTCAACATCCGATTTCTATTTGCAATCGAGGCGGATTCTTTATAATCATTAAATGTGTACATTATCTGGCAGAATAAATGAGGTAACCGATTCCCATTTCATGAACTAAAACCACAATGCCATTAGTCAGAAAACCCATTACAAAATTTTACTCGAATTCAGACATTCCAAAGGAAAATAGCGGTCAGTTTCCCACCCCATAAACAAAAAGCATTATCACAGTAGTTAGATAACTAACTGCAGAGCTTTGCTTCAAGCCGAACACTGCAAAAAAAAAGAAGAAAGGCTCTACTCAGAACTAAAGAAGTGCCTTAAGCTTCATCATTTTGTAATAATGACTGAATATATTACTCCTACATTAAAGTTAATAATTGTCCTTAAGAATGAGCACACAGTAAACAACTATAACACACGTCTACTTAATAAAAAAATCGGCGAAAATGTATTGTCTTACTGGATACAAGCACAATGTGTGAGTTCCTGGTTCCTCACAGAGCCCGCAGTAATCTGTGGCAACACTTAACGTGAATAGATGCATAAATGTGCATATAATCTTTGATGAACACATATTTAAGACATGTTCGCTTATTTTAAGATGACAGCTTACAATCAATCACTATCTTCACGTGCAGCTTTGTTTTCCCAAAGTTTGTAATTTAAAAACAACGCAAGCAGGGAACACCTTAGGAATAGATTTACCATATGTAAATGCATTTCAAAGATATTGTAGCAAAGTTCCAGTTTTTTTTTTGTTACAACATACAATGAAGAACTTGTTCTGTGCCAATGTCGCGCAAAAACTCTGCTACTTGACGAGGACTGCCGTTTTCTGATCGAACTGTAGCATACTCTGGAGACATACATTTTACGTTAGTAACGCTTCTTACGAAAGGTTGACAGTTTGTTAGGTAAAGCCCGGTCCACACGCAACGATCTGTCTGCGCAGACATCGGCGCAGATGTCTGTACATGCAAAAGATCGCTGCAAATGCGATGTGTTCACACGACACAAACCCGAATCTACTACTCGCGCGCCATCTTCCGGTGTAGAAGAGAAATATCAGTGGCAAGGGACTACGCTCCCCGTAAACGTCAAAAATTTAATTCAGTTATTTTGAAATATAGAAATGGAGGAAGTTCTGTTGTGGTCTGTGTTCGCAACTTGTGTTGCAAAAAACATTTATACCAACCGCAGGAAACAGAGAAAGCGGGCAAAATGGTGTAGACAGTGGCTGCTAAAGCGGAAGCAGTTTTCTCACGTAAATTTACTGCGAGAGTTGCAGGGCGAACCTAACGACTGGCGAAATTATTTGCGGATGGATGTCGAAACTTATAATTATCTCTTAATGCTTTTAACCCTTCATATTATGAGAAAAAATATTTCTATGAGAAGGGCAATTTCCCCTCATGAACGGCTGGCGGTAACATTGACACTCCAATTTCATCTTCAATTGTACTCCTGCTTGGTCTTGGCGTTTCTTGATCACTAATAAAGCTAAGCAGATCAAAATACCATAACATTGGCTGGTATACTTGATCTACTCCTACACCAGATCTTGTAAATTTCTGAACTTTGGATAACTCTTTTCGGTAAACAGTTCGCAAGGATTTTTTTTTATTACTGCTTCTCTGTTTGCCGAGGCGTCAACTGCACGCAATTTTTTCAATTAGAGCATTGTGTGCTGCTGTCTTTTTGTCTCGGTCGCCGGTCACTATATTCTTTACTTTTAATCTTCCACAAACATAGGTGGTTTCTACATATTTCAGTGAATTCACTTGCAAACTCTCGAGAACACTGACGAGTATCAGCCATTTTAATGCCCTGTGCGCACAAACACTAGACTGAGCAAACAGCTGTTTCGCGCCAGATTTGCGGCGATCTCCTGTCCACACGCTCCAACTTGTCTGCGCAGATGTGGTTTGAACCCACAGATTTGAGAGGTTTCGCTCAAACCTCCAACTCCAACTTCCTGCACACACTCAGGTTGGTGCAAATCTTCTGTCTACACGCAACGATCTGTCTGCGCAGATGTGATGTGCGCAGACATTTGCGCAGACAGATCGTTGCGTGTGGACGAGCCTTAAGTCCCACAGGGAGAATCAAATTACAGAACGATTATATGCCTTCCTTTTTGTTACCGCCAGGCCAACACAATAATGGAAAAGATTTATGACACACCTCGACTTTCTTTAATAGTTCCGTATGATAATATGGTGCGTCTCTGTCGACAAAATTATAGTCCTATGCATCTTGGACAGCGGATTCAGGAAATAAAAGACCAGAGAACTTGTCAAATAAATACCGTGAATTACGTGTTCGTTTCAAATGTTGGCACAGTATAAGCTGGAATAAACTGTGTTGCTGAAAAAGGGGTAAAAGTGGTACTGAGTGTACAAGCTCAGTGACATAGAAATTAAATACCTTGTTTCTTCAATGGACCATCAACATTTTGACAGAGGAAACTATTGTGTGCTTGATAAATGTAAATAGTGTCGTTTTTCTTTGCCCCAACGGATAAGTAACAAAAAGGACGATAATTGAGGCAGTAGACTGACTTCTCATACATCGTTACATGTATCTTATATTTCCAGGATGTCTCGTTAACAGCTTATGTCTGCAGTTTGCTTGTTTCTTTTTCGTTAGGAGTAATACAACGTAAAAAGCAAGTAATATGACTCTATTCCGTACTGCATTTATTTACAATTTTGAAAGCTAATCTCTCGCCTCATATTTTCTTTAATGCCATCTCTTGCAACAATAATATTCCATACGATGTAAATAATGATGTCGCTATGGCTTCTAAACTGTGTACAACTTGATAATTAGATAAACTCATTACGTTACAGTGTTGCATTTCTATTTTCTGTTCGGCGTTGGTTTTTGTAATTTACTGTGAATTCATGACAGGTGATTACTGGTTTATATCTTCAAAAAATTTTGAAGTTTTTACCCTTAAAGTCTGCATACTCAAGGAAATTATAATCTCCTTGTGATGACTTTACACAAAGATTTTAGGCTTCTCTCGATCAATATACAAAGATATTAACACGAGAACTCTATCTGTGGGTTGTGTACTACCTTTGAAAACCATGCTGTCTCGTTGTACATGTGACATGTGTTCTGTAAGTTGTGTGTGGATGTTGTTTATATGAAGTATAGAGTTTATCAAGTATGGAATCTCACAAAAAAACTACTTCTCAGTCGATATTGGAATTAGTTAACCCGGTTCCTGTGTCATTCGATCCAGAAGATGACATAAACATTGATAGTGCAGCCAAAGTAGTAGAAAATTATCAGGAAGAATTCAGTGACGACGACATAGTGATATCCAAGTTTAAGAAGAGCGTAGATTTATTAGAGGATCAGGATGCCAGGTATTCAGGCCGGAAAGTCTCTCGCAAGTCTCTGGGTGCTGAGCCACGAAAAAATGAAGTTTTCGTACCGGGACCCAGCAGCAACGATAACAGTAGCAGCGAAGAGGAAGCCGGGAATGAATCGTGGGAGCGAGGCGATTCTGGCGAGAGCGAAAATGACGCAGATTATGGATATAGTGAGCAAACTACTGATGCTGCCACGGATGACGAAGCCGTGGACACTGGCAGTTCCGAAGAAGGCGAAGATAGTGCAACAGACGATTCTTTCAGCATTACTGGTGAAGCCAAACACCTCGTCGAAAACAAACAGGTGTCAGATATTGCGAGTGACAACTTTCAGCATGTTTCGAACAGAAATACGAATCTAGAAATTGAGAAGGGCAGATGTGTTAGAAATCAGCTTAGAATGTGGGACAGTTTACTTGAATGTAGGATTCACCTTCAGAAGTGTTTGTTGACTGCTAACAGAATCCCATCTCATGCAGCGTTTGAAGATTATAAACAGAAAGGTGGAGCACAGTTGAAAGATGCATTGAATAAGACCCAAAATTTTGTTACAGATTTGCTTGAGAAATTTATTGTGCTGCGTGAAGCTTTACTACAGTCTTTCCCCGAAACCAGAAATTTGAAATCCTCACAGGCAGGTTCAGAAAGTGCTGACGAGGAAATACCAAGTGACACAGAAGAAGATGGAGAAGCTGAAGATCTACTTGAAGAAGACGTAGAAGACAAATCGTTGTATGAGCCTAAAATTAAGAAACGAAAGATTGATGATTATGGAACGTTATTAGATACTCAGCATAAAGAATACTTGGAGTATCGTAACAGCACTATTCAGAAATGGAATGATAAGACTCGTGTTTCAAGTGGAAAAATTAGCAGCAGAAATTTTTCAAATTTTGAACAGTCTACTTTAAAACAAATTGAGCAGATTTTGAGTAATCGTCATCGACTTATTCAAAGAACGCAACTTAAGCGATCAACATACTCCCCTATATGTCAGGAGATACAGGAAGATGAGAATGCGAAAAACGAAGAACCAAAAGAGTCGGAAAGATTAAAAGAATACGATCCTGAAGTGTTTGATGACAGTGATTTTTATCACCAGTTGCTTCGAGAATTGATAGAACGTAAAACTGCTGGTGTTACGGACCCAGTGCAGCTTGGCCGACAGTGGTTAGAGCTTCAGAAGTTAAGAAGCAAGATGAAACGGAAAATAGACGTACGAGCAACCAAGGGACGGAGAATTAAATATGTTGTGCATCCAAAATTAGTTAATTTTATGGCTCCTATAGCGGAAAGCAGTTGGACAGATGAAGCAAAAACTGACCTATATAATTCTTTGTTTGGAAAAAAGAAATTGTAATTACAATTTCTGTATGTACATAAATGCAGTAAATGACAGTATAATTTGGTATAGAGTTGTCATAATTTCATTTAAAAATCCTGAAATTCTTATGCTTTTGCTACCAAGGAAGTGTCTCAGTTAACCATATCGCATGTGTCAATGGTCTAATGATAGCCTTTTAAAACATGGATATAACTTATATCAATTGATACTGTAGTTATGATTTTAAGTCCATAAAAGAAGACTGAAATTTATTTAGGTTTTGTTTAACCTATCAACACCGAATGAATTGGTGGGTCTAACAAATGTGATATAGAAGCAGCTTGGTCACAATTCAAAGAATTATTCAGAGATTAGCCAGTGGTCGAAGATTGTGTGTGTGTTTCTGTGTTACTGATGTGGTTAGTCAAAGGAGATAACCTGTGTTGGTATCTCCTTTTTTTCTCTTTGGTTCCATTAGGCAGAGTCAAATAATGTAGGCCTAAATTAGACATCTTAGCAGGCAGGTAATGACTTACCACTGTCTGTCCTGCAGTTCCATAACTATCTGTGCAGGGCTTATGCAGATGCAACACTTTTCACAGGCTAATAAAGAGTGATAGAGAAAGTGCTTGTTTTAAAATGTTGATTCAGGGTGAGAGTTGTTAAATAAAAGGTTCATTTACAGAACAGGAATGGAGATGTGCAACTAAAATTTCATTTATGTGACTCTATATTAGAAAAATAACCAGTTACCCATAGAGGATTTGTGTGTGGCACACAGAAATACGTAATAGAAAACAGATAACACGAGCTTTCGAGTGCCTGCTCTTTCTGTAATAAGAGCACAGATATCAAAGTGTACATGCTTGTGGTAGCTGTCTCACTGCTACCCTGATCCTGTGTGTTTGGATGTCTGTTCAACTGTTTTTTGTTGTGTGTTTTTGTGTGCAATGGGTTAATTGTCAATGGGTAAGAGGCTGCCTTTCCCTTATTTTACGTATTTTTCCATCCAGGAATTCCCATTATTGTTAAGGATCATTATTTAATAATGACTCTTTGGTAATAAAGCCCATTATCCTTATAGAAAAGTTTGTTCTATATACTTATCATACTATGATCAAAATGTGAAATGCCCTTAATGTAAAAGAAAAAAATAAATAAACTGCCATATGATATATCCAATTTACCCATTACGGAATTGTGTAAAAGGAAGAAAATTAAGTAGGATAAGCCTCTATGAAACAAATTAAACAATCTAATACTTTCAAGAGCAGTGTTAAATTCACACTGAAATGTTAATGCATGTCATTAGCCAAGACAGTGTGGCCAGGTCTGAGCATTCTGGCAAACAGTATTTACTTTCTATATGAAGCCCCTAGATGTGTGTGTGACTACTCTTATGTACTCTTTAAAATTATTTTGTCATAAAGAAAAGACATCTAACTTACTTGCTCAGTTTTTTTATGCTAAACTATCTTGGAATGTTATTCCCAGAAATATTCAGTGAATTTTTTGGAATTATTGTGAGGTTCATAGAAAATGAATTCATTATGGTATATCCTCTATTCTATTGTTCCAAATCACTTAATCATAAGGTTTTTTTACATTCTCTTATGATGGTAATAAAGCTGGAATACCTTAAATATACTAAAATAAAATATCAAGCAGCATACCGTTTTCCAATTCTCCATATAACTTATGATTAATTTATTGGTTAAAACATCCTTAACATATGCCTACATCTACAGCTATACTCTGCAAACCACCACGAGGAGCATGGCAGAGGGTACTTCGTATTATGTAAGTTATCAGGGTTTTTTCCTGTACCATTACGTGTGGAGTGTGGGAATAATGATTGTTTGAATGCCTCTTTGCATGCATAATTATTCTAATCTTATCCCCATGATGACATAGGGGGTTGTAGTATATATTTAGAGTAATCGTTTAAAGCTAGTTCTTGAAAATTTGTTAATAGACTTTCTCGGGGTAGTTTACGTCTGTCTTCAAGAGTCTGCCAGTCCAGTTCCTTCTGTATCTCTGTGACACTCTCCCACAGATTAAACAAACCGGTGACCATTTCTGCTGCCTTTCTCTGGATAAGTTCAATATTGCTGTTAGTCCTATGTGGCAAGGGCCCCACATACTTCACCAATATTCTAGATCCATTCACACAAGTGATTTGTAAGCAATATCTTTTGTAGACTGATTGTGCTTTCCCAGTGTTCTACCAATAAACCAAAGTTTACCACCTGCTTTACCTACGACTGAACCTATGTGATCATTCCATCTCAAATCTGTACAAAGTGTTACACTTGGGTATTTGTGTTCACTTTCATTTTTGTAGTGCAAGTGTAAATTCTGTGATTGCCAAAAAATTTGCACCTACACTATTCATTTTTGCTGATTAGCAACATATCGCTGCTACACATGTTAACAGCTAAATGGGACCTGCCTCAGTCTCTGCAGCTCGAAGAGTTGAGGTGCAAAGTAATTCTGAGTACCTTACCAGATTGCATGTACAACGGATTCAGCAAATCATGACAGGCACACATTTTCAAGGAAATGTACTTGTCAATAGCTATAAATGTGTTTGTTTTAATAATTAAATTTTATTAAAAATAGTAAGTAGTCAAATAACATGAAATTCACTAAAACTTCATGCAAATGCATGTGGTATTTATATAACCTCTCAAATGTCATATTTTATGTAATATGACCAGTGACTAAAAATATAGATTAAAAGTTCTGTTTGAGTGGGAGTCGAACTGTTGCCTCATCCATGTTCGTCTTGCAGAACTCGAGCACTAACCACTTGACCACCATCAACTACAAAGTTCAGCACCTATGCACGAATACATAAGCCTCATAACAGATGCATAAAACTTCTCTTGTGATTTTCTCATAATTGCTCGGGTAGTGCACCTTACTACTTGCATATTACGTTTTTTTAATAGCCTACTTAAGGTTTACAAAGTTTGAAGTAAATTTGCGATCCTGATGTCGTGGTCTTGCCTTGTGAGGTAATGCTTTTTGGGATCAAGAAACATTGTATCTACCTGGTTGTCTTGAGCCAAAGCTTTCAATATGTCATTTGAAAAAAGTGAGAGTTGGGCTTCACATGATTGATATTTTTGAAATCCGTGCTGGTTGGCACTGGGGAGGCCATTCTGTCGAAGTTACCTCATTATGTTTGAGCTCAGAATATGTTCTAAGATTCTAAAACAAATGGGTGTAAATGATATTTGACACTAGTTTTGTGCATCACATCTACTACCCTTCTTGTAGACGGGTGTGACCTGTGCCTTTTCCCAAGAATTAGGCATGGTTTTTTGTTCAAGGGATCTACAATAGATTACAGTTAGAAGAGGGGCTAACTCAATTGCGAATTCAGTATAGAATCTGACAGGGATTCCATCGGAGCCTGGAGCTTTGATCAGTTGTAATGGTTGCAGCTGGTTCTCAACACCACTGACACTAATATTTATTCTATTCATCTTTTCAGTAGTACAAGCGCTAAATTGGGGCAATTCTAGTGGGTTTTCCTTTGTAAAGGATTGTTTGAAAATGTAGTTAAGCATTTCAGCTTTTGCTTTGCTGCCCTCAATTTCAGTTCCTGTCTCATTCACTAGGGAGTGGACACTAACTTTGGTGCCACTAACAGCCGTTACATACATTTGGGTTCTGCGAAAGATCACTTGACAATTCCGTCAGTGTTAAGTGAAAGGAACAAATTAGACCCCGCAGGCTCCTAATGATAACCATCAGTGTGCATAACATTAAAGCAATGATAATTGTTAAAATTATTAGTACACTGAAAATATCACATGCTTTTTAAGGCATCTTGCATTCTATCAGATCTAAAAATTGGACAGGGGCATCCAATTAATTTAACGTGGGAGATATGTACATCATATGGAGTAGATGACTCTGTATGGAGCAATATAAATTACTTCCAAATGTGTCATTGTCTCTTTCAACATAACTAACTACAGGTTAAGTATCTTTTGAGAACAGTATAGGAGGGAGCAAATTTTCACCTTCGTGGTTGGCTTTAGGCCCCCTACCTGATGTATTATTGCTGATGTCAAAAATGGGAATGACATTTGTAACACAGTTATGATATGTGGGTGTTAGGGGGTACTCATTTATTTTCCCACAAAGTAGTGAGTCACCATCAATTATAAAATTGTTTTGGGGCTACTATGCAGATGTGTATCTTAACTCAGGGACTATTACAAAGATACTGATGGTGTCAAAAATAAAAGAACAAGTGCACGTACAGAGCCTACATCCTGTCTGTGTGGGATACATTATTCAAGTCTATCTTTCTTCTGTTGCTGACCACTGTTTTGGTTCATAGCAGAGGAGGGTGGCACAGCTATAATCCAACGTTGCTCTGTCAAACAATGGAAAATCCAGGATGGAATGTAACAATGTTATGAAGAGGAAAGTTGCTACTCACCATATAACGGAGATGCTGAGTCGCAGATAGGCACAACAAAAAGACTCTCATAACTAAAGCTTCGTCAACAATAACGACAGACACACACACAAAAAATGCAACTCACACACACTACTGCAGTCTCACAAGACTGTAGTTGGTGTGGTGTTTTTTTGTCTATCTGCAACTCAGCATCTCCGCTATATGGTGAGTAACAACTTTCCTCTTCATAATGTTGCTGTTCTGTGATTTTTGTATAATGTCCTCATTAAACCATCTGCTTCCACAAAGATGATTTAGGCTAGGTTATATGCAGGTTTAGGGTCTGTGCTAGATTAATAGCATATTTTGGATGGGCACATGTTGTTAACAGTTCCAGCTTGCTGTAGTGTACAGTTTTGTAAATACCATTTCAACTGAGGGTATTGGTGTCGGTGTCACCTGACTATTTACTTTTCAGTACCAGAGTCCCACCAGAGTTATGATTACGATTTTGTGAAGACCAGAAACTATAAAGTTTTTAACATTTCACTTCACCCCGTATTCAAAATTTGTAATTAAAATTTGAAGAGAAGATGAGGCATACTTCTTCCCAACCTTACGATACAAGCATTTCTACTGATTAAAAATCATTTGTTTGCCTTGTATATGGACAGGTCAAAAAAGTTTTTGTCACAAGTTGGTGGTGGACCAAATTGTTGTTAATTAAAAAAAATGGACTAGTGAAGCTGATTGCAATGATCTATGCAGCTGAAGATATATATATGAAGGCACAATGCTTCTCAAGTTTACCATTTACTTTCTCGTAATGTGTGTAACCTTGCAATAACCTTACTGTAGTGAAATATAATGTATGTGTACGGATGTACTACAAATTTTACAAACACTTTCAGTTACAATAGTGTGACTACTGGAGTTTTTAATGTCTCAGTAAGGAGTATACCATAAATTCATTTTAAAAACTTACAACAGAATGACTCAGTCTTCAAGGTTGTAATGACAAGAAGTAGATTCTGAAAGAAGTTGTAGAGTGTTACTAAAATTTGCATGTAACCATGTTGTTAACAGTTCCAGTTCCATGTCAAAAATGGGAATGACATTTGTAACACAGTTATGATATGTGGGTATTAGGGGGTACTCATTTATTTTCCCACAAAGTAGTGAGTCACCAGGGCCTCGCTGCAATGGAGCACTTCCTTTCACGCCGATCACCTGCCACCCTACCTAAAACCTCTTTCCTCATTACCTTAGCCAGCTTCATCCAAGGGAACAGTCATGGTACCAGGATGGCCCCCTCGTACGCCAACCTATTCATGGGTCGCTTAGAGGAAGCCTTCTTGGTTACCCAAGCCTGCCAACCCAAAGTTTGGTACAGATTTATTGATGACATCTTCATGATCTGGACTCACAGTGAAGAAGAACTCCAGAATTTCCTCTCCAGCCTCAACTCCTTTGGTTCCATCAGATTCACCTGGTCCTACTCCAAATCCCATGCCACTTTCCTTGATGTTGACCTCCACCTGTCCAATGGCCAGCTTCACACATCCGTCCACATCAAACCCACCAACAAGCAACAGTACCTCCATTATGACAGCTGCCACCCATTCCACATCAAACGGTCCCTTCCCTACAGCCTAGGTCTTCGTGGCAAACGAATCTGCTCCAGTCCGGAATCCCTGAACCATTACACCAACAACCTGACAACAGCTTTCGCATCCCGCAACTACCCTCCCGACCTGGTACAGAAGCAAATAACCAGAGCCACTTCCTCATCCTCTCAAACCCAGAACCCCCACAGAAGAAACACAAAAGTGCCCCACTTGTGACAGGATACTTTCCGGGACTGGATCAGACTTTGAATGTGGCTCTCCAGCAGGGATACGACTTCCTCAAATCCTGCCCTGAAATGAGATCCATCCTTCATGAAATCCTCCACCAAGAGTGTCTTTCCACCGTCCACCTAACCTTCGTAACCTCTTAGTTCATCCCTATGAAATCCCCAAACCACCTTCCCTACCCTCTGGCTCCTACCCTTGTAACCACCCCCGGTGTAAAACCTGTCCCATGCACCCTCCCACCACCACCTACTCCAGTCCTGTAACCCGGAAGGTGTACACGATCAAAGGCAGAGCCACGTGTGAAAGCACCCACGTGATTTACCAACTGACCTGCCTACACTGTGACGCATTCTCCGTGGGAATGACCAGCAACAAACTGTCCATTCGCATGAATGGACACAGGCAGACAGTGTTTGTTGGTAATGAGGATCGCCCTGTGGCTAAACATGCCTTGGTGCACGGCCAGCACATCTTGGCACAGTGTTACACCGTCCGGGTTATCTGGATACTTCCCACTAACACCAACCTATCCGAACTCCGGAGATGGGAACTTGCTCTTCAATATATCCTCTCTTCCCGTTATCCACCAGGCCTCAATCTCCGCTAATTTCAAGTTGCCGCCACTCATACCTCACCTGTCATTCAACAACATCTTTGCCTCTGCACTTCCGCCTCGACTGACATCTCTGCCCAAACTCTTTGTCTTTAAATATGTCTGCTTGTGCCTGTATATGTGTGGATGGATATGTGTGTGTGTGTGCGAGTGTATACCCGTCCTTTTTTCCCCCTAAGGTAAGTCTTTCCGCTCCCTGAATTGGAATGACTCCTTACCCTCTCCCTTAAAACCCACATCCTTTCGTCTTTCCCTCTCCTTCCCTCTTTCCTGGTGGGGCGGCGGTTTGTTGCGAAAGCTTGAATTTTGTGTGTGTGTTTGTGTGTCTATCGACGTGCCGGCGCTTTCGTTTGGTAAGTCACATCATATTTGTTTTTAGATATATTTTTCCCACGTGGAATGTTTCCCCTATATATATATATATATATATATATAAATCTTTTATTTCTGCAAGATCAAAGGTTAACATTATACCATCTAAATGGTGGCTATTGTCTCGAATACAGCTCATTATCAAAAGTTACTCATAACAGAGCCACAGGCATTTGTCAATTAACTCCGCCTCTTCTTTACTGGTAGCTTTCAACTCCATTAAACTTTGGGATTTGTTAACATAAACACTCTCCTTCAAATACACTCAGACGAAAATGTCACAAGCACAGGTTTGTTGATATTTATGGCCACCAAAATGAGGACTAGGCATCCAGGGAAAATGTTTCTCACACTGCCATGGATGTATTTGCATCATGTTGAAAATAAACTGCCTTCATGTTTATCCATATCTCTGCAATTCTGGCAGACAATACATTTTCTGCATGTTCATCTAACATCCCTTTCCTGTAGGTCACCCTGTCTTTTGAAAAAACAATGTTCCTAGAATGCAATGTTACTGATCATTATCTACATCAGTAACTACTGTGTTTATAGCATTCAGGGTGCTACCATGCATCAACTTTTCACTGTCAGTTCTTCATACCTAGTGGCAGAGAAGTATTGGTTTATATTTTTATTTTTGAATCCCATATCATCTGCCCTTCTTTTGCTGTGGTGTCATTATTTGACTTCAAAGGCAAACATTATAACAACTATTCAAAACGATTGAATACTGTTTGGTGGCATTACTGACATGTGACACAGTGCAGAGAAGAAAGTATTAAGTGCATCACATACGCATGGGGAATGATTTTAACAATGAGCAAATGGGGAAATCCAGTGACATAACAGAAACATGTCAAGAACTTAAATCTGTGCAATGCAGAACAACTGCTGTATTGTGTTCCAAAAGGTGGTCCGGCATGCCATTACATTGGTGGTCATAATGTTTTGCTTTATCAGTGTATATAAATTTAACATTTCTGTTTGTTGTCTTAGGTAGCACTGTGAAGTGGATAGCAGAGAGTGAATGACATGATAAAATGTGTTAGGATTTCTTATTGTTCTTAACACTTATGGAATGTGAGAAGAGACTGTGATCAGTCCATTGAATATCCCTATAAGTTGTTACATATAAGTATTTGTATTACTTAACAGATTCTAATTGTGGCTCCATATTGCAGTCATAGGATATTACATTGTTTTGTTTTGAAAAGTGCATAATTTTACATTTCTGAATATTTAACATGAGTTACCATCCCTCGCATCATATTAGTACAGATTTTTTTCAGATAGTACTTCATTATAGATAACGACATCATCTGTGAAAGTCTGTAGTTGCTGTTAATATTGTCTGCTAGATCACTGACATACAACATGAAAGGTAAGAGTTCCAACACCCTTGGGGCATACATTAAGTTATTTCTAGATCTGTCAAATGACTCTCCATCCAAGATACTATTCTGCAGCCTTGATACCAAGAAATCATCACCAAGTCAAATATTTCACTTGAATCTCCATATGACTGTACCACGTCTATCCTTATTGAAAGTCAAGAAGTCAAGATATATTGCATCTACTTGACTGCCTTGATCCATGGTTTTCAGGATGTCACACAAGAGAAGCACAAGTTTAAACATCACAACAAGCACAAGTTGAGTTTTGCATTATTGTTATTTTCAGAATTCTTACTCATTTGCTTACAGCAAGTCATTTTCTTCAAGATACCTCCTTATATTGGATGTCGGAATATATTCTAGCATTCTACAAGAGATGGATGCCCAATGAGAAAATGGTCAGTAGTTTTGTGGATCACTTCTGTTACTCTTTTTTGTAGAGAGATGTGATCTGTGCTTTTCCCAATCAATACATACAGTTCTTTTTTCAGTGGGTCTACAGTATATTATGGTTCAGCTGCAGAATCTGACAGGATCCATCAGGCCCTGTAACCTCTATTAATATTAGGTTTTAGCTGTTCCTCTATGGCATTAAAACTAATATCCACATCACTGGGGTTTAGGGTTAACTGTACAAATGATCCATGTAACTCATCTTTTGAGTGGTGCAAGGAATACACTAGACAATACATTTTTACCTTCCTTAGTGGAGGAACATTTGAAAACGGAGTTGAGTGTTTCTGCTTTTGTCTTGGTACCCTTAGTGCTCCCACCTCATCTGTAAGTGGACTACATTACACATGCTTTTTTTTAATTTTTATTTTTATTTTTTTTAATAAGATTCTGCTGCTATAGTTATGGAAAAGACTTCACACATTGCCCTCTTGACAGCCAAATGCCTTTTATTCACCATCTCTTCTATCACACAGAAGTCAATGTTTCTTTAGACTGGCTGTAGTATAAGGGTCCTTCCCATTATTAGCTGTTCTACTAGATAACATAACTATCAGTATATGGGCAACTATTCTTTAAAAGTTGAGCCACAGTTCTTCTAAATGCTCCTACCCAGAGGAAAATGTGTTGAGTTCTTTTTGAGGCACTGATACCAGTTTCAATGAGGATGCCCTCAGGGTGGTTAGGGCTATTTGTTGTCATTAGGTATAATGTAATTCCATAATAAGTGGACTACATAACCATCTGTTCTATGTTGTTTTCAGAGAAGCTGTATAGTAATGTTTTGAAGGATGTCTTGTCATGTATATCACTTACAAAACCATAATTTTGCTAATTGATGATTGGTAATTCTTGTGGAGTTGGCAGGAATGATCTGCTGAATTAGCAAGTTAACCTAAACATGAAGACATTTACTGTTGTGCTGATACATTTGTGTATTGAGCTGTCTTCAAAGCCCCTTAACAGACAGTCAAATGCTTTCAATAATCGCTAGGAAGGTCCTTTATCAGAGATGAGTGCTTTCATTGCCCCTAATTCTGCTAATTGCTTTTAATAACCACTTGGAAGGACCTTTATTACAGATGAGTGCTTTCACAGCCATTCAGTCTACTAACTACTGGCCATCTGGCCCCCAAAGGCCAATTTCTCTGTAGTACAAGAGACAAGTACCAACCCGTAACTTTGTTCCTGCTGTTCACTGAAACTTCTCTAATTTAATTCTTTGAGGCAGAGACAGGCCAGCTCCCTTCAGTGCAAAATTCCAATGGATCCTGAAAATTGCTACTTAGCTAGCAGTTGCTGTGTGCCCACCAGAGTGTGTCACCATCTTCCTGTAGTAGAAGTGTCAATTGTTCCATCAGGTGCTGCTGAGGAGTGTCACTGCACTCCAACTGGTCAGATTACTTGCTGAATCTCTCCCTTCCACTACTGTTATTCTCTCCTTTAATCTACCCCTCCCTGAGCTTTAATTCCATTCTACATTGACTGTGGCACACTCAACCCTCTGCGATATCAGTCAGGGGTATCCTATTGGGAGCTTTCCGCGACATGTGATCATCTTAATGCTTTCAGCGACATGTGATCAACTTAATGTTTGACTATCATTCAATTTCACTCCGAACTCCACCATTATGATCACTGGAAGATTACCACTGATGCCTGTGACCTCGACCCTGTTGCCTTGGTGAACTGTCCAGATTACATAGGCTTCTGCAGTCATTGTCACAGTCAATAAAATTCTAACACAGAAGAACTTTACTGACAGCTTTCGGCTGAGTTGGGGCTGGTTATCTCATCCTGTTTGTCACTAAGCTGTTCCATGAGCTTGAAAGCCTGTGTCGACTTCTCGCTATGACCTAACATTTAATTCAAATTATTAACTTTTTCTGATGACATGTAATAAAATTATTAACATTTTCTATGGTCATGACAACATTAATACTAGAGATCTGTGATTTTCTCGTAAAGTTCTATCTTTTACTGTCTGCCTTATAGTTATGTTGCCTGAATTAATAAATTTTTGTTGTCAATGTGATACATTTCCAGGAAGAACTCAAAATGAAAAATACCAAGTGAATGTGTCATATAACCGTTACGTCCCCCACCCCTCCCAACACCCTTCTTCCTTCTCAAACTTTATTACTCATAAAGGTTTTTTCATTTGAGTGGAAATTTTTATATAAAATCACCTACATTATTATTACAGCACTGGTCTCATTTTTCCTTGTTTTTCTGTTAGGGTATCCACAGACTGAAAATTTACTTTAGAAAATTTTAGTACACTAAATTTTGGTTATTGATAAGTGTCTGAGATGCATTATTGAGCTCCATTTAATCAAAGCATTCTTCCTCTTGACAACTAAAACATAGGCAATTAACATATAAATTATATCTTGTCACTGAACTGTTTCGTGATAGTTATTTATAATGATCAGAAAAACATGACTTGAGTCAGCATTCCTGTTTCACTACTTGTAGACATTCAGTTAGAGAAAAGTCACTGATAGCAGTTAATCAAACAATGGAAACTCCAGGTAGGAATATCAACAATGTAGGAAAAGACAGATTGCTACTTACCATAAAGAAGACACATCAAGTCGCAGACAGACACAATTAGAAGACACTTTTAATTGTACCTGTCTGCAACTTGATATCAATAGCAATTAATAGTAGTTGTGCTAAGGATGTACTCGAATCATCATTTACATAATGTAGCATTTACTTAACTCTAATGCTTTTCTGTCAACCATGTACCTCGTGTGCAAAGTAAATGGCATGAGTAACTACACACTTTCACCCTTAAATACTGGTATCTTACTGTGCAGTAGTCATCATCTCCCTTAAGTGTAACACATTACAAACTTCACACAATGTGAAAGTCTTAATGCTCCAATTTACCTATAGTTAGAAACAACATATATGAAAATTTATAATGCAAATAGTAGGAGAAAAATTGAGGAAGCTCTTGTATATTGTACTAGATGTGTAACTGTTTCACATGTACTGTTGAATGCAGTTCCTGAGTACAACTGTATAAAAGGTTTTCAAGAATGTTTTTAAGTAAACCAACAAAAGAAAAACTACATAAAAGTACTTCATCAAAATATTCAATACTTTGGTAACAAAAAATTAGAAGCAAAAGTACTCCTGAGTGAAGTAAGACCAGACACATTATACATAAGTGAACATGGACTAACTGAAAGTAAAATACATAATGTTGCAATAAAGGACTACAAACTAGCTAGTTACTTCTGCAGATCTAAATATAAAGGTGGTGGCACTTGTATATATATTAAAACAGGTACTCTATCAAAGAATGTAAACAGTGAAGCTGCTACATTTCCCATAGCTAGAAAAAAAGACTTTGAAGTTACCGGTATAGTGGGAGAGGATTTTAGAGTGTTTTGTGTGTACAGGTCACCATGTGGCAATATTAGCATCTTTCTAAAAAAAATTGCTAGCTTATTGAGAATGAATATGAAGAGAAATCTTACTATATGTGGAGACTTCAACATTGACATGGGAAAAGACACAAAAATAAGACAGGGTTTTGAAGAATTGTTAATACAGCATAACATGAAAGTGACAATAACTGCACCAACAAGAGTGACTTCACAAAGTGAGACAGTTATTGACAACATAATTACTAATATGTGTAACTATGAGTCACATGTAGTTCAGACAGAAATATCTGATCATCATGGACAACTAATCAGCTTTTGAAGAAGTAATGACACAGTATCAGAACCAAAACAAACAACCAAAGAAATTAGGATCATCAGTGAACAAAATATCAACATCTTTAGAACAATGTTAAGTAAGGAAACCTGGAATGAAACCCTACAGGCCCAGAGTGTAAATGAAAAATATGATGCATTTATTTCAACAATCAAGTACCATTTTAATGTAGCATTTCCCAAAGTAAAGAGACAAGAAAGGCAGCAAGATCAAACACAGTGGATTACCAGTGAAATACTAGAACAGCAAAGGAAGCTTCAGGATGCGAGACGGATGAGCGAAGTTGAAAACATTAAAATGTTAAAAAAGAAGTATAGAAAAACAATAAGAGAAGCCAAAGCAAGAGCAACTGACACCACTATAGTGAACTCAAAAAAACAAGGCAAAGGCAGCTTGGAATGCAATCAATGCTGAAAGAAAGGAAAAAGATGGGTCAAACAAAGAAGAAGGTATTAGGTCAATTAAAATAGACAACACAGATGGTATGGAAATAGCAAACATACTGAATAATAACTATATCAGTGTAGTAGAAAACTTAAAATTGGAAGGAAATAGTCAAAAACAGAAGGGTATTAAGGTACCAAAAAGATCATGCAGTACTATATTCTTAAGACCAGTCACAGAAGATGAATTGCAGAAAACTGAAGTCCAAGAAATCAGCTGGTGATGATGAAATATCAAATCATGTAATAAAGCTGGTATGTGAGGAGATAATACCACTGCTGAACATAGCAAACTGTTCTTTCAGAGATGCAATTTTTCCATAAAAACTGAAGATAACGAAGGTAGTGCCAGTGTACAAGAAAGGGTATAAGAATGATCCCAACAACTACAGACCAGTTTCACGGATATCAGGTTTCTCAAAAATCGTATAAATGCTTATGTATACCAGATTAGTTAACTATTTGGACAAACACAACATTCTCATACCCTCACAACATGGTTTCAGAAAGGGTAAATCTACAGAATCAGCAACTGCCAGTCTAACAGAATACATTTTACAGTCCTTAGATGAGAAAAAAGTTGTCTCTGCAATGTTTCTGGATCTTTCAAAGGCATTTCACACCATTGACCATGAAATGCTGATACAAAAATTAAGCAACTATGGCATTCGGGGGCAACCAAGTGAATGGATAAAATCATACTTGTGCAACCGCAAACAGTATGTATCATTAGGAAACTCGTACCAATCAGAAACCAAATCCATCAAATATGGAGTGCCGCAGGGTTCGGTAATGGGGCCATTGTTATTTAATGTGTTTGTTAATTATATAGGTGTTGAGGAGGAAGAAAAGAAAATATTGTATGCTGATGACATGACAATACTAAATAGTGACCAAAATATGGAACAGCTTGAGAGAAGAGCATACATATCTGCAAATGTCACAGCTCAATGGCTGTTGGAAAATGAACTGGTTATAAATCTAAAAAAAGACTATGTATGCAGTGTTTAAAAACAAGGAAAAGGCTGTAGACATGGATTTAGAGGTTGATGGAACAAGGCTGGAAGAAGTAGAATCTGCTAGATTCTTAGGTATTGTTGTGGATAATGAACTGAAATGGAAAAAACATATTAATAATGTCTGTAAGAAACTGAGCTCTGTCATATTCTTAATGATGCAGCTATCACAGTATTCAGACAAGAACCTTCTGTGTACAGTGTATCATGGACTTTTTGAACTATACTTACAGCATGGAGTGACTGTGTGGGGAAACTCAAACAAACAAGTGACAAAATGAGTGTTCACTTTACAAAAAAAAAAAGCAATTAGGACCATTTTAAGAAGAAAGACCTCTGAAATGAGCAGAAACTGTTTCAAGAATTTAGGTATCTTAACTTTTTCATCATTGTATATACACAAAACAATAATGTACATCACAAAAGATAGTGAGGACTGGATTACAAATGCTAGTGTACACACCCACAATACAAGAAGGAAGAATGAAGTACGGAGCATATCCCACCGACTGGCAATGCTAGAAAAAGGACCCCAGTACTCTGGTATCAGACTACTAAGAAGTCTGCCCAAAAACCTGCAAGATCACAATGACTTTCCAAAGAAACTTAAAGACTATCTCATTGAAAAAGAGTTTTACAGTGTTGCAGAATACTTGTGCCATTGAATTTGTATATATTGTTATTCATTATCAGTGATGTAAAAATGTAAGCTAAAGTTGTAGAAAAATAAGTGATAAAGAATGTTAATATACTTTGACATGTTCTATATTACACGCACATTTACTGTACACAATGTAATCTTACAGGATCAAATAAAATTCAATTCAATTCAAGTTATACAATTTGCTGTCATATGGTAAATGAGTACTCACTCTTGCTGTTCTAAGTAATTATACTTACTGCCTATCATGTTTCTGCAAAGGTGCTCAATATGCATTGCACCTGCTTCTTCCAACCTGTACTTTTATGGCTTCATTTTCATTACAGATGGTGTTATAATAACTGCACCTCTGCAAATTTATTTATTCTGAATTGAATTTGTGAAAGATCTGCCAATCAGTGTTACAAAAGGGTGTGGATGCTGTACAAACAAGCTGAGGTAAAAAAACCACACTACAGGAGGGTACAGCATGACAGCCATGTTGAACAGGCTATTCTGACAGCCATTGAAGAAACAGAACCAACTGCAGATTGGGACAAACAATTCCTATAGTCTGGGCTCTGAGATCATACTGGGATCATTCCAGTGACTGGCAAAGAAGATTGAGCAGATCAGCTTTGTACATGAAGCTTCAATGAAACAAGGTGGGAACTGAAAGTCTTGTGGGATTCTCTGGGCTAGACTCGGTATCAAGGACGATACAAGCTTATAATTGAATCCTTCTGTTGACCACCAGACTCACCTCCAGATGTTACCAAAAACTTTAGAGAAAACCTACAAACATGGTGGAAATACATTAGAACTAACAATAACAAATAGACCTGACTTCTTTGATGATACCCTCACAGAAATTGGTATCAATTATAGTGTGGCAGTTGTAACAACAACAATTACCAATATACAAAGGTCAACTAAAACAAGTAGAATAATTTGGATTTTCAACAAACTAAATAAAGAGGCAGTAGTGTATCCAAACATGGAACTTCAATTGTTTATCTCTGGGGAAGGGCATGTAGCACTGTGGCTCACTTATAGAAGAATAGTGACCAGTAATGGATAGATGCATACCTGGCAGAACAGTTCATGATTGGGAGGGATCCTGCATGGTATACAGTCACTGTAGAGAAACTTTGAAAGTAACAGAGGTGTAAAACAAAACATTGGGCTATACACAGGGAGATGCTGAATGAAACTCATTTGGCTGTCAAAAAGAACAATGTGTGAAGCCTTCAACGACTGCCGTAGCAGAAAATTATTGAATGCTCTCTCACAAACACAAAGGAAATTCTGGACATATCTAAAGGCTGTCAGTGATACCAAAGTTAACATCCAAACACTGATGGATCAGACAGGCAAAGAAAGTAAGGGTAGTAAATCAAAAACCAGAAATGCTGATCTCAATTTTCAAATCTAAAGATGTTCTACAGGGCTGTACTGGGTCCATTCCTGTTCAATGTGTCTGTTACCCTCATTTTTGCCCTGTCAGGCAATATTGTGTCTAGATTATACAAATCTAATCACACAAGTTGTCGATCCAGAGGAGCTGCGATGCATTGTAAATGTAGCTATGGACCGATGGACTAATTGATACCAGGGAAATTATTTACAAATTGATAACAATAAAACTGAAGATCTTGTTTTCAATTTAAGGGTTTCCAATGAACATCAAAAAAATAATCAAACTCTTAGGTTTCCACATAGATCAGAAACTCAGTGGGGTGAGTCATACAGAAAAATTGTGCTCGAAACATTCTTGAGTAATGTATCTGCTTTACAAACTAAGGAAGAGTGTAAGCAAAACCCTACTAGCATAAGAATATTTTGCATTTTTCCACTCCCACCTTACCTAAGGAACACCTCTATGGGGTAACTGCCCCATCTCAAAAACTGTATTCAAGTGCCAAAAAAAGTCTATCAGATGTATAGAAGCAATGACTCCAAGAGAATCCCGTAAAAGAGCTCAATATTATGACAGTCCTAAGCCCGTATATGTATAGCTGCCTTCTCAGTGCTCAAGAGAATTTGAATAATTTTAACCTGAAAATGTCTGTGCATGATCACAACACAAGAACTGGACAATCAATTGATATACCCCACAGCTCTAATTTCTTGAATTTTCTCCTTGTGGTGAATACATGAGATGTATGTGGGGCAAACAACAGCCACAAATATCTAGGTCCCAGATTTGTGAATATGCTCCCAAATCTGTGAAGTTAACTTATTGTAGAATCTTAGGATACATTCTGAATTCAAACATAATCAGGTAATTTGAGCTGAAGGGATTCAAAGACACTGAGCACATGAAACACAGCTCTACTTTTTCTCACATGACATAGTGAAAGGCACATATCAACACAATCAGATAGACGCAGTATTTATTGATGTCTGAAAAGAATTTGACTTGCTACAATGTCTACAAGTATTATCAAATATATGTATTTGAGGTATCAAACACAATTTGTGACTGGAATGAGGATTTGTGGTACCAAGGACACAGCATGTTAGCTCGGATCGCAAGTCATCAACAAATGTAGAAATAACTTTTGGTGTTCCTTAGGGAAGTGTGTGTTGGGGCTGTTGTTCTCCATCTACATCTACATCATACTCTGCAAGCCACCTAATGGTGTGTGGTGGAGGGTACTTTTGGTACCACTATCTGATCCCTGCAACCCTGTTCCACTTGCGAATAAAGCATGGGAAGAATGATTGTCAGTCAGCCTCTGTATCGGCTCTAATTTCTCGAATTTTCTCCTTGTGGTCAATACGTGAGATGTATGTGGGGCAAACAATATGTTGTCCAACGCATGAAAAGTGCTGTCCCAAAATTTCAATAGTTTCATGCTGTATACTAATGACCTGCCAGACAATATTAATAGTATATTTATATTTGATGGCAAATTACAGATTCAGATATTGAAATTTATTCCTGATATTAAACTTTACTATAATAGGTATAGGTGTACTCCTAAAGCTACTTATGAAAATTTGTGCCAGACTGGGGCTCGAACCTAAATTTCCTTCTTATCACGAGTGCTCGCCTTACCATTTAGGCTATCCAAGCATGAGCAATTAATAACCTATGGGGAGGGGGGGATTGAAGGGACCAAACTACACAGGCCATCGGTCAATAACCTATGAGAAGAAATAGATAGGTATATAATATAAGAAAGTTTGGGTCAGTCTGCAGTGTGCTTGGGTAGCTTAAGCAATAAGGTGCCCGCTTGTGGTAACCGGGAAATTCTGGTTCGAGTCCCAGACTGGTATAAATGTTGATATGTCTCTTACATTTATACCTATCACAATTAAGCTGAATTTCAGGAATAATTTAAATATTTGAAACTGTACTTCATCATCAAATATAAATATACATAAGGTGAAGAAAAGCCTCAGTCAAAAATGACAATAGTCTATGACTTCTCATTATCTAGATTCTAAAACTTGCACAGGAATCATGAGATGTGCAAGAGTCAGTAACTGTATTAATAATCTACAAGAAGAAATAGTTAGGAGTGTGATGTACAGGAATTTGAGTCAATCCATGGAGTGTGCTTGGATAGCTTAAAAGGTATGCCGACTGCTCACTATAGGTGGGAAATCCATGTCCAAGACCTGGTGCAGCACAAATTTTCATATGTCATTTTTGTTAGTAGATCTATACCTATTACAGTTATGTTGAGTTTCAGAAATGAATTTCAATCTTAATAGTAGTCTCAGCCTTTTTGCAGGTGATGCAGTTTCTGTACTGTAGTACTGTCTAGAGAACACTGCACAAGTATTCAGTCAGCTCTTGATATGGCTGAAAACACTTAGTGCTCTATAATGAGATTATGGGTGAGTCATAGTTGAAGCTGGTCAACCTATACAAATACCTAAGTGTAACACTTTGTAAGGGTATAGTTGTAGGTATGAACGGAACAACCACATAGGACAAGTCATATGTAAAACAGGCAGCAGACTTCAGTTTATCAGTCTAGAAAGAAGACTGTTTAGAAATCACTCATGCAACTAATCTAGAATATTGCTCAAGTGTGTGGGACTCATACCAAATATGACTAACAAGGGATATAGAATATATACAGAGGAGGACAGCATGAATGGTCACGGATGTGTTCAATCCTTGGGAGAGTGTCACAAAGATGTTGAAGAAAATGAACTGGAAAACACTTAATGACAGATGCAAACTATACCATGAAAGTCTACAAACAAAGTTTCAAAAAACCAGCTGTAAGTGAGGAATCCAGCAATATACTATAACCCTCTATGTGTTGTTCGCATTGGGATCGTGAAGGTAAGGTCAGAATTAATCATAGTAGCTACAGAAACATTTAGACAATCATTCCTCCTGCATTCCGAATGTAAATAGAATGAGGAGTTGCCTTAATAATTGGTACAATGGGAAATATCCTCTGCCTTGCATGTCACAGTGGTTTGCAAGGTATGGATGTACATGCAGAGTGTTAATAATTTTTATATATGAAATTGTGAATGAACTGAGCCTGTCATCAGCTCTGACCAATGATATAATATGTCACACGTGCATTAACAGAAAAAAGACCAGAAAACTATTATTGTTATTATTAATTTTTTTTAGCGTTGGTTGTTGCGACACAATAGATCTGAGAGATTTGTTTATAACATTTAATTTGTACAAATACGCTCTTTTTACGCCTTTGTGTTTGGAACTATTGGTAAAATAGCATGTACGCAAGTACATACACAATAATTAATTCTATACCCACGTACTAGTGGTCTACATTCGAAGGCACTTTCCCACGAAATACGAAAATTTATTATTCATCACGAGGATTAATTAACATTTTTTCTCCAATAACAGTCAAGGTATCAATTTTAAAACTACGAACTATTCTACAAATGGTACCGAGGGTGAAAACTTGCAACTGTCTTGGCCCCCCACGAGTGATCATTATCAATTATCCCACGAAATAGATCATGGTTTCCCGGTGCGTATCGCAACAAAACGGTCAATAAAAATTTAACTCTTCAGGTGCTTTCCGTACATGAAACATTTAAAACTTTCGTAATTAATGTCAACAGGAAGGGAAAAGTATACTGGGTGACGATATTCTCTCCTTTCTGTGACTTCTTCATAATCGTCAGACAAAAATTAAGGTAATGATTGTGGCAAAACAACCGAAAACTTTAATCGTTTGCACGCTTTTCTCAGGGTTAAAACATCGCTGATTTCCAGAAAAAAAACAATAGTACAAACGTTCATAGTCCATCTATAATAACCAAATAATATAATTTGCAAGGTCATTAAGCTATCAATGCACAGTAAGGCGACAAGCGACAAGAACATATTTCGCAGTCGCAGTGTACTTGTGGATCGATTTGCACAGTGATTTCTGCGATATTGCGAGCATAGTACTTTGCCCCTTTTCTAAACATAAACAACTGCTGCAGGTTTGTTTTCCTCGGTGGCTGTGACAGATACTGGGCAAAGCACCTCAATGTTATGAATTCAGGAAGATTACTGCAATGCGTTGTAGGTGCAGCCTTTGGCAGAAGACTGCAATACTCTGATAAAACCTGTGGAATTGATCTGTATTTCAAGAGACAGCAACCCAGTTTTAGGTTAGCATCGACGAATACTTTCCTCAACATTGATTAAATAAATCATAGCGTAACCCTGCTGATCACGCATTTGTGCTAATCATATTTCCAGTAATTATTTTTTTCTATCATTTAAAATATTGTGGTTTGTATAATGCCTGGGCTGGTAAAAAGAGCGTAATTATGTATTTCAAATGTACCTCAATAAATTTCCCACTGACAAATTTTCGTGGTCCTATGTCAGCAGCGACAATAGGCGCTCTTGCAAGTGTGTAAATAAAGGAATGCACGGACGTTATACTTATTGCCATTACAACAGTTGCGCCTATATTATCAATTAATTAACTAGTTCGTTAACTGATACATTGGAACTTCGCCAATTATGATGAGAACGAAACTGTCAATTTAGGATGTTTTGTATCTATATCTTTTCTATGTTGCAGGGTTAACGTTTATCAAGACGTGTCACAAATATTGCTTTGCATCAGATCTAATGAATTGGGTGTCAGTTACTGTTGTAGGATACAGTAAATATAATTACCAACGGCAAATTACCCAAATAGCATGTACCACACAGTCTTTCTCATAGCTTTCCTTTTCTATGGATGGTAGATTTGGTATCGCCCACTGTACCCAATTCTTGTAATTTTCCTACAGAGTAGATATTCAATGTACTTAGTAATATTCAGATTTTACACAACAAAATATACAAAGATTTCAATTTAGTTTAGTATTAATCTTCACTGAAATAGAGCCAAGCATTTATCAATCAAAAATGACTTCAGTATCACTTGGCATAAGTTCCCTTTGTGACACCTAAGCAGTTTGTTATACCACATCTGGCCATTCATGTATGGACTATGGTCTGTTATTGGTGTAGTTCTTTATCTGTAGCAATAGTCTTTCTTTCTTGTATTATATAAGTGGGTGTCATAGGACTAGGTTGCTTGTTTTGACGTGTCACAAAAAATGTAATTAATTTGTAAATATACAGTGAGTAGCCTGTGAGATATTTAGATTTTCCTGCAGGATCCCCTGAACCGTATTCCAGGAATAATACTGATTCCTCTTTTTCTACGGGGTTAATATTATGTTCATATGTATTTCAGCAGCACAGTCTCATATATATCCCATAATTAATCTGGGCAAAAATTGCCCCACCATAAACTGATTTGAGTATCTTACCTGAAACTACTTTTGACAACTGGCTAACCAGGGAGGCATGGCTTCAGCATTTATATTCTAGGGCCCAGGTTTACTTAAGAGTAACTTGTCATTTACTGAGTGAAAGGCTTTAGTGAGATCTACAAATATGCCTTTTGATTACATTCCTTGCTCATGGACCTCATACACTTTATGAGGAAACTCTGTAATTGCTGTGATCATTTCGGATGCCATGCTGTGTCAATGGCAGGAATTTATTTTTTGATAAATAATCACAGAGTTGTGTCAACAGCACAATTTCAAATACTTTACTGGATATATGTGTTAATGGTGATGGCCTGAAGTTTAAAACCTCTTCTGTCAGTCCTCTATCTAAGTACTAGTTTAATTGTGCTTTATTTCAGTACATATAGAAAGTTGTGTTCTCTGATACTGCAATCAGTTGGATGAATAATTATCTCAGCTAATTCCTTCTTACATTTCTTTAACTGCACCACTACACAACCTGTCCCAACATGATAAGTACTTATTATTTAGGTTATTTACTATCCTGCATATTTCCTGTTCTCTCACTTCTTTGAATTCCCAGAATGTCTCTTGCATGGGGCTTCATCTTACTACTCACATTTATGGGATTAACTGGATTGAAGGGTACTGATACAAAATATTTATTAAAAACACTTCAGACTTCATTGGGATCTGTAATTATTTTTCCTTAATGTCAGATGTTTACAATTTCAGTTTCTGGCTTGGGATGACTTTGCAAAGTTTGTATTTTTTCCATGAAGTCTTGGCTGTATTTGCTGACTGAGATATTTCACTGCTTTATATCTGTTTTCTTAGATTTGAAACTCTTTCTGAAAGACATTCTTAGCTTCATTGTACTTATTTTTGAAAGTCCGCAGCTTTGTTAACTAGTCGTGGATATTTTGCGTGCGTTTGATCATATTTGAGGCAATTGTCAGTCCGGTGTTTTTGCACATTGGTTATGGATTAGTACTATCTATATTCCCTTAAAAGGGCAACAAAAGTCAAAATGTTCTAGCATATCATCATAGAATTTGGTCTATATGTTTTCTGGCCCTTCAGCCTGGTAAACCACATTTCAATCCTCAGTAGCTGTTACACTCTTCTATAATTTGTTTATTTTCCACAACTTTTATAATTTTGGGGTTGTTTATGTTTACATACTAGTTGACATTGGTGGTCAGGGTAGTAAAAAATCCATGTTCCTCAAAGTACCAATGAACAGTGCCTCGCATTCATTGGTATTGTTCCACTGTATTGTGATGGCATACAACGTATTTTTAAAGAAATGTCGCTTATACGCTAGTCTGTTTAATTATTCAGAAGTGATTTGGTTTCACTTCTTTTATAAATAACAACATGATGGCCTATAAAACTTTTATATAGTTGGTACATTATTTAAGAGATAAACTAAATAACCTTTGATACGTTATTTTTTAGTTTCTACTTTCTTCTTTTTTTAACTGTGCATCCAATGTTTACCCAATCACTATTTTGATGCCATAAAAAGTTTAAATGCAGGATTTATTCTTAAAGTGTATTTGGTCATTATTTTCACTCTGCTGTAAATGACAAGAAAAATCTGTGAAAGTCTTGTGTTGAGATGAGTTTCTGTTCTTAAGATCTGTACTCCATGTGCCATAGGCATCTTACATGGCATGTATGTCTCTGAATTGCATATTTTTCTCAAGTTTATCACCAACCATGGTCAGATGTCAGTTGCAGTTAAAAATATTCCAGAGGGTGAAGCATAATCGATAAATCTTTCACAATAGCACTGTAATTCCCATCAATGCTTTGCATAACATGATGATAATAATGACAAAAAGACAAAAAAGAAACAGTTTTTGATGTTCTACCATCATATTAGCAGTTGAACGGAATGGACAGTGTCTTGAAAGGAGGATATAAGATGAACATCAACAAAAGCAAAACGAGGATAATGGAATGTAGTCAAATTAAGTCGGGTGATGCTGAGGGGATTAGATTAGGAAATGAGACACTTAAAGTAGTAAAGGAGTTTTGCTATTTAGGGAGTAAAATAACTGATGAAGTAGAGAGGATATAAAATGTAGACTGGCAATGGCAAGGAAAGCGTTTCTGAAGAAGAGAAATTTGTTAACATCGAGTATAGATTTAAGTGTCAGGAAGTCGTTTCTGAAAGTATTTGTATGGAGTGTAGCCATGTATGGAAGTGAAACATGGACGATAACCAGTTTGGACAAGAAGAGAATAGAAGCTTTCGAAATGTGGTGCTACAGAAGAATGCTGAAGATAAGGTGGGTAGATCACCTAACTAATGAGGAGGTATTGAATAGGATTGGGGAGAAGAGAAGTTTGTGGCACAACTTGACTAGAAGAAGGGATCGGTTGGTAGGACATGTTTTGAGGCATCAAGGGATCACAAATTTAGCATTGGAGGGCAGCGTGGAGGGTAAAAATCGTAGAGGGAGACCAAGAGATGAATACACTAAGCAGATTCAGAAGGATGTAGGTTGCAGTAGGTACTGGGAGATGAAGAAGCTTGCACAGGATAGAGTAGCATGGAGAGCTGCATCAAACCAGTCTCAGGACTGAAGACGACAACAACAACAATAACGATCATATTTATTGATATTCACAAACAAGTTTTTAGTTGCTTGTGCAATTCATGATAAAGCAGTTGTTTATGGATCAAGTAGCTAAAAACCTGTTTGTGAGAAAATAAAAATTGTTACAGAAGCTCAAGAAAGTGTTTTTTAAAATATAATTGACATTATGTTTAACACACAGGGACTTAGTTTATTAATTCAGTTTTGTAAACAGTTTACAAAGCAGACTGCTTACAAAACACTTGTGTGACCCAGCCTGGAATATCGTATCTGTAGCAAATGGGACTAACAGGAGATGTTGAACATCTTTACTGATCATCAATTTCATCATATACAATGATATAGGACTTTTCATATGTTTATTAAAAAAAGGGCAGAAGAAGGAGAAGAAGAAGAAGAAACTTAAGCAATAGTGTCTGTATACCAATCGTACAGATAATTAAGTACATAAACAGAAACTAATCATATAAATACAGATAAAAATCGGACAGATAACCAGTTACATAAACCAAACATATTCTAAGTTTACATTATATCCAGTGACATATGGCTATGTTTAACTTAAGTTATGGATCTCCTTGAATTCATAAAATTCATGTACTCATCAACACTGTAAAAGCTTTTACTTATAAGGATTTTCTTACGATCATTTTTAAAAATGTGCAACTTTGATATCTTTGTAACTCTTAAGGGAAGGGCAGTAAAAAGATGTCTCTATGGAAGCCAGTTCTGTGTCCAGTTTCAGTTACGGTCACCACTGTTCAAAGCAAAAAACAGGGGGTGGGATTTCAAAAAGTATATATATATATTTTTTGAAGAGTCATAACTTTAAGTTCTGTGAATACAGAACTCCATAGGTGCAACTCTTTTTTATAATTCTTATTGCCCGTTTTTGAGTAGTGAAGGAGTGTTTTGCTATACTTGAAAAATACAAAAATAAGACACCATATCGCAGTAGACTTTGCGTAATGCATAATAGGCACTCATTACTTTTTCTTCACCGCAGGAATTTTTCAGCATTCTTAATATATAACAGCATTTACTTAATTTTTTATTGAGTCATTCTATATGTTTATCCCATTCAAGATGCTCATCTAACCAAATTCGTAAAAAAAATAGTACTTTCTGTTTGCCTAACTTTACTATTAAGTCAGTGATTACTTTATTTACTGTATGCCTATAATTCATCCCTAATGTTTTCTACTCGTTAATAGATAGACTATTATCTCTAAACCACTTAACTATATCTTCATTTATTATTTCTATTTTTTTTTATATAAGTCAGTCACATGCTGAGCTTTAACAAAGAGACTAGTATCGTCAGCAAACAGTACAGCATCAGCTTGTTTTAAATAACTTGGTAAGTCATTTATGAATATCAAGAACCACAGGGGCCCCAATACCAATCCTTGAGGTACTCCATGAGTAACTTTCTCATATCCAGAAAAAGTAGGATTTACCTTCATGAACTGTTTCCACTTTCTGGTATATATCAGATAAGTATGACTTAAATTACATATGAGCAGTACTATGGATTCCATGGCAGTATAGTTTGTGAGGCAAAATTTTATGGTCAGTAACACCAAATACATTAAATAAGTCTGCAAGCAATCAACAGTTCATTTCATTATGATCAATGGAATTTCAAACAAGTTTGTTGTTGTTGTGGTCTTCGGTCCTGAGACTGGTTTGATGCGGCTCTCCACATTACTCTATCTTGTGCAAACTGCTTCATCTCCCAGTACGTACTGCAGCCTACATCCTTCTGAATCTTATTAGTGTATTCATCTCTAGGTCTCCTTCTACGAGTTTTACCCTCCACACTGCCCTCTGACACTAAATTGGTGATCCCTTGATGCCTCAGATCATGTCCTACCAAACGAACCCTTCTTCTAGTCAAGTTGTGCCACAAACTCCTCTTCTCTCCAATTTTATTCAAAACCTCCTCATTAGTTATGTGCTCTACCCATCTAATCATCAGCATTCTTCTGTAGCACCACATTTCAAAAGCTTCTATTCTCTTCTTGTCCAAACTATTTATCGTCCATGTTTCACTTCCATACATGGCTACATTCCATACAAATACTTTCAGAAACAACTTCCTGACACTTAAATCTATACTTGATGTTACCAAATTTCTCTTCTTCAGAAACGCTTTCCTTGCCATTGTCAGTCTACATTTTATATCCTCTCTACATCGACCATCATCAGTTATTTTGCTCCCCAAATAGCAAAACTCATTTACTACTTTAAGCGTCTCATTTCCTAATCTAATTCCCTCAGCATCACCCAATTTAATTTGACTACATTCCATTACCCTCGCTTCACTTTTGTTGATGTTCATCTTATACCCTCCTTTCAAGACACTGTCCATTCCGTTCAACTGCTGTTCCAAGTCCTTTGCTGTCTCTGACAGAATTACAATGTCATCGGTGAACCTCAAAGTTTTTATTTCTTCTCCATGGATTTTAATACCTACTCCGAATTTTTCTTTTGTTTCATTTACTGCTTGCTCAATATACAGATTGAATAACATTGGGGAGAGGCTACAACCCTGTCTCACTCCCTTCCAAAGCACTGCTTCCTTTTCGTGCCCCTTGACTCTTATAACTGCCATCTGGTTTCTGTACAAATTATAAATAGCCTTTCGTTCCCTGTATTTTACCCCTGCAACCTTCAGAATTTGAAAGCGAGTATTCCAGTCAACATTGTCAAAAGATTTCTCTAAGTCTACAAATACTAGAAATGTAGGTTTGCCTTTTCTTAATCTTTCTTCTAAGATAAGTCGTAGGGTCAGTATTGCCTCACGTGTTCCAACATTTCTACAGAATCCAAACTGATCTTCCCCGAGGTCGGCTTCTACTTGTTCTTCCATTCGTCTGTGAAGAATTCGCGTTAGTATTTTGCAGCTGTGACTTATTAAACTGATAGTTCGGCAATTTTCACATCTGTCAACACCTGCTTTCTTTGGGACTGGAACTATTATATTCTTCTTGAAGTCTGACGGTATTTCGGCTGTTTCATACATCTTGCTCACCAGATGGTAGAGTTTTGTCAGGACTGGCTCTCCCAAGGCCGTCAGTAGTTCCAATGGAATGTTGTCTACTCCGGGGGCCTTGTTTCGACTCAGGTCTTTCAGTGCTCTGTCAAACTCTTCACGCAGTATCGTATCTCCCATTTCATCTTCATCTACATCCTCTTTCATTTCCATAATATTGTCCTCAAGTACATCGCCCTTGTATAGACCCTCTATATACTCCTTCCACCTTTCTGCTTTCCCTTCTTTGCTTAGAACTGGGTTTCCATCTGAGCTCTTGATGTCCATACAAGTGGTTCTCTTTTCTCCGAAGGTCTCTTTAATTTTCCTGTAGGCAGTATCTATCTTACCCCTAGTAAGACAAGCCTCTACATCCTTACATTTGTCCTCTAGCCATCCCTGCTTAGCCATTTTGCACTTCCTGTTGATCTCATTTTTGAGACGTTTGTATTCCTTTTTGCCTGCTTCATTTCCTGCATTTTTATATTTTCTTCTTTCATCAATTAAATTCAATATTTCTTCTGTCAACCAAGGATTTTTACTAGCCCTCGTCTTTTTACCTACTTGATCCTCTGCTGCCTTCACTACTTCATCCCTCAGAGCTACCCATTCATCTTCTACAGTATTTCTTTCCCCCATTCCTGTCAATTGTTGCCTTATGCTCTCCCTGAAACTCTGTACAACCTCTGGTTCTTTCAGTTTATCCAGGTCCCATCGCCTTTAATTCCCACCGTTTTGCAGTTTCTTCAGTTACCCCTGCAACTACTGAAAAGGCTGCTGCCCCTCTTCAGGAAGCACAAGTTTATCTAGCCTCTCAACAGATACCCCTCTGGTTGCACCTACAGTACGGCTATCTGTATGGCTGAGGCACGCAAGCCTTCCCACCAATGGCAAGGTCTATGGTACATGTTTAGGAAATTATATATAGCAGTTTCAGTGGATCTATTTTTCCTAAGACCATTTTGTTCATTGGCAAATATTCCACATTTGTTCAAAAAAGTAGTCTTTGATACATTATTCTTTCAAAAATTTTTGAGAAACAAGACTACTTTGATAAAGATCTGTAGTTTTTTACATCATAAGGTTCACTGTTTTTATATAATGGTTTTATTATTGATATCTTATGTTCTCTAAGGGAAGTATAAGTGGTGAAAGAAGCATTAATTATATCAACAAACAGAGGAACAATATATTTGATGTGTTTAATTACTTTATCAGGAATGCCATCTGTACCACAGGAAAATTTATTTTTTAGTTTGCTAATTGCATTCTCCGCCTCTTGTACTGTTACAGGGTACAAAAACATAGTTTTGGGATTTACAGATGTGTCACGATCAGCCTTATATGACTTTGGTTTTTTATAAGTTGGTTGGTTTAAAAGGGGGAGGGGGGGGGGGGGGGGGAGGAGGGACCAAACTGCTTGGTCATTGGTCCCTTTTTATGAGTTTGTACTATACTCATGTAGTGTCTATTAAATATAGTTACAATTTGTAAAGAATCTTTTATGGTTTTGGCCTTGCATTTAAGATCAATGTTGATGTGTTTTGCTTTGCTTCTGCGTAAGTTTGTATATATCACATTCCAAACTGATTTTACTTTTTTGTTACCCTTGTTTCTGTTGATGTATGAATTGTTGATTAATTTTTTTGCTGCTGTAACGACTTTCTAGTTCACTTTTCTGCAACAGTTTACATACTGTTTCAGAGCTGGATTTTGCCTTGCCAATTTAATTAAGCTGGCCGCGGTGGCCGAGCGGTTCCAAGTTTCTCTGAAGATTTTCTTATCCCCTGTGTTATTCAGGTGTTAGTTCTGATTTTATTTTA
The DNA here is from genome assembly GCF_023864345.2 of Schistocerca serialis cubense. Lineage (NCBI taxonomy): Eukaryota > Metazoa > Arthropoda > Insecta > Orthoptera > Acrididae > Schistocerca > Schistocerca serialis. The sequence continues at coordinate 985,744,248 of NC_064639.1, read as the reverse complement.
ATTTTCTTAAGAGAGGATGCAATTTCATAGTTTGTAATAAGCTTAAAATGATTCAAACTTCACATCTGCATTGTTGTATTTATACAATCCCCTGTTTGAATTTTTTAACAGTAAATTAAAAATCCTAATGTTGTCCTCAGTTATACATCTTTTGTAAAAGTATTTCTCATTTTTCCTACAATTTTTGCTGAGTACAATAGTTAAACTAAATTTTATTGCTTCATTTTCTGATAATTCAATGTCAGTCACTTCTAAATTGTGATCAAATGTTTGCAAGTCAAAAAATATTTGACCAATTGTAGTTTTAGTGATCTTTCCAAGTCTAGTATATTCATGACAGTGAGTGATAAGTTATGTGAATATGACAAGTTATTCTATTTAGATACATTTTGACTGGTTATTTTAAAGTTTACATTGACATCTCCAGCTATAATAACATTTTCTTTAAAATTCCATAAACCACTAAAGAGTCTTTCTACACTGTCCAAAAACTCCATAAAGTAGCCTGATGGTGATTGATAGATGCACACAGTGGTTATTTTGGGTTCTTTAAGTTTGCCAATGGTAACAAGAATGGTCACAGGTTTGTTTTACCTGTGGGAGAGTGTCATGGGGATGCTGAAGAACCTGAACTAGCTAAGCCTTGAAGATGAAACCTTACTTACCAAGTTTTAAGAACAAATTGTGAGTCATATAACTAGGAATATGTTAAAAGACCCTATGTATTGATCCTCTAGGGTTCTCAAAGACAATATTAGACTATTTACAACTCACACAGAGGTGTTTAAACAATCATTCCCACATGCAATACATGAAACTGGAAAAACGCTAATAACTGGTACATCATGAAATACCCTTTGCTGAGCACTTTGTGGTTTGCAGGTGTATGGGTGTAGATTTAGGATGGATCAAATATTGAAAACAAGGAATTGTTTTTACCTTTTTTCCATCAGATGGTAATTGTACGATTCCTGTGCTGTAAATGTTATTGGAATGTATGTGTGAGAAATTACCTACAAACCGCACCACTGATCGCCTTCAGACAGCTGTACTTCCAGTGCTTCCTATAGTGGCCCAAATCTGTGGAAACCATATAGGAAAGATCTGGTATTAAGGAAGGGTGTTTACAGGCATTTCAGAAGCACTCTGTTGACTACTGTGTTGTTTCCACTACAGTAGTAACCCATCTTTGACTTGGCAGTCTTTCAGCCTGATAGGCTGTAATTGCTATTGTCTAAAAGTCTGCAATAATAGGTGTCATTAATGATATTGCCATCATTAAACAAGTCAAAAAGGAGAAGCTCTTCAAGTACCATGCTCCAGAATTGCAGAAAATAGCAAAGAAGACAACATGAAAACTACTACTTTTCTTCACAAATTAATTTTGATAAGTCATTAGTCTGTCATCTAGTGCTACATATGGACTTTATACCAGATAAGAATGTGCTGCATTTACTTATTCTCTGTTGCTTCTAGTGCGTGCAGAGCCTATTAAAATTTTAAGTCATGTAGTTTTTTGATTGTCACATTCTGTTTTGCAACACAACAGCGTGCAGTGTTTTGAAATTTCTTTGTGTTCTTAATGATGGACATAATGCTAATGTTAACATCCAGTGAAGTTTCACCTACAATAACCAGCAATCACCTTGAATCAGATTATTTAAATTGATGAAGGATCCAGGTTGACAATTATGTTTTATGCTTTGACGTATTCGCTTTAATGAAACACTCTGTGTCAGAATTTGACTTCAACTTTTGACATTGTTGATTCTACCTTGTCTGTGAAGTCATCACCATTTTTACTTTTACCAACATTTTTGTTCATATGAAATGTTAACCTATTATGTAACAATACATGGATTTTTCCACCCGTCTCTCTCTCTCTCTCTCTCTCTCTCTCTCTCTCTCTCTCTCTCTCTCTCTCTCTCTCTCTCTCATTGTCCCTTCCTAAAAGACACACTAAATGATCATAATTGTACACACAATGGAACGCTTGTTAAGAGCCTCTCACTCTTCTCTACTAACTATGGAAATGCCCTTTACAGGAAAGTGAGTTCAGTTTACGTATGATACCATACATCTTAGTAGTAAGCTCAAATAACCTGAATGTTGAGTGAGCCAAACCCAAACAACAAAATCTTCATTCTAATAGTTTTCAGCCACTGTATCAAAACAGTGAAAGTAGAAGCAGTTTTTGAGGACTAATATAGAATTTACTGTTCATGTGATATGATCATCAACAGATGTTTATTTCTTTTAAGTCAGTACTGCCATTAGACTGTTTTTTGAGTCTAATAGTGTATTTTAAATATGACAGTATGCCATCTTAGGCACTGTATAACATTAAAACACTTGATAATGGCATTTTACGCCAAAATCATGATCGTGTAAATGTAACACTGCAAATAAAAAAAAAAAAACAGTCTAATGGCGGTGCTGACTTTAAAAAAATATATTATGACTATGACCCTACATTATGAAAAAATTATTAGATGTTTATTTGATTTTCCCCTTCAGAATTATGACAAGAGTGGTGTTACTTATGCTTTGTGATAAATATGTGAGAGTTAACTTGCAGTGTAATCTGCAATTTTTGTGTCAGTTTCAAAATTATCAGTAACAAAGGTGTCAAGTTTCATAATCTAATAATTGATGCTATTTCTCAGGAACCATGATCTCAGTTGTTACAGTAAACAAACAAATACTGCCTGGATCACAATTTCATTTATTAATGACTACTGGTTTTGATCTGTCCTGCAGATTGTCTTCGGACCTGGCACTCCAAAGTACAGTTCGTCAACTGTGGTATGAATGACATATAAGTTTTATAAAACAGTGCAAAGTCCTGGATAGAATAACAGCAATGTGGAAGGAATAGATTGCTACTTGCCACATAGAGGAGGCACTGAATCACAGTCCGGCACAATGAAAAGAGAGTGTCAAAATGTTAAGCTTTTGGAAAAAGTCTTCCTTCCAAGATAGAACACACACACACACACACACACACACACACACACACACACACACACACACACACAAAAATCACAATCACAGTTTGCACACACATGGCCCTGTGCTGCCCCTTCGACCTGAAATTTTATGTCATTCATACCACTGTTGGCAATACCTGATCTGACGGCACTGGGTGCTTGTGTTGTCCTCATCATATTCATCATCATCATCATCATCATCATCATCATCATCATCATTTGTGGATGTGGCTAAAATTGGACTGTGTAAAGATTGGGGCATTGTACGGGCGCTGATGACTGCACAGTTGAGTGCCCCACAAACCAAACACAATCAATACCTGATCTGAACATAATCTGCAGGATAGATCAAAACCAGTAATCATTAATAAAAGAAACTATGATTTAGGTAGTGCTTTTTTTCTTTATTTATTTTAATAATCTAAGCTGCAGCCGCTGCCACCACCACCACCACCACCACCACCAAAACAAGCACTGCTACCACTACCACCAGATTCTTTACATTGTCAGTATGTCTTCCATCAACTCATCCTCTTGGTCTTTTTATATAGTGAGGAATCCAACACAGAATCTTTTTAGCCTATCTGCCATCACTCCATCTTACTATAAATCCAACCAATTTCTGTTTCAGTTGTGTAACATGCACAGTCACATCTTCAACTTTGAATAAAATATTCATTTCTTCAAATGAACTCCAAGTACTTTTTAGCGGTAGCCTTGCCGTGTATATTCTTCAACAAACTGATGTAGTTAAAGCCTATTCCTCAGTTGTCATCTACTGCCCGAACAGGTTTTAATGTGTAAAATTCTTCTATTGCGTTAAATGCTTTCTCATAGTCTACAAACCCCTTACAAAGCGCAAGCCGCTGTGGCCAAGCTGTTCTTGATGCTTGAGTCCAGAACCGTGCTGCTGCTACGGTCGCAGTTTCAAATACTGCCTCAGGCATGGATGTGTGTGATGTCCTTAGGTTAATTAGGTTTAAGTAGTTCTAAGTCTAGGGGAGTGATGACCTCAGATGTTAAGTCCCGTAGTGCTTAGAGCCTTGCAAAATGGTAACTGATATTTTTTTTATTTTTTTATTTTTTTTTATTTCATTGACAACTTGTAGAGATGGTACATTGTGCTGTGCTCACTTGTACAAAGTGAACTGCTTTTTCTTCTGTGGTTAAAATCTGAAGTAGTAAGGATGTTTGTAAAAATTTGGTGTAGGCATAACACTGACAGAAGACTTACGTGTGTTTACCTCTTTACGTCTTTACTGGATTACAGTTATTCCTGCATTTTTACAACTATCTGAGACCATCCTCTAATGAAAATATTCTCTGAATGACTGTGCATGTTTCGCTTTGACCTTTTGTCCCAGTTGCTTTTATTATCTCCAGTATTAACCCATAACCCATCATTTCCAGAGCTTTTTCTTTTTCCATCTGCTGAATTGCTTTCCCTTCCTTTTGTGCTAGTATTTCTGTAATGCACTCATTCTGACAATCAGTTACCTGAGTGCTCGTGTCTTTAGTGGGCTATAGAGATTCTTGAAAAAATCTCCCAAAATCTTTAGTATGGTCTTCTAGTTTGTGATAAATGTGCCACCTGCAATTCTTGTGATGTGGTACTATATTCGCTTAACATATGAGGGTGTGCTGAAAAGTAATGGCTCTGAATTTTTTTTTGTGGTCATTCTTAAAGCCTTTTTAAATAAAACAAACATTCATGTCAACATATTTATTTCTCAATAGTCATCCTGGCGACGAGTGCATGTCTCTCAAAGAGAGACCAGTTTGTTGATACTGTCACTGTAGGGTGTTTGGCATTGTTGATGGTGCCACAATATCACCTTTGCTTGCTTCACTTCATCACTATAAATAAAGTCCTTGAAGGTGTTCTTCAAGTTTTGGAAACAGTTGAATATTGGATGGTGCCAAGTTGGGACTGTATGGAGGATGATTGATGACACTGAACCCAAGGCATCAGACTATTGACTCTTCCCTACATATTGCAGCTCCTCTTGTCTTGTCATTTCTTGGGCTGCTACTTATTTTCTGTTCCTGTATTCTATTGGGCGAAGAAATCTTTGGTTCTGAAAGATGCTTGTTCATGACACCTTTTTTGTCCAGTGAATATATATTAGCATCTGGTAGGTACAGTTTGGCCCAGCAAAGTGTGTGGTTGGCATTTGAGAGGCGAAAGATTGAACTATTATTGTGCTTAGAGCAAATGAAACATGGAGCATGAAGTGCCATTTTGTATTACCCACATTACTCCTGTCCTGGCAAAATAGTATAGAAGGAATATTCACTGTGCATACTGCACCTCGCATAGATCCAAAAAACACTGTTGTTCATCCTGCTTCACTTGTTTGTATAACATAACTTTTTACAGTCTTGACTGTTGAGCCATTCTGAACATACTGCTTATGCAAATAATTGTTATTTTTGTTCTTTCCAGTTTGTTGGCTGCCAGGACAATGGCTACTGCTAAAGGATCAGAAGAGAAAGGGCACCAGAACCGACTGTCTTTTGAAAAATCACCATATTTATTGCAGCATGCTACGAACCCTGTGGACTGGTAACAATTTAAAAAGCTAGTTTGTTCATATTTTGTTTGATATTTAATAAGAAAATCACTGTAAAAATATTCTACCATTTCAAGGTATCCATGGTGTGATGAAGCATTTGAAAAAGCAAGGAAAGAAAATAAGCTGATATTTCTTTCTGTTGGATATTCAACCTGCCACTGGTGTCATGTAATGGAAAGAGAGTCATTTGAAAATGGTGAAATAGCAAAGGTTATGAATGAACATTTTGTTAACATAAAAGTAGACAGAGAAGAAAGGCCTGATGTCGATAAAATGTACATGGCTTTCGTACAGGTAAGAAATAATTGTGTAAAGTTGTCTTCTTTTCATATTGCTGGCAATGATCCTCTGAAAATAACTTTGTCACTGCATTTTGCAGTATTTGTAGTTGTCATTTAGTTTTTGTTCATATAACTCACTTGTGTGGTACTAATGATCTTTGTCGTAATCACACATATTATGGCAATGTTTGGTGAATATTTAGTTATGCAGTAAATGTGCAGTGGACATAATCTCAGAGACAGCTATTGTGTTGAAACCATTGCTGACATTAGGCAGTGTAGAGTGTATTGTGGGGTACCAACTGGTATTTGTAGGGAACAAGCTTACTAGTATGTACAGATTGCATACTTGGATATTAATGTCATTTTTGAAGTATAATGTTGGTGGAAGGAATGATCTACACAATGGAGTAAAACCACACCAGTTGCTCAAATGAGAAATAACAAGAATTGCGAACACACGGTAATGGAATACTTGGTATTTAATATTAAAGAATTCAGTTGAACTATGTAATCTCCAAGGCAAAAACCAGCTCCTGCCAATCCAGTATGAACAAATATTCATACAATATAATGGAAGGAAACATTCCACGTGGGAAAAAATATATATAAAAACAAAGATGAGGTGACTTACCGAACAAAAGCGCTGGCAGGTCGATAGACACACAAACAAACACAAACACACACACAAAATTCAAGCTTTCGCAACAAACTGTTGCCTCATCAGGAAAGAGGGAAGGAGAGGGGAAGACGAAAGGAAGTGGGTTTTAAGGGAGAGGGTAAGGAGTCATTCCAATCCCGGGAGCGGAAAGACTTACCTTAGGGGGAAAAAAGGACAGGTATACACTCGCACACACGCACATATCCATCCACACATACAGACACAAGCAGACACGAGCAGACATATGTCTGCTTGTGTCTGTATGTGTGGATGGATATGTGCGTGTGTGCGAGTGTATACCTGTCCTTTTTTCCCCCTAAGGTAAGTCTTTCCGCTCCCGGGATTGGAATGACTCCTTACCCTCTCCCTTAAAACCCACTTCCTTTCGTCTTCCCCTCTCCTTCCCTCTTTCCTGATGAGGCAACAGTTTGTTGCAAAAGCTTGAATTTTGTGTGTGTGTTTGTGTTTGTTTGTGTGTCTATCGACCTGCCAGCGCTTTTGTTCGGTAAGTCACCTCATCTTTGTTTTTACAAATATTCATACAGTTGCTTAACAATAACAACACAGAAAAAAAGCCATTCATTCAGTCAAAATTAAGTTAAAAAATTCCACAAAATGTATTCATTATAATGTGTGCAGAAATAACCCAAAATTAACACACTACAGAACTACCAAGAACCTTCCCATGTTCTTGTATGTTTTACATTTTCAGTTACCAGTCTTGTTGCATAATCGATAATTAAAAGAAATAATTTGTTGCTCTGGAAAAACTGATGGTCAATAACTCAGAAATTTTGACTGTTATAAAAGCTTTTGGAGCATTGTTCCAGGAAAAACAATGATCTTTATAGTATTTTAACTTATTTCAATACACACAGTCACGATCACATTTAAGTTGTTTATTTTTATTTTTAGATGAACAGCTTCAGTCTTCTAAGAAATCATCTCCAGATCTTACAGTCTGTGAAGAGGAATGAAACGTAATGCTTCATTTACAACTGAAATCGACACAAAGATAAAATAGTGTAGTAAAAAAGTGCAGCTGATATATCTATGATGACTGTAGGAACCATTGGCGTGGAGGAGGTCCCACTGCTACATCGTCTCCTTATTTACCAAGCTGCATCCTACTGACAATCTTTACTATGTTTATGTTTACTGGAAGGCCCTGCCGAGTGCAGCCCATATTTAAAGAATACATTTCTAATTGTTTCTCTTTCTTGTCAGTTTTTGTACTGTATATTGTTCTTAATAAGATCAAAATATTCTTTGTTGTTTTCTCAAGGACCAGACTCCTGATAATTATACATGTAATGCAAATTCTTCGCACAGTGTAATTTAGTCTCATGGCCATTGGTTGCCAGTGACATTATGCTAGAGACAAAGGCCGGGGCTTTCACTATATAACCAGTAGGAGCTGGGCCACATGTAGCAGTGTTCTTCACGCCTGCATCGATGGACCTGCTCCACACTGGTGGTTCCTACACTTATCAGAGATTTATCAGCTGCATGTTTTTACTACATTATTTTATTTTAGGGTATGTTTTGATTGTAATGGGAGTAAGATGTTTTATTCCTCTTCACAGAATGTAAGAGCTGAAAGTGATCTCTCAGCTCAGTAAACTTATTTGTAATAAATAAGTTTCTGAGAAAATAGAGCAACATAAGGACACATCCAGGTGGTTCCCCATGAACCATGAACCATGGACCTTGCCGTTGGTGGGGAGGCTTGCGTGCCTCAGCCATACAGATAGCTGTACTGTAGGTGCAGCCAGAGGGGTATCTGTTGAGAGGCCAGACAAACGTGTGCTTCCTGAAGAGGGGCAGCAGCCTTTTCAGTAGTTGCAGGGGCAACAGTCTGGATGATTGACTGACCTGGCCTTGCAACATTAACCAAAACGGCCTTGCTGTGCTGGTACTGCAAACAGCTGAAAGCAAGGGGAAACTACTGCCGTAATTTTTCCCAAGGGCATGCAGCTTTACTGTATGGATAAATGATCATGGCGTCCTGTTGGGTAAAATATTCCGGGAGTAAAATAGTCCCCCATTCGAATCTCCGGGCGGGGACTACTCAAGAGGACGTCGTTATCAGGAAAACTGGCGTTCTACGGATCGAAGCGTGGAATGTCAGATCCCTTAACTGGGCAGGTAGATTAGAAAATTTAAAAAGGGAAATGGATAGGTTAAAGTTAGATATAGTGGGAATTAGTGAAGTTCGGTGGCAGGAGGAACAAGACTTTTGGTCAGGTGGATACAGGGTTATAAACACAAAATCAAATAGGGGCAATGCAGGAGTAGGTTTAATAATGAATAGAAAAATAGGAGTGTGGATAAGCTACTACAATCAGCATAGTGAACACATTATTGTGGCCAAGATAGACACGAAGCCCACGCCTACTACAGTAGTACAAGTTTATATGCCAACTAGCTCTGCAGATGATGAAGAAATTGAAGAAATGTATGACGAGATAAAAGAAATTATTCTGGTAGTGAAGGGAGACGAAAATTTAATAGTCATGGGTGACTGGAATTCGAGAGTAGGAAAAGGGAGAGAAGGAAACATAGTAGGTGAATATGGATTAGGGCTAAGAAATGAAAGAGGAAGCCGCCTGGTAGAGTTTTGCACAGAGCATAACTTAATCATAGCTAACACTTGGTTCAAGAATCATGAAAGGACGTTGTATACATCGAAGAATCCTGGAGATACTAGAAGGTATCAGATAGATTATATAATGGTAAGACAGAGATTTAGGAAACAGGTTTTAAATTGTAAGACATTTCCAGGGGCAGATGTGGACTCTGACCACAATCTATTGGTTATGAACTATAGATTAAAACTGAAGAAACTGCAAAAAGGTGGGAATTAAAGGAGATGGGACCTGGATAAACTGAAAGAACCAGAGGCTGTACAGAGTTTCAGGTAGAGCATAAGGGAACAATTGACAGGAATGGGGGAAAGAAGTACAGTAGAAGAAGAATGGGTAGCTCTGAGGGATGAAGTAGTGAAGGCAGCAGAGGATCAAGTAGGTAAAAAGATGAGGGCTAGTAGAACTCCTTGGGTAACAGAAGAAATATTGAACTTAATTGATGAAAGGAGAAAATATAAAAATGCAGTAAATGAAGCAGGCAAAAAGGAATACAGACGTCTCAAAAATGAGATCGACAGGAAGTGCAAAATGGCTAAGCAGGAATGGCTAGAGGACAAATGTAAGGATGTAGAGGCTTATCTCACTAGGGGTAAGATATATACTTCCTACAGGAAAATTAAAGAGACCTTTGGAGAAAAGAGAACCACTTGTATGAATATCAAAAGCTCAGATGGAAACACAGTTCTAAGCAAAGAAGGGAAAGCAGAAAGGTGGAAGGAGTATATAGAGGGTCTATACAAGGGCGATGTACTTGAGGACAATGTTATGGAAACGGAAGTGGATATAGATGAAGATGAAATGGGAGATACGATACTGCGTGAAGAGTTTGACAGAGCACTGAAAGACCTGAGTTGAAACAAGGCCCCGGGAGTAGACAACATTCCATTAGAACTACTGATGGCCTTGGGAGAGCCAGTCTGACAAAACTCTACCATCTGGTGAGCAAGATGTATGAGACAGGCAAAATACCCTCAGACTTCAAGAAAAATATAATAATTCCAATCCCAAAGAAAGCAGGTGTTGACAGATGTGAAAATTACCGAACTATCGGTTTAATAAGTCACAGCTGCAAAATACTAACACGAATTCTTTACAGACGAATGGAAAAACGGTAGAAGCCGACCTCGGGGAAGATCAGTTTGGATTCCGTAGAAATATTGGAACACGTGAGACAATACTGACCTTACGACTTATCTTAGAAGAAAGATTAAGGAAAGGCAAGCCTATGTTTCTAGCATTTGTAGACTTAGAGAAAGCTTTTGACAATGTTGACTGGAATACTATCTTTCAAATTCTGAAGGTTGCAGGGTAAAATACAGGGAGCGAAAGGCTATTTACAATTTGTACAGAAACCAGATGGCAGTTATAAGAGTCGAGGGGCATGAAAGGGAAAGCAGTGGTTGGAAAGGGAGTGAGACAGGGTTGTAGCCTCTCCCTGATGTTATTCAATCTCTATATTGAGCAATCAGTAAAGGAAACAAAAGAACAATTCGGAGTAGGTATTAAAATCGATGGAGAAGAAATAAAAACTTTGAGGTTCGCCGATGACATTGTAATTCTATCAGAGACAGCAAAGGTCTTGGAAGAGCAGTTGAACGGAATGGAAAGTGTCTTGAAAGGAGGATATAAGATGAACATCAACAAAAGCAAAATGAGGATAATGGAATGTAGTCGAATTAAGTCGGGTGATGCTGAGGGAATTAGATTGGGAAATGAGGCACTTAAATTAGTAAAGGAGTTTTGCTATTAGGGGAGCAAAATAACTGATGATGGTCTAAGTAGAGAGGATATAAAATGTAGACTGGCAATGGCAAGGAAAGTGTTTCTGAAAAAGAGAAATTTGTTAACATCAAGTATTGATTTAAGTGTCAGGAAGTTGTTTCTGAAAGTATTTGTATGGAGTGTAGCCATGTATGGAAGTGAAACATGGACGATAAATAGTTTGGACAAGAAGAGAATAGAAGCTTTTGAAATGTGGTGCTACAGAAGAATGCTGAAGATTAGATGGGTAGATCACATAACTAATGACGAAGTATTGAATCGAATTGGGGAGAAGAGGAGTATGTGGCACAACGTGACAAAAAGAAGGGACTGGTTAGTAGGACATGTTCTGAGCCATCAAGGGATCACAAATTTAGCATTGGAGGGCAGCGTGGAGGCTAAAAATCGTAGAGGGAGACCAAGAGATGAATACACTAAGGAGATTCAGAAGGATGTAGGTTGCAGTAAGTACTGGGAGATGAAGAAGCTTGCACAGGATAGGGTAGCATGGAGAGCTGCACCAAACTAGTCTCAGGACTGAAGACCACAACAACAACAACAATTTAATCAAGACTGTATTTTTCTTTGGCACCTTGAATCACAAAATTTTTTGTAATTTTGTCATTATTTCACATTGGTGAATATGCTAACAACATTTAATCTTCAGAAGTCAATTTTAGCTCAACTCTACTTTCTTCAGATATAAAATTAAAAGATAGCCACACATGAAACCAAATTGTGAAAGTCACATCATATTGCCTTCAATTTCAAATCCACCACTATCATCCCTTCCTCTATTCCCTCTACTGTTCTCGGCCTGTAGATAGTCCCCAGCCAGTTGCTTTAGTTTTCCGTCCCATGCAGCCCTCCAGTGACACTAACAGGAGTAATGTGTGTGACATACAGACACATTATTTCATTTCAACACCACCATGCAGCTCTGTTCAGTTTTCATGATTGATGTTATCCATATACGTTACTCTTTTCCATTTTTGGGCAGGGTAATGTTTGTTGTTGTCATTGAAATTATTGCATTAAAAGTATATGTTTGAAAACCACTTGCTTTTTGATGCACATTTCTGTTAGAAGTGGTAAGACATTGACTGGCTCTGACAATAGAACTGATATATCCTGCCTGTTACAGAGGGTCTTATGGTTTGACACAAATGCAGACATTGATAACTCACTGTTGTGCACCCATAAACCATAACCAGCTGGTTTGAGAACCACATATATATAAAGGAGAAATGACAAAAAAAAAAAAATCATATAGGTACACCATGGTTGTTTGTGCTAATTCCTGTCAACTTTTGCATATATCAGTGTTCACGAGTTAAAATTCTGATAATTATGCATTCTGTTTTACACTGGTAAATGATGTTTCATGATCCCACATTCGCCGTTATGTGATTTTGATTTCCAAAATTGTTACTAGGTACTTCTTTTTACTTTAATCAGACTGTAATGTCTGATTGAGAGCAAGGTGATAAAAGACATAAATTAGCACATCTGAAAATTTTTTAGCAAGCAGTTTCATGGGGAGTCATAGATTGTCTACCCCAGTCAGGGTGGCTGAACTGTGACTTGCATGGAACTCTTTTTGTGTGCTTGATTTTACACAAACTGATTACATACGGCTTATTGTGCCATGGTTCCACCTGGCAGAGCAAACAGCTCCTGTGACCAACACAGCACAATGGTCAGTTGTCATAAGGAGGGTATCACAAGCCATCTGAGGAACTAGGCATCCTAGTGCAAGAACACATATTTAGCAAGCTGACATTGTGGAAAATGCCACCCAGGATCTCTGAAAGGAAGGGTTTCTATACATTACAGCACCAGCAGGGCTCTTGGTGGTGCTGACATGGTGGAAAAGCCGGGTAAATTATGTAATGATTGACCAACAGTTACACCTATCACGTCTGGCCTATTATTACTTAGAGCTGGGAGATTTGACATTACAGAAACACTATCCTGTCAGGCTTGCATATATACTGCCTAATTCAGCAAGCATCATGCAGTCATCGTCAACCACTAGCTAAGAGGGGAAGTCCACAACGGTTGAATAGAGATGAGACAACAGGCTGCCATCACGGGTCTCTGTCTTCACTAGCCACAGGCTACTGCCTGTGATAATGTGTCAATTTAACATACATATAATGTAACCGAATACAGGCATTGAAATCATTCAGGGGAGACATCAATTGCTATTGCAAAGTCTGTAAGTTCCAAAGATATTGCGCACCTTCCCAGAAGAAATCTGTGTCATTAGATAATCCATGTAAAAAGAAATAACTTCTCCAGAGGAGACGAAAGTTAATAGGGTTCCTAGCAGCAGAAATAGGTGGAGTGCTCATCCCTCAGAAGATCCGCAGAGAGGTACAACTGGACTCAAATGTATTACCCTCTACATCAGCTCAGTCTAAACAGATGCACTCTAATTGCAATAATAAATGGATGCCAGAACTGTACTACATGTTCTGCACACAATGTGGTCATTGGATTCTGGACTGCCAAAACACACTAGAGGAAAAAGATCGTCTCATTATTCTGAAGTTGTGTATCTGTGTCTCAAGCTAGGCCTTACTTTTAAAAATTGTGTGAAGAAAGGCAAAGGTTTTTGCTCATTCTGTAAAGGTAACCACCACAAATCTATTTGTGACCTCAAAACATCAACATTGTCCAGAGCATAAATGATTTTTAGTTCAGTGGAAAATGTAAACACAGGGCAACCCTACTTCATGCATCTGCAGACAGCATGCGTTTTATGTAGAGGACCCACTAGCGAGAGAAAACTGTTCATTGTATTCTGGACGCTGGCATTCAGTTCACCTTTGTTAACAGATCTTTGGTTGCCAGTCTGAATTTACAAGTGATTGATATTAGGGCCCTGCCACAGTCAACACATTTGAGTCCAAGATTATCACATCTGAATTACACAGACGTGTCTTTCTTAATTTATGAACTACATGGAACAGCAAGCACATTAGTATCAACACCTTTGAGACTTCACATTCCTTCAGCAACCACCAGCCTATACCATTAGATGCTACAATTATGCAACATGCATGTAACCTCTCACTAGCTGATACCAGTGACAAATGTATGGACACTTCCTTTGATCTACTTGTAGGAACTGACCAGTACCAGCAAATTGTTCACTACACGTTACCCTTATGAATGCCTCCATCCGTAGTCTTACTGTCCTTGAATACTCAGTGGATACTGGATACTCAGTGGGAGTTGACCAGGTGTTTCAACAATCCACACCACCATTAACCTTGCTAACCTCATGACCCAAGGGCCAATGGGTGATAACATCAGCAGTTTCTGGGATTTAGAAATGATGCGTGTTAGGTTTGAACAGGAACCATCAATGAGCATGAGAGACTCTGCACTTTTGGAAGAGTTCAATGGATCTTCTCCAAGATGCTGCACTGCAAAAACTTCTACAAAAAATCAACAAGCTTAGACACATTTATGACTCTCAGATGTTAGATTGCACCAGACAAGACCATATTGAGTTAGAGCTCCTTCTGAAGCACATACTGCCACTTCTCATAGTTTTTTTTAAAGGAAGACAGGGGATTATAAAATGGTGAGCTGTTTTTGATGGATTTGCTCATGAAGAAACCGTACTATTGCTTAATGACATTTTAGTAATTGGTCCTAACCTTCTATCAGAAGTAGTGGCTGTGCTTCCATAATTCTGCTATGATGTTTTGCCGTTATAGCCAGCATTACTCAAGCTTTCCTTCAGCTTGTGCTTCATTCAGATGATTGAGACTTCACAAGATTCCTTTGGTATAAGGTCTCCCATCAGTGAAACTTCACAATCAATTTAGACACGGGACATGACTGTTTACTGGTTCAAACGTCTTCCTTTAGGTTTTAGGTGCAGCCTCTTTCTGTTGTCAGTCCCTCTCAGGGAACTGGCTACCACTTACAAAGCACAATGCCCCATGGCTGCATCCTAATACTTAAGAATATGTACAGGGAGGATGTTGCAGCTCAGATTGAAGGACAAGGTGAACTAGTGTCTCTCTACTATGAACTGATATCATTGATGCAATAGACACATTTGCCATTGTAAAAATGAGCTGCAAATTCACTTCTTACGAAACATAGAAGGCCCTAGGACAAGATATAAAAATGAATGCTACAGTACTGTATATATTATGGGACACAACAAACAATTTGCTTTCTTTACCTCAAAAGGCTATCTCTGGCAAAACATTAGACATGATAGCAACCAAAAGAAGTTTTTTATGAATTATTGCAAGCTTCTATGGTCCTTTGGGTTGTGTGTCTCCAATACCTATGACCAGAAAGATTTTATTCAAAGACAATTGTGTCAACTGGGATCGTGTTGGGATTAAATCCTGCCTCAACAACTTGCCTCGAAAGGCATATGTGGCTATCATCACTTCTCTCTCTCCATATATGTCTATACACAGACGTATCTCAACTTCTGTGAACGGAAGATTGTGTGTTCACATTTTTGGGGAGGCTTCTGAGCGAGTGAATTGTGCTGCCTTGTACATCACCTGTGATGAACACGGAAACACTTACCCACCTAATATGCAGTAAAAACAGTTTAGTGCCCATCAAGAGAGTAACAATCTCACATTTCGAATTGCTAGATACATTTTTGGGAACAAGATCTTTGGTATATTACTGCAATGATACCAACTGTGACACTGACAATTTGATGCTTTGGACTGACTCCTCCATAGCCCAAGCATGGATACAGGTAGACCCCAGAGTGTGGATGTTGATTGTCCTACATGCAGCTTTGTGGGAAGGCAGGTGGGAAAGAATGATTAGCCTAGTAAAACAAGGCTTTCATAAAATACTCAGCCAGAGCAGTCTTGGATGATGAGGGACTTCAAACTAATCATGTAAGCATTGAAACTGCAATCAACTTGAGACCTATCTCCCAGAGTCATAAGGAAGTAATCATGCCAGTTCACTTCCTGGCATGGCAGAGACGTACTACTTTACCAAATAGGGTTGAGCCTTCGAAGCCAACAGACTTAGTAAAAGGATTCAAACTTCAGCAGAAACTAACACAAGACCGAGCGAGGTGGCGCAGTGGTTAGACACTGGACTCGCATTCGGGAGGACGACGGTTCAATCCCGCGTCCGGCCATCCTGATTTAGGTTTTCCGTGATTTTCCTAAATCACTCCAGGCAAATGCCAGGATGGTTCCTCTGAAAGGGCACGGCCGACTTCCTTCCCCATCCTTCCCTAATTCGATGAGACCGATGACCACGCTGTCTGGTCTCCTTCCCCAACCAACCAACCAACCAACTAACACAAGATGCTTAGAATTGTTGGAGCAAAGACTACTTACTGTCACTCAAGAGTTTTCACAAAGTTCATAATGTCAGTAGAAGCCAGAAGATTAGAATCAGTGACGTCATCATGTTCCAAGTAATTGTCTTTCCCCAACACATGAAAAAAGCTGAGTGTAAAGTACTTATGAATTGATCAGCACAGGATTTGTTGGACTGTTATTCTCACTGCTCCAGGGTGAAGAGAGATTACCAGGTCAATCAAGTTGGTGATACTGTTGGAGGTTGTTGAGAGTGGGGGGTATGTCACAGCTCAGTAGAATTATATATTATAATATATTTTTGTAACTTTTTCTCTTTGGTATAAATAAGTATTCTTGTTGTTGTGAAAGCTAGTGGTGCATCTTATTATTCAACTTGGAGCTACACCAGCTTTCCCACATGTGCATCAGACTTTCTGTCATGCCTGCTGTTACATCCCCCATTACTGGATCAGTGTCTACTGATGGGCTCTGTATCCCTTTGAGGTGATGCCATGTAGCTGATAGTATATGAACAATATCTTAAAACTGTAGTGTCATTGAATGTTACCTCCCTGTTGAAATCTTCTCCACAACCTGGCAATGATGCTATGGGTGGTATTCAACTCCTGCAAAATCTCATATCGATGGTGGCTGGCCTCTATTGTGGTAATGATCAGGTCACAGTGTCATCCTAGTGTGTGCACTGTGTGCCTTCCTGCTTTTGTACAATTTGCATACTGTGAGTCAAACAAGTTCAACACACAGTCGGAACCACTATACCTAACACATCTGCTAACAGGCAATGTTCTTGTTACATGTTTCAGTCTTGTTACAGGTAACTTTGTGGAATGTTTCCATGACAGTTCCAATATCCTTTAACTTATGGACATGAGTGTAGGTGTTGCTTATTTCTTTATTTCAATGAGTCTGTAGCTATTAAACTTCAGCAGTCCGTTATTACATATTTTTTCCATGTTGTGCTGCTGATGAGAGTAGTTGTTTCCTATACAATGCTACATCATTTCGAAACAAACTGTAGAAAAAGTATTTGTATCAGGACCTTAATGTCAACTTGTTGATGGGCTCAAAACTGAAAGAAAACAAAAACCTTTTATAAAAGCAAAATTAAGTGAATTGTTGTAAGTATATGGTAAATAGGTTGTATTAATTGCAACAAAGTGGCAAATGACAGACTATGAGAATATTTAAGTTCTTAGGTTTCTGTGGCTAGTGTCATTCTGAATAAAATAATTTTGGATATTAGGTTGTGTCATTATAAAAATCTTGGGGAGAGACAGGTCAATAAAGTGACATATTATCATTCAGTAATGTCATACGTAATAATGTTGTGGAGCAACTCATCTTTCAGAAAGAAAATCTTCATTGCTCAAGAATTTGCAGTAGGGGTAATATGTAGTGTACATCCACGATCATCTTTAGATATCTGTTTAAAGAGTTTGGCATTTTAACTGTTGCTTCGCAGTATATTTATTCCCTCATGATGTTTGTTGTAAATAATCCACTGCAGTTCAAAAGGAACAATGGTTTACATAATTACAATGCTAGGAAAAATGAAATCCATTACTCCACATTAAGGTTGTCTATAGCACAAAAAGGGGCGCACAACACTGCAACAAAAAAATTTTGGTAACTTACCTAGGGATATAAAATATATGAGAGACAGCAAAGTAAAATTTGAAAACAAACTAAAAAAGTTTCTTTTTGACAACTCCTTCCATTCTGTAGACGAATCTTTATTACTGTAATATGTAAATGTGGTGGGTAGAAAATACTAATTCACACCAGTAGGTACTTAAAAAAGAAGAGAAAATGAAGTTTTCAACCTGTAGAAATATTTAAAAATCGAGTTGTGATGTGTATGTAAAATGCCTTGTTTCACATCATTATGAATTATTGTGTAAATGATCCATGGAACAGGAAACTAACTAACTAACTAAACACTAAGTCAACTCAATTACTGATGGTTTGGCTGAATTTGGAGTGATCCTCTTCAGGGTGGTTGACTACTGGATACTGGTGAATATCTTCCCCTACATACTGTGTGTTTTGGTTATAATATGGCTGCTGACATCACGTATCTGTGATGCCATTGGATAATTTGAAGGGAGATGATATGGAGAGGGACGGCTGTACAGTAGGCTGTTGCCTGTAGCACTGTGGTACGTGATTGGTAGGCAACAGCAAAATAGCAGGCTGTTGCCCATACTAGTCTAATACGTGAACAGTGTGCAATGCTCACAGGCGATTGGTAGACAGTAGCAAATCAGCAGCTTGTACCTGGGGGTAATGTTTTCCTGCAGTGAAATGTTAAGGATGTATGGCAGTTCTCTCATGGTGGCTTTTTATGCTGTCAAGCCAGGTCAAGTTGTGCTGGCGAACACATGATCCACTGGACTGGAATTTGTGGCAGCCAGGCTGTAGGTAATTTGTAGCTGCCCTTGAAGTTCATGCTATTAGGGCATTTATTTATTTAAATAGCCACTCTATTTTCTGCTGCTGCATCCACAACTGCTGACCGAGCACATGACGTTCTTGAAAACTGATAGAGTGGCCATATTCCTGGTGGTGTTATGCTACAGCTGTCTTGTTGTTCTGCCCCAGTCACACATAACATTTATGATCCAACATGCAACTGCTAATGGGTCTCCCAGTTTCGTAAACAGAGATTCACCACATCCATATCAAAGTTCGTAGACTCCTGGGGTGTGGACAGCATTTATGGGATCCTTCTTGAGCCTCAGCAGATCTAAGATCTTGCTGCCACTCTAGAATTTGGGTTTGATTTCTCTGTAATGCAGAACCTTGTGTAAATGGAACCTTGTGTAAATGGTCACTGATTGCTCTCATATAAGGTAAGTGAAGAACAGGAAGAGTTTCTTCTGTAGCTTTGTCTGTTTTGAGTTCACTGCACTTCATAGCGTGCTGTAAATCTGTTTTGCTATACCTGTTCACATGGAATGTTGTCTTGAGCTTGCTCTGTTCATGTTGTATATGGTTAGCATCTGGTAAGCTTGGGCTGCCATTATAGATAGTATTATTTTGTGCTGGATGGTGGTGCAAATCCTCATGCAGATATCTGTTGGTTTGCATAGGTTTCCAGTAAACTTTGTCGTAGCTTGCTGCTAGATTTTCTGTACACCTCCACATCCAGAAAAGAAATTCTCCATTATTTTTCATTTCTAGTGTGACCTTTATATTTTTATGTAACCTGTTGAGATGCTTATGGAATCTGCGTAGTTCTGCTTCTCCATGCAGCCATATGACAAATGTGTCATCCATGTACCATGACCAGCAGTGGGTTGGAATTTAGTGCAGTCTGTTTGTTAACTTCCTTGATTCATCAGCTGTCACAGGTGAAAGGTGTGAGCCAACTGCAATTCCATCTGTTGGCTCATAAAATTTGCACTGATAACTGAAATGTGTTGGTGACAAGCACAGTTGCAGATGTCTAGCAGTATTTGCTCCTGTAGGATATTGATGGTTTCAGGCAATAGCCTACTGTACAGGTATCTCCCTCAATAGCACCTCCCTTCAAATTGTGCAATGACATCCCAGGTAAGTGATGTCAGTTGCCTTCTGATAGCCAAAATACACAGTATATAGGGGAAGACATTCTCCAATATCCAGCAGTCAACCAACCCAAAGAGGGCCACTACAAAGTCGGTTGAAATATAGGCAGTTCAGTTGCCTCAGTGTTTTGTAATGATGTGGCATAATACCCAAAATTATTTTATTTGAAACATTTGAGTTGTTCATGATTTTAAAGCTGTTGATATTATTACAGGCTACTACTGGTGGAGGTGGATGGCCCATGAGTGTCTGGCTGACACCAGAACTGACACCTGTTTATGGTGGTACATATTTTCCACCAGATGATCGTTACTTTGGGAGGCCAGGCTTCAAATCCGTTCTCCAGACACTTAAAATACAGGTTAGATTCTTCATATTTTTACATTTCATTACATGTATGATAATACACATAAAGGTGCTGCATTTACATGGAAACATATTGAAATAATGAGCCTCACCTCCAGATAAACACTAGACAGCAATAAATGTGAACTGGGAAGAACAGAATTTTGTCTTGGAATAAATGAGTAGGTCTGTAATGTACTCATATTCTAATGGTACTGAGAAAAGTAATGAGGTATCCAAAACAGAATGACCTATATGTCGACAGAATGGATTCTGAGAACATTGATCATGGGAAACTCAACTCATGCTTTTCTCAAATGACACCATGAAGGCCATTTATTAAGGCAATCAAATAGCCGCAGTATTCCTCGATTTCCAAAAATTAGTTGACTCAGTACCATACCAATGCTTAATATCAAAGGTGCACTCATATGGGGTATCAAATGAAATTTGTGACTCAATTAAGAATTTTTGATAGGGAGGGTGCAGCATGTTATCTTAGATGAAGAGTCACCAGCAGATATGGAAGTAACTCCGTGTGAACTACTGGGAAGTGTGTTGGGACACTTGCTGTTCATGTTGTATTTAATGTACAACAGACCTTGCAGACAATATTAAGTTACCTCAGACTTTGTGAAGATGATGTAGTTATCTATAATGAAGCAGTGCGGAAATAAACAGTGCAAATATTTTGTCAGATTTTCATAAGATTTCAAAATGTGCAAAAATTCTCAACTTGCTTTAAATGTCCAGAAACGTAAAATTACACACTTCACAAAAAAAAAAAAAAAAAAAAAAAAGGATCCTATGGCTGTAATGTCAGTGAGTCACAGCTGGAATTGGTCAACTCATACAAATATCTGAGTGAAAGAATTTGAAAGGTATGAAATGGAACGACAACATATACTCAGCTGTAGGTAAAGCAGGTGGAAGACTGTGATGCATTGTTAGAATACTAGGGAAATGCAATCAGTTTTGCAAAAGCGACTACTTATAAATCACTTGTGTGCCTCATCCCAGTATATTGCTCAAGTGTGTGGAACCCATTCAGGATAGGACTAACAGGGGTTTTTGAACAGATATGATGAAGTGCAATACAAATGGTAACAGATTCATTCGACCCATGGGACAGTGTCACAAAGATGCTGAAAGAACTGAGCTGGCAACACTTGAAGCTCATTGTATGTTGTATGTCTCTGCTGCTATATACATTCACATGGAAAGTTATCTTGAGCTTGCTCAGTCCATGCTGTATGTAGTTAGCATCTGGTAAGCTTGGACTGTTTTGTTGAACAATGTTCTTTTTTGCTGGATGGTAGTGCGAATCCTCATGCAGGAACCTGTTGTTGTGCATCGGTTTCCTGTAGATCACCTTGAATTTCATTATATATCAATGCAAATAAATGTGCTTTTTTGAGAATTTTCCTAAGTTATCATTGTTCTGTGCATAATCTAGTTTGTTGTAAATTGGTATTTGTGATGTAGTTGCTGTAGCAGATAATCTAACTACCATATTGTGTTACATCTAGTTTTCCCTTGAAGAGGAGTATATAGTATCTGCATTTGTCATAAATTAACTCCATTTTTGAGTTTGCTAATAACTACAATGAACCTCAGAAAGCTTTAGAAAACAAGTAAATTTTACCATAGGGTTTTCTGTTGCCTTAAAAGAAATATTGCTTCATGTATTTGCTTCAATTATTATAGGGAATTATTATTTTTTTAGCTCAACAAATATAAAAGATAATCATCAGGCTTAGTTTAAAATTATTTGTTCACTGACTTGTAATACATTGCACCAGCCAAAATGCAGCCACACTGTGAATGCTATTATCAAACAAGGGATGAGTTGGTTGATGTTTATAAGCAGCTAGAAGTTGCCCCGACTACTGACAAATGATTGGCACCTGCTGCAAATCGGTGTGTTGGAAGAGATCCCAAGAGTCATGTACCTGTGGTATCTGTCATTACTTGTCCACTTGACTGCAAGAGGCATCTTGTACAGTGGAGATGGGGACCAGTGAGGACTCAGGTTGTTATACTGATCCCTCTAACCAGTAACTAAAACTGAAACAGCCAGAGAGACTCACTTCACCTGTTTTGGGGAAATCTGTTTTGTCCAGTGTCAAGAGGAGACAAACACAAAAGGGTAGGGTCTGTTAATCATCAGCAGTTCAAATGTATGGCAAATGATGGTATGCATTAAAGAAATAGCAGCAAGTGACAGGAAAGACACCAGGAGCATTCAGTATGTATGCGTAGGGGCCTCATTCAACATGTTGAAGAAACTATTCCAGCAGCCATTGAAAGAGCAGGCTGCAAACAACAGCAGATTGTGGCACATGTTGGAACAAATGATGCCTGTCATCTGGGCTCAGAGTTTATACTTGGATCATTCTAGTGACTGGCAATGGAGGTTGAGAAGACCAGCCTTGCACACAGATTTTCATCGTAACTCACAATTTGTAGCATTGACTGTAGAACTGATTGTGGCTTCTTGGTTCTCAGTTGAGCAGAAGGACTGAACCAAAGACTTTGAAACTTCTTTGACAAGTTAGGCTGTGACTTCCTGGACTTGTACCACAGGGTTGAGAACTGTAGGGTCCCCATAAATTGGTCAGGTGTGCACTACACATCAGAGGCTGCTACCCAGGTTGCTGATTGTGTATGGGGTGCACACAACAGTTTTTAGATTAGGCAATTCTCCATCCAATCCAGATAACAATAGCTGTAGGAAACCCATAAGTATCAGTGTAAGATTGAAAAGAATACCTCCCACATATGAGAGTATTAAAATCCTAGTGGTTTACTGCTGAAGCATTCACAACAAAGTTCTAGATTTTGAAGTGTTCCTGAAAAACAGTGAAGCTCACATAATAGTAGATACAGAAAGCTGATTGAAACATGAAATTTTTATCAGTGAGATTTTTATGGAAAATTTAAATGTACAGGATAGGTTACTTGGAAATGGAGGTGGTGTATTTGTCACAGTAGACAAGAAACTCAAATCCACCGAGATAGAAACTGAACCTGCATGTCAGATTGTTTGGGCAAGACTCAGTATCAGGGGTAAGCTAAAGTATTAATTGTGGATCCTTCTTCACCCATGGGACTCATCTCTTGATGTTATCAAAAAATTTGGAAAAAAACCTCAGTTTGCTCGTATGTAAGTTCTCTGATCATACTGCTATTATTGTGGAGACTTCAATCATTCAGCAGTCAATTGGGAAAATTACATTTTTAATTGTGGTGGGCATGATAATATATCACGCGAAACAGCACTAAATGCCTTTTGCAAAAGCTACTTATAACAGATAGTTTGGAACCCCATTCATGATGGAAATGTAGTGGATCTAATAGCAACAAATAGATCTCACCTCTTTCAGGATATCCACACTGAAATTAGCATCAGTGATCATGTTGCCATTGTCACAACGATGATTACCATAGTACAAAGGACAATGGAATACAAACAGAAAGATATATATGTTCAATAAACTAGACAAAAAAAATCAGTAATGTCATAACTCAAAGGGGAACTTGAAACTTTTAACACAGGGTAGGAGCATGTAGAAGAACTATGGATCAAGTTTAAAGGAATAATTGACCATGCACTGGATGGATATGTACCAGACCAGTTCATTATGGTAGGAACCCTCCATTGTATAGAGTCACTGTAAAGAAACTTCTGAAGAAACAGAGACTACTGCATAATATGTAAAACCAAGCATAGGACTATAGATAGGAAGATACTGAATGAAATGCATTTGGCTGTCAAGAGAGCAGTGTGTGTGTAGCTGAGTATTGTCAAATGATCTTTCACAAAACCCAAAGAATTTCTTGTTGTATGTAACGGCTGTTAGTGGTACCAAAGTTGGTGTCCAGTCCTTAACAAATGAGACAGGGACCAAAATTGAGGGTAGCAAAGGAAAAGTTGAAATGCTTAATTCTGTTTTCAAATGTTCCATTACAATCCAGGAGAATTGCAGCAGTTTAATCCTTGTACCACTGAAAAGCTGAGTGAATCAGGATTAGTGTCAGTGGTGATGAGAAACAGCTGGAATCGTTAAGATGGAACAAAGCTTCAGGACTCAGTGGAATACCTACCAGATTCTGTACTGAATTTGTGGCTGAGCTTGTCTCCCTTTTAGCTATAATGTATCATAGATCTCGAACAAAAAGTTGTCCCCAGTAGTTGGAAGAAAGCACAGGTCTCACCCATCTACAAGAAGGGTAGTAGAAGTGATCCACAAAACTACCTCCGAGCATCCTTAATATCGATGTATTGTAGAATCTTAGAACATATTCTGTGCGCAAAAATAATGAGGTATCTTAAACAGAATGACCTCCTCCATGTCAGCCAGCATGGATGCCTAAAACCCAACTCACACTTTTCTCACATGACATACTGAAAGCTGTGGATCAAGGTATTCAGGTATGCAGTATTTCTTGATTTCCAAAAATCATTTGACTCAGAACCACACCTATGCGTATTGGGGGGGAAAAAAAAGGGGTTTGATCATATGGCGTATCAAGTGAAATTTGTGACTGAATTAAGGAATTTTTGATAGGAAGGACACAGCTTGTTTTCTGGCATGGAGAGTCATCATCAGATGTAGAAGTAACTTGGGGTATGTCCCAGGGAAGTGTTTTGCGACCCTTGTAGACAATATTAATTGTGAAATGAGGCTTTTTGCAGATGGTGCAGTTATCTGTAATGAAGTACTGTCTGATAGAAGCTGCATGAGTATTGTCAGATCTTGATAAGACATCAAAATTGTGCATGGATTGGCAAGTTGTTTTAAATATTCAGAAATGTAAAATTGTGTACTTCACAAAAAAAGTAGTATCCTATGACTGTAATGACAGTGAGTCATAGTTGGCATTGGCCAACTCGTACAGATACCTGTGTTGAACACTTTGTGGGGATATGAAATGGAATGATCACATAGGTTCAGTTGGGGGTAGAGCAGGTGATAGACTTCAGTTTATTGGTAGAATAGTGGTGAAGAAGCAGTCAGTTTATAAAAGAGTTTGCTTACAAATCACTCACACGATCTACTCTGAAATATTGCACAAGTGTGTGGACTGCTTACCGAATAGGACTAACAGGGGATATTGAATGTATATATAGAAGGGCAGCACAGATTACCAGAGATTTGTTTGACCCACGGGAGAGTGATATACTGATGGTGAAGAAACTGAACTGGCAAACTCTTGAAGATACATGTAAATTATCCAGAAAAAGTCTACTAACAAAGTTTCAAGAACTGGCTTTAAATGACGACTCTAGGAACATATTTATTCCTAAAACCTGTAATACATCCACCACTGATGTCATAGCTGAACTTAAAGTTCCTCATGTAAAACATGAATTTGAAAAGGTTGCTTTTGCTGTAAATTTTATCATGTAACAGCATTTCATATGCAAAGTAATGTGATATAGTAGGTTATTTTGCTCAAAAACTATTATTTTTGCAGAGCTTATTCACAGTACCAGCAATAGCACATCTGTTGAACATACTTTTTCATTTTGCCATATTGTGCTTTCTTGATATGTTTGATACTAACTTGTAAGACGCACTGTTGCCTCCTGGAGCTGCAGTCTGACTGGTGTGAGTATTGGTTTTTGCTGGGAGGAGAGGTGTGTGTGTGTGTGTGTGTGTGTGTGTGTGTGTGTGTGTGTGTGTGTGTGTTTTGTATGGAATATATAGGTTCATGCCAGGGCAGATTAGAGAGCTCTTGGCAGAAATACAGGAAAAATATTGCAGATCAAGAGAAAGACAAAAGAAATATTTTGATGAGATAGCATGGAGTAAAAAAGAAATTTGGAATGGACAAGTGTATATGAAGGTGAAAACTGCTAGGCACAAGAGACAGCATTAAGATGGATAGAGGGGAGAACCTAGTTGAGACGTAACCTGCGGGTCTATAAGCCCACAGGATATGTTCCAGGGAGAGAGGCAGATAGCGTAGGCTGTGGAGGTACCATTGAAACCCCACCATGTTTATTTAAGCAGCAAGCCCCTCACTGTCCGTTGTTATTGACCCATACCCAAACTTTGACTGTGTCCTTTTCATGTAAGTGGATATTCAAACTGGCATAGGACAGTGCCATTTGAATACCCATGCACATATATTTGTCATGGTTACTTATGAAGAAACAGCTCGATTGCAAAATGTCATATATTTAAAATGACCAGTTTCGGCACATACAGTAGGCCATCTGCAGATTGATTGCACCATTTGCTGGAGCTGGCAACATGCTGAGCAGCTGCATGTTGTCAAGACAATAACTGCAATTATCATTTTGACAAATATACACATTAACACTCTGCCGACTCGCACAACAAATATTTTATTCACCAAATCCCAACACCCCCCATTGAACAAATATTTTTATGTGCTTCCAATAATCTTGAACACTACACCACCTAAAAACACTACATATGAAACTTTATGTTGTTAAATCATACAATTTTACCAATTTCGGAATTTGTCTTTCCTAAGAGACATAGTGAATAAATCGTAAAGCATTTCAAAATGGATCTAAGCACTATGGGACTTAACATCTGAGGTCATCAGTCCCCTAGACATAGAACTACTTAAACCTAACTAACCCAAGGTCATCACGCACATCCATGCCCGAGGCAGGATTCAAACCTTCGACCGTAGCAGCAGCGTGGTTCCATACTGAAGCACCTAGAACCGCTTGGCCACAGCGGCCAGCATAAAGCGTTTCCTCTGTACTCAAATAGTTTATAGAAATATCACTCTGTTTTAGGTGGTACCTAATAAAATGGTGCCCAATATCAGTGTGCTTGGATTGCACACTTGTTATTTGGTTTTGAGCTAATTTGGTAGCTCCCATGTTGTTGCAAAACATTTTGGCTGGCTCAAAATCACATGTGGCTGAATTTCACCTGTTACACTCATTAACTGTAACACTTTCAATACGATGAAAGACAATACTTCAACTGTACTCAGAGCCACCATTCTTTGTTTCTTGCAAGACCAGGATATTAATCCTCCAACCAACCTGAAACAGCTACCTGTTATAGAATGCCTGTTGTACACTTCACATCCCCAGTCTGCATAACAACAATGTTCCAGATTCCAGTTTCTTGTCTTACACTGCCTTAATTTGTAATCAACAGTTCATTTTAAATCACTAAATGTTCCTGTAACTGCAACCAAGTGTTTAAGTCTGAGGTCTTTGCGAAATTTGCTCACAATATTAGTAGCAAAGGCAATATCTCTCCTGGAAGTTTGAGCAAAATATAAAAGACTTCCCACAGCTTCCAGATACACATTTCATATTCTTCTGCTACTAACAACTGCATGCTCTTTTCCATGGGTGTGGAAACTGGCTTAGAATTGTTTTCTAGTATTGTCTTTGTTTACATTGATTGGTCAATCGATGAATCTTCTCCATCATCACTTCTTATGGTCTTCATACCAAGATACTGTTTCACTTCACCTAAATCATGGTTATCAAATTCAAGTTGAAGTTGTTTCTTGAAACTATTCACTGAACTTTCACTTTTGTCAAATAAAAATCAATGCATATGGCCAAAATTATAGTTACTGCTTCAGTTCTTCTGTGATATATACCAGGATTAACAGCTGACCGACTCATGTTCATTCTTGTTAATGCTTTATGTAAGCACTGATTTCAATAGTATCCACTCTGTTTAAGATCGTACATGCTCATTTTCTGATACCAAATTTTATCCTTTTCTTGATGAGTTTTCTTGTCATCCTGTGGTGGAATCACAAAAATTCTTTCCTCACTTTCCACTGAGATATGCAGTCTTTACATCCATGTGGTGGAGTAATAAATTTTCTTTTACAGCAAGGGACAGGAGATATTGTAAAGAAGCATATTTCATTAAAGTGAGAATATTCCTTTACAGTCTATGCCCTCAGCTTTAAAATTTTTATTGCATTTTCAAAGTTTTTCATATTAAATATAAGTCTTACACATAACGGTTTCTTACCTTGTGGTGCATCAACCTGTTCATAAGTATCATTCTTGGAAGAAGGCAATAATTCCTTTTCTATAGCTTTCTTCCAATTATCTGCATTCAGGCTGGCCAAGGCTTCTTCAACTGTAAGATCTTCGTTGTTGAATGTTTCAGCAGCCATATATGTTTCATAATCTGGATACAACCTAAGTTTTATTGCATGTAATGAATGCCATAAATTTGTCCTCAGCCGCTGGAGTTTCCTGGACCTCATTATCCATTTCATGTTCAATACAAACATATGATTGTCCTTGAATGACTTCTTCAAGTCTTTTAGTTCCTAAATTTACAGGTGCCTCTGCATGTTTGTGAACATCTTCTCCAGGATTAATAGCTACACATACATTTTCACCATCGATTTCATTTTCACCAGATTCTAAAAATATTACGTGAGGATTTATGAACCTGTAACCTTTGGAATCTTCACAGTACCCAATAAAAATATTAAAATATTTTTTTCAGGTTTAGAGTCCATTTTCTTCTAACTTGTTTGGGAACTTGTACCATGACCTTACATCCAAAAATTTTTGTATGATGTAGATCAAGTTTTTTTTGCAGTCCAAACTTCATATGGAGTCTTGTTTGGTACAGATTTAATTGGCTACTTGTTACTTAGATACACTGCAGTTTATACTGCTTCTGTACAATAACATTTTGGTAATCCTGTATCCTTTGTCATGCTCCCTACTTACTCTATAATTGTTCTCTTAACCCGTTCTGCTACTCTTTGAACAGAACTGTAGTAAGTTATACACTGATGGGAAAAAAATCACAACACCAAGAATGCGTTGTGCGACATAAACGAAAGTTGGTAGGCATGTTTCTACATCTGGAAGGTGATTTCTATTCATATTTCATGCCACTCACATAAAAGTGGTGCTAGGAGCAGCACTATGAAGATACAAATCAGGTTTGCTTTAAATACACTCTGTGACAGGTGTGAGTGTTAGTTACCTTTGAGATTGGATCTGATGAGTTGATGTTAGTCAAGAATGCTTTTAATGTGCCAGGTGTTTTTAAACACGATAATGCTCATCCACATATCACTGTTCTAACCCAAAATGCTCTACGGAATGTTGACATACTGCTTTGGTCTGCTCAGTCATGAAGATCTATCTCCACTCAAGCACATCAGGCATTATTGGAAGACAGCTCCAGCATCAACCGTAAACAGCATTAACCATCACTGTGTTGACCAACCAAGATGCAACAGCATGGAACTCCGTCCGACTAACTGACATCCAGCACCTGTACAACACAATGCATGCACATTTGCATGCTTGCATTCAACATTCCGGCAGGTGCACTGGTTATTAATGTACCGGCATTTCATATTTGCAGTGGCTTGTCTCACACTTACATTAACGTGTGGGTACACCAGTACTATGTTACAGTAGAAGGTACTAGACACACACTTTTCATGTACATACACTTTATTAATGGTGTCTTTACACAATGCTCACAGCAAAAAATAATGACATACAAAATATGGATGAACAGCT
Organism: Schistocerca serialis cubense; assembly: GCF_023864345.2. Taxonomy (NCBI): domain Eukaryota; kingdom Metazoa; phylum Arthropoda; class Insecta; order Orthoptera; family Acrididae; genus Schistocerca; species Schistocerca serialis. The sequence goes on along the minus strand of NC_064639.1, from coordinate 985,714,545 downwards.
CACACACAGCCAGACAATTCAAAAAGCCTGCCGCCACCCCCCAGGAGGACATAGGGTGGAGGAGCTCTCGGTGTGCTGCGAGTTGGTGTAACCAGTCGTGTCGTAGCTGCCCTGTGGGGAAAGGCGAGTACAGTCCATTGCTCTGTAAGAGAGAGGGAGATGAGGAAAGCACATTATCTTTGTGCCAAAAAGGAGGAGTGGAGGGGATGACCTGCATGGCATAAGGGAATGTGTGGGGTGGGGTTGGGGGAGTGTGGGTTGGTTATGGATGGGGAGAGAAGAGGGATGGTAATGGTAAGACACCCGATGGAGTCAATGGAGGCAGTAATGTTGGCTTTGTCTGCAGAATGAGCTAAAGAGTAATGTTTCAGAGGGGTAATGTGCACAGTGTTGGGGTTGTTGAATCAGCAGGGAGGAGTATGATGAAGGAAGAGAGTATTGTTGTGGATATTGATCAATAGATCTTCAGGGGCGGACGATGAGATGTCGATGGAGATCATTGTGACACTTGGTGGTGCTGGTGAGAGGTGAGTCATGGGAATGATCACACGAGAATCACTTGTCATAAGCACAACACTGGGGGAATCATTGTAGCAGTGGGAGGGAGGGGTGGCAGAAGGGGATGCAAGAATTGGTGTGCTCAACTGGAGTAGTTTCACTGGGTGGCGGGTTGTGCATTGTGATGTCTTCAATTGTCCAGGCTGGTTTTAGCCTGTTCAAATATACAGTTTATGGCTTACTATTGAAGAGAATAACAAAGATGATGTTAGTGTGTGGCAGTACCTTGCGAGGACCCGAATAAGGGGGCTACAAAGACACTTGAACCAGTCATCACGGAGCATGACATACTTGCAGGTGGTGAGGTCGCTGTGAATGAAGATGCATGGAGTTGTGTGGGTTTGGGGAGGGGGCACGAGAATGTGTGAGATGTGAGAGATATGTGAGGGATGCGCTTAGCTAATGTAGATAGAGTGGAGGGAGTGAGAGGATCGGAGTCCTCGACATACTCAGTGCGAAGGACCCAAGGTTTGCTGTACTGTACCTTGGCTAGAGATGATTGAAGATCCTCTTTGAAGACAGTACGTTCGACCAAGAGGACACATGTTACTGCTTTCACCCAACCACTGGTGTGACACATGAGCATTGCTTTCAGAGTGTGATGCCTGCAGCTGGCCGCGGTGGCTGAGCAGTTCTAGGTCCTTCAGTCCAGAACCGCACGACTGCTACGGGGGCGTGACTGCTACGGTCACAGGTTCGAATCCTGCCTCAGGCATGGATGTGTGTGATGTCCTTTGGTTAGTTAGGTTTAAGTAGGTCTGAGTTCTAGGGGACTGATGACCTCAGATGGTCCCACGGTGCTCAAAACCATTTGAATCATTTTTTTGTGATGCCAGCATTCCACAAGTCTGTTACTTTGTGGTGGTATGGAACTTGGCAGTGCCTCATAGATTATTACAGAGCTTAGTGAAAAGGAGTGATTTGAATTGTCAATCCTGATCTGTAGTGATAGATGGTGGGCAGCCAAAGTAGGCGAACCAGATTTGAGTGAAAGCATGGGCAACCAAGTCGGCTTATATGATATGTCGACAAGGGGGACAGCTTCTACCCACCTACTAGTTCGGTCAGTCATAGAAAGAATGTACTTAAAACTTTCTGTAGGAGGGAGGAGATGAATCGCATCAAGATGAACATGGCAAAAATGTCCTTTTGGGGTGTCGAAGTGTCCAAGAGGAGGAAGCGTATACTGGCCAACGTAGCTACGTTGGCAGGGAATGCACATGCACATGCACATGCACACCCTGGCATGGCAGTCACTTTTAATGTTTGGCCAAACAAAACACTCGGTAAGCAGGCGTGTGATGGTTTTGATACCCAGGTGGACAGGTTGTGTCACTAGAAGTGTCACACAACACTGGAGTGGCTGATGCAGGTAGCAGTTGGGATTTCACTATAAGGGACAGAGACAAGTCTTGTAATAAGTTCTGTACATCGGAGGCTTGTTGCTGTAAGTGAGCCAACTTGTCCAGGTCAAGTGGCCAAGTAATGGAGTTAATTCTTGGCATGTCGCCAGTGACAGTATTGTCAGCACCTTTGATGTAACAGACATCCATAGTGGACTGGGAAATGTGGTCCATATGTCAAAAACAACAAGGGGGAGGTTAGCAGCAAGGTTACGTAAAGCATCTGCGAGGAGGTAATGGTCCGTAAAAATTGTAACTTCATGACTTCCAATGTCTTCTTAGAGTATTTCATTGTCTTGTAAATGTGGTATAACGCCCTATCAAAGGCAGAGCATTTGCTCTGGGGGAGGACAGTTTCTTGGAGAAGCAATGAAGAGGCTGTGAGATGCCCCCTGTATGTTGCTGAAGTATGCTGCTGACAGAGGAGTCACTAGCATCTTTGGTAATAGAGATGCACACATTGACAACAGGGTGCTTGAGTGTGACAGCACTGGAGAATGCGACCTTGAGAGTTTAGCAAACTTGTATAGCATAGACCAGTTTGTGTGTTGGGGAAGTGTTCTTACCTGCTGAAGCGTGTGAGAGGGTCTTGAAGAGAGATGGGATGAGGTATATAGTGCCTGAAAAAGTTTACCGTACCTAGGAACCTCTGAAGATCACAGTAGGTTTCAGGTAGTGGTAGTTCAGAGATGAAGGTGACGTGGTCGGAAGTTGGGCGAATGCCGTTGGCGTTAACTTCATGACCAAGGAAGGTGATGCTAGTTGAAGTTGAGTTTTATTATGATTAGTTTCGACACCATTGTGCACAAGGACTTGTAACAGATGCCGTAGGTGTTTCTGATGTCCGTCTGTGGAAGAGCAAAAGATAAGGATGTCGTCCATATATACATAGTAGAATGGCAGTGGGGAAAACAGAGAATTAATAAAGCCCTCCAAGATTTGAGTGGCATTTTTCAGTTCTTAAGGCATGAAATAACATTCGAGTAGGCTGAACAGTGTAATGTTGACTGTTTTGGTGATGTCATCTGCGTGCATAAGTATTTGATGGTAAGACTAATAGCCTTATGGCAGTCTATACTAAACACACACGCGACATTCAGCTGTTGTGTGAAGTCGTGGATGTGCGAAATGGGCTGATTGTCTGCACGTTCAGTTTGCTGTAGTCTCCATGCAACCTGTAGCTACCATCTTCTTTAGGGACCAGGTGGATAGGTGACGACCAGTTACTAGAAGGGGATAGGGTATACCTGCGTCTAACAGTTCCTACATGGTGGCCTTAGTGTGGCACAGTTTGTTAGCTGTCAGATGCCTTGCCGTGTGACGGACAGGAGGACCTTCAATGGTAATTAGCCTATGACAGATACTGTTTGAAATAGTTATGCGCTGCAAAGAGGCAGAGGGGGACGTAACATGCAACACTGAAGCAGGAAGAGTCACTGACCTATTGAGTTTGCAGAATGGCTGTGTGTGTGTGTGTGTGTGTGTGTGTGTGTGTGTGTGTGTCATCAGCTGGAGGTGCAGCAGGCGGTATCATGGCGGGAAGAGCATCAGTTCCGCGATGTACACGAGTCTTGTTGCAAGAAGCGTCTGCCACTGACTGACAGTGTGTGTTGTTGCTGGCACGAAGGGCTTAGACGACTTTGGAGTAAGAGCTCGTTGAGGGATATGGCAAGTTGAACTGTGAGAAGCATACACTCGGATGATGGGTAGATGAGCATGTCACAGTGAGACAAGGGAGCTGTAGCTAGCAGAGTGGAGGAACTTGGTATGCGTGTGCCAGAAGTATGATGCAGCAGTGCAGAAGACTGGATATCAGGTGAGAGGCTACAATGCTTAAGGAGGTTAATTCTGAGAACAGGACTCTCGACATCCGCCACCTTGAAGGTTCATGGGAACTGCAGATCAGGAGTGAGCTGCAGCTGTAGCATGGCTGTGCCGTGGACTTTGATGTCTGAATTATTAGCTGCGCTGAGTTTACCAGGTGAGAGCAGGATGGTTAATGGATCAAGAGCTGGTGATATAAAACTTGCATCTGCACCAGTATCATGCAAGTGTTGGTTGAACTGTTGAGCATGTAGAGGCATCCAGACCCAAGGTGATCGTTGGATGATGATGGATGTTGAAGGCGTTGCCCTGGAGGAGCAGCATGGGATGTGGTACCTACTGTGGCCCTTGCAGCATGTTTTTCATTGCACACATGGTTGGGGGGGGGGGGGGATGACTGAATTACGAGTGTCATCCCTGAAGTCCACTTTCATTCAACACAACGGGTAGGTGGGATGAAGACCAGGATATGAAGTTCCAACATCTGCTGCTGCACTGCACTGGAAGTGACCGAAAGTAGAAGGTGAGGAGTGGGGTACAGGGATACAGGTAGGTCTGCCGCTAGATGGCTGCACTGCTCCACCGCATAATGTGAGAGAGAGTGCGCATCCTCTACAGGTGGGTAAGAAGGAGGGGTAGCCATATGCAAAGCAGGACTGCCAACGCAGGAAGTGGAATCCGGTCTTGCAGAAGTGAGACAAGCTGGCGGTTTCACATAGCTTGATACACATGATCCACATGTTGAAGTCTATGTTCCAGTGGTTCTGTAGACAAAGAGCTGTAGCTGGATGTTGTATAGAAGCATGAAGATCCAAATGGCCCACAAGGCAGTTTCCAGCAAGATGTTAGGCTCGACAAGGGCATATAGGTGATGCCAGAGTTGTGCGGGTGTCCTGTCACCTATTTGTTCTGCATGAATTACATCATGCACCTCCTGTGGTGAATGAGAGAGATGCTTGGTGATGATCTGCCTTGTGTTGAGGTATCTAGAGGGGGAGGTGGGTTCAGGATGATATCACTGATAAGTTCCATGATGGGGTGTAAAATAAAAAAAAAATTCATGTGACTAGGGCCTTCCGTTGGGTAGACCGTTCGCCTGGTGCAAGTCTTTTGATTTGACGCCACTCCAGTGACTTGCGCATCAATGGGGATGAAATGATGATGATCAGGACAACACAGCACCCACTCCCTGAGTGAGGAAAATCTCCGACCCAGCTGGGAATCGAACCCGAGCCCTTAGGATTGACATTCTGTCGTGCTGACCATTCAGCTATCGGGGGCAGACGGGGTGGAAATGTCCAGTCAGGGATACAAAGCATGCATCATCACTGATGATGCTGCTAAGGTTCAGAATAGACTCCACAGAGTGAACTAGGTGAGAGAGCTGTTGTTGGTGGGGGGAGGCAGCTTAGGAAAGTGGCCTGGGGGTGTGGCGTGAGCCAGCACTGGAGTACAAAACTGTCTACTAGAAACTGTGTACTAGACGAGGGCAGTATACTAAACAGAGTAAGGGCCATGTGTGACACCAGTACTGTGTCTGACATCTCGGTCATAATGGGGTCACTTCAGAGTGTCACACACCGCAGCAGACATGGAAGCCATAGATGACATGGGTGCAAATGTGGATGATGCAGAAGACCTGACTCTCGTGGTATGAACAGCCATATCATTATATCATGAAAGAGTCCAGAATGCTTGAACTGAGTGGACAGGGTGGCACTACCTGAAGGCCGAAAAAATAATAAAAGGTGTCAAGGGTTAGATGCTGCACAGTATGTTGCGGGGACAATATCCTTGGATCCCATTTGGTCACCATTTGTTCAAGGGCAGAAACCGAGGAGGAGTCACGAAGGTGGTGTGGAAATTGATGTTTGACGTACTTCTAGCGGCACTCTATAGAGCACTCGAACATTGAACATAGCAGTCGGCATGCGACGCCTGATGTGTAGTATGGCGAGAAGGCACTGGTTGTGGGAAACGTTGTTCACAACAAAAGGCGATAATCACTGAGGAGAGTCAATGCAGCGTGGAAATGCACATTAACTGGGTCACAACGGTGGGTTCAGAAATGGCTCTGAGCACTATGGGACTTAACTGCTGAGGTCATCAGTCCCCTAGAACTTAGAACTACTTAAACCTAACCTAACCTAAGGACATCACACACATCCATGCCTGAGGCAGGATTCGAACCTGCGACCGTAGAGGTCGCGCGGTTCCAGACTGTAGCATCCAGAACCGCTTGGCCACCCCGGCCGGCTAAAACGGTGGGTGCTCCACTACTATGTCACAGTAGAAAATACTAGAGACACACTTTTCATTTATGTACACAATATTAATGGCATCTCTCCACAATGCTTGCAATAAAAATTAATGACAACATACAAAAAATGGCTGAACAGAATACACACAGCCAAACAAATCAAAGAAGTTTGTCCTCACAGAGCTGATGGTTGACTTGGCTGAGTCGACTGCCACCACAAACCTGTGAACTTTCATTGTTAATCATGTAAATATGTTACCTAGACAAATGCATTCCCAAAATTTCATTACTCTATATTAATTATTTATTGGTGCTGTGATTTTTTTCCCCTATCAGTTTAGTTTACTGCCTGATACCAAATTCACTCAATTGTTGCCTAGTTGTTTATTGATATATTTGGTACCATTGTCTGAGCTGAGAACGTCTATCCTTCTTACCAGTCTGTCTTTCAACTGTGGCATGAAAACTGTCAAAATTAACTCACTTTGTCCCTGGTTCTATGAAGATAAATGTGGGTATATCTTGAAAAATCATCAATTAAGCCAAGGAAATAGCAACAGTCTCCTATAGATTCTTTTCCCATAGGCCCCCGAAGATCTGTTTGTATCAGCTGTAAAAGCCAGTAGAGCTTTTTGGACCTGTTTTAAATAGTTATCTGGCTTGCTTTCTTTGCATTCAAATTTCATGAGGTTAGTTACATTATTACATTCCTTTACCCCCAGTGCCATATCTTTTATCAAGACCATACTTTTCCTATTAATGTGTCCAAGCTTTCAGTGCAATAAAAAAGTTTTTGCAGAATATGCTGGACAACTACTTCCAACTTGAAAAACATCTAGTTTATTAATATCCATTTTCTTTACTCGCTGTGGCTATCACACTGCCACTCTAATCAATTTTTTAAATAAAAAATGACCTTGTTGCCCTTACTCACTATTTCACTTACTGAAAGCAAATTTGTAGCAACATTCTTCACATGATGTACATTATTTGGTGTAATATCTAGTGATTCTCCTTTAACCTTCAAATTAAAACTTATCTTTCTTACCAGCTCACATTGTAACTGAGAACTGTCAACTGTTGAAAAACCTACATTTATTTTAGGAGAAAATCCATATAAAACTGATTGCTCTTGGGTAATATGCATAGATGCTCCAGAATCCAGGAACCAATCTGTACTCTTAATTTCAGTTTTACCATAACAATAACATGCAGTTAGTGCTTGCTTGCCTTCCTTTCTGGATCTTTTGAGACCTGACTTTTTTCTTGTGCACTTGTTTTTTTTTTGTTCTGTGCTGTACGATAAAAAATGTCTTTTTATTTGGAACATAGAACAGGTTCTTTCTTTTTGTATTTTGAATACAAAGCGACTTCCTTGTCCTGGGTAGGGTATTCTTGTACAATTCAACATCTTCTAGAATCTTGAGTTTTATGCTGTTGCCTTTAATTGGTATCCCTGAACTGTCTAAGCCCATTATCAAGGGGGGAGTACTGTACTTATCAAGTAGTCTCACTAGTAAAAAGTACCAGTCTGTTCTTCAGCAGTTTCAAAGCCAATATTTCTTGGACATTTCAAAGTGGAGATGATTTTGTTTACATATTCATCAACATTTTTGTATTTGTCTAAATGTGTGTAAGTAAGTTCTCTTAGCAAACCCACTTTCCGAGCCGAACCTCTGCCTTCAGATGCCCTCCTTAGATTGTCCCATATTTCCTTCACCATGCCATAATTTTCTATATGAATGTAATTTACAGGACTGTCTGTAAGTATTAATTGGGATTTTGCAGTACAATCTTTATTCTGGGAATCTAAAACTATGGACTTTAAGTTTCCATCAGTGACATCCCAAAGGTTGTCCAACTATAGATAAGCTTCTACTGCAAACTTCCAAGTTGCATAATTCCCTCGACACATGGGTTTCTCAATCTGTGGAATGTGGGCAGCAGCCATTTACACAGCTACAATATAGTTACTGTAAATTATAAACTACTCACAAACAATATTAAGTTTTTTTGTCATTCACTGGTCAGAATTATTCAGTTCAATCAGCTGGGTCCATAACCTGTTGGGTTATACACTAAGGTGACAAAAGTCATGGGATGGTGGTATGCACATATGCAGATGGTGGTAGTACAGCGTACACAAGGTATAAAAGAGCAGTGCATTGGTGGAACTGTCATTTGTACTCAGATGATTCATGTGGAAAGGTTTCTGACATGGTTACGGCAACGGGAATTATCAAACTTTGAATGCAAAATGGTAGTTGCAGCTATACATATGGCAGATTCGGAACTGAAAATTGGTTCTCAAGAACTGGTTGAATGGAATCTTTTGTACGTCACTTCTTTCATGGGTGCATTTCATTTTCATTGCATTCTTCAGATGAATCACAATCTAGCATTTGCCCTTCTGGTAACTAGTTTTATGTGGCAGTTCTTCTTTAAAGCACTCCAGATACATACTCCTGACATTTAGGACTTGTGGCCATTTCCAGGGATTAGTCACCAATCACATTAGTGAAGCGTAATTGGTCTTTTTCCCTATTTGTGCACAGTAAGTTACATTTGTTTGTGTCAAGGGTTGGTTACTGGATGCTGCTGTAGGCATTGATTCTTTGCAAGTCTGCTTGCATTTGTTATAATTTTGCATCTTAGTGACTCCCCTAATATATTCACAGTCAGCCTCATCAAGTTTCCAATACAATCCACCAGACAATTTATATGTAGATCATGAACAGTAACAGCCATATACAACTTTCATAGGATATGCTGAAAACTACTTTCACATTTGACTACTTTTCCTTGTTAAGGCTAAACTGTATATTGAGTGTGTTAGCAAGTCCAAAATACAGTCACAAATTGGGTCTTGTGTAAGCTATAGTTTGTTCACAGGGTAACTGCAGAACTCTATGAAACATTTTTCGGGAGTCAAGGAACATGTCATTAACCTGGGTGCTGCTATCTGTCACCCACGGGATCTTATGTATAAACAGAATATGCTCAGTTTCATTAATTTACAGTTAGTGTTGATTCCTACAGAGGAGAATTTTGGATTCCAAAAAAATTCCATACACATGTATGTATACCATAAATAAAGAAATCCATGTAAAGCATCGAAGTAATTCATGTGCAGTGGGGTATTGTTAAAACCTTAAATAATTTTTTCTTGATGTGGGCCAAACTTCTATCTTCTTATAATGAAGCATCAATATTTATTTTTATGCAAATATATCACCAGCAGTGTAAAACAAATGCTTGTACTTTTGTTAATTTGTAACATCTAAACTAAAAGTTGTTTTTTTACCATGTATTTCAGTGGGAAGAAAATAGGCAGAAGTTTTCAGACTCAGGACGGAAGGTAGTGGAGATCTTAAAGAGAGCTTCTGCATTAGATGCTGCATCATCTGCTGTACCTAAACCAGAATGCATAGAAAAGTGTTTCCAGCAGCTTGCGAAGAGTTTTGATAGTAAAAATGGTGGCTTCAGTGAATCTCCAAAATTTCCACAGCCAGTGAATTTTAATTTTCTTTTTCACATTCATGCAAGAAATCCTTCGTCAGAAATTGGAAAAAATGCTCTTGACATGTGTTTATTCACTCTGAAAAAGATGGCAAAAGGAGGAATTCATGATCATGTTTCACAGGTATGCTAATGATCAAACATTTGGGGAGTTTATACTTACAGTGTGTATTTTGTTAACTATATTCCTGACTGACATCATGTGTAATTATATTATGTTTGCTGCCATACAAACGCTGCTGATTGCACAGATTTAGTTATACAACATTATATATTTATAAAATATATATAATGAGTGTGACATAATTGGAAGCAGTCAACTCATGCAATTTCTAGGAATATGAAATAGAATAATCACATAGGCTCACTCATAGGTCAAAAAGGCAGACTATGAGGGAAATGCAATCAGTCTACAAAAGAGAGTGTTTAGAAAACTTTGTGGACCATCCTACAATTTTTGCTCAAATATGTAAGATCCATACCAAACAGGACTAACAAGAGATATTGAACATATACAGAGAAGGGCAACATAAATGGTTGCAGGTTTTTTTGACATATGGGAGAGTACCACAAATATGCTGAAGAAACTGAACTGGCAGGCACATGAAGAAAGACACAAACCATCCCGAGAAAGCTTGCTTACAAAGTTTCAAGATCAAGCTTTAAATCATGAATCTAAGAATATACAACAACACTCATGCATTGCTCCCAAATGGATAGCAAGGGCAAATGGTTTAAACAGTCAATCTTCCTCTGCTCCATATGCAAATGAAATGGGAAGCAGCCCTCTAATAACTGGTACATACCATATGCCAAGTACTTCACAGTGGTTTGCAGAGTATAGACGTAGAAGTATTAACTCTTAGAATTTCAAGGCTAAGAGCATGCCCTAAGGTCAGTATATGCAAGAGACCAATATGGAAATATTTGTCATCACAGTTTTTTGTGATACTGGAGTCAGTAATTCATAGAAGTGTTTGAAAATGGCCTATGACTGACATGAAATGATATTGTGAAAAATAAATGAAAACATTGACATTTGCAGGCAGTAGTGCATCATTCAACATTCACACTGCAGCAAATGCTGTCCTTGTAACAGTTGTGAGAAAATATTTAAATATATTGACAAAAAATAGCTGAATTTGTGCTTGCCTTTTATGTGTTATGACAGAGAGAGCCATTACAAATAATGTACCCCGGGTAACAAGCAAATGTTGGCAGCTGATGTGAGCCGATGCTCCATCAATGGTATGCAATGATACCGATGTGTCTGATGTAGCTCTGATGTAACTGACAGGAAGAACTGCCATGAACGGGGACCTGGACATTGTTGTCATGAGAGAAGCAAGCTGACCACTGGAAGGCAGAAACAGTGATGAGACTAGATGTAACCCAAAGTTCTGTTACAGGACTTTGATGAGTGCCCCAACACGTGCTGGAGGAAAAGGACAGAGAAAGGGAGCAGTGGCAGGACCATCTGTGATGTGGCAGGAGGAAGTCATGCAGGAAAGGAGGATGCAGAGAAGTTGGAAAGGGCTGGTGGCAGAGAGGCTGACAGCAGGCAGTACGGGGCGATGGAAACCGCTGACTCGGTGGTGCCAGAGTTGAGAGGAGAAAGCATCTGCCCAGGTGCCCAACAGGACACCACTGCAGTGACAGAAGTGACTCCAAAGGAGCTTCTAGTGGCAGTGTCAGCTGCAGTGGGGAACGTGGCGGCAGTGGCAGTGGCAGTGGTGGTGTTGGTGGCTTCAGGCTCAATCGAACCCACTAGCCGCATCAGGCACTGTGGAGGAAAAGTCAACTCTGCAAGTGCCTGACCTGATACCAAAGTAGTTGCAGAGTTGGCTGCAAAGGAACCAGCAGCAGCAGGTGGCATCAGCAGGACACCAACAGGCTCAGTGGGAAAATAACAGGCCATATGTGAAAATTAAGCTTATCTACTGCAGAAGCTTAAGAACATTTAAATATGTTTGGGATATGGTTAAGATCTATTTTTCTTTTTCACATTTTAATTTTCTTCTTCACTGAATATGCAGGATATTCCAGGCCACATTGAATGATGTAAGATAATAATTACTAGCAGTTTTTTAACTGATCTGTTTTGACAATTTAAAATTTTAATGCTGGCAATTTGAATATTATATGTGGTCATATTAGATTTAAAATTTCATTTTAGGGTTTTGCAAGATATTCAACAGATGAAAGGTGGCATGTTCCACATTTTGAAAAGATGCTTTATGACCAGGCACAGTTAGCTATTGCCTATTCAGCAGCCTATACAGCTTCTAAAGAAGAATTTTATGCTGACATTGTTAGAGACATTCTTACTTATGTGGACAGAGATTTAGGTGATCAGGTAAGTCATATATTCCATTATTTCATAGAATATTATCTGAAGAACACTAGTGATTAGGAATTGTAACCCATGGTCATAAATGTATATAGCTAAGTACATAGAAAGTAAATAAAAATTGTCCATGAGAAATACAAGATGTAGTGTAACCAAGTCAAAATTAGAATTAAATAGAAAATCTTTTGCTACTAGATTATAGTAGTGTTGACAGCCTGACAGTATAGTTTTTTGGATTCTTCCTTGTAACACCATTATCTCAGAACTCGCCTTTAACTTTGTCATTGGTCCCTGCTATTCACCTGGCTTCAACTTACTCTAATGTCTTGTGTCATTACTGTATCTATTTAACCCCCACCCCCTCAACCTCTAATCTGGGCACTAAATTTTTATCTAGCCCACCATTATCTCTGTCATCGTCTTCTGCTCTTTCAGCTACACATGCTCCACAGTTTTTCATATGCCAAGTAATGGGGAACTTCATCTGAATTGATTGGCTATTGGTGTGCAAACCTGTGGTTGTTATGTAAGAGTTGTCCATGCTATCATTCAAATAGTATTGTGAACCCTGTGAATGGTTGACCCATTGTAATGTTATGTATTGCGCATGAGCACATGAACTAAGGTGGCAGTAGTCCTGGGATAATGATATGTACATACACAGATGGCAGTAGTATCGTGTACACAAGGTATGAAAGGGCAGGCATTGGTGGAGATGTCATTTGTACTCAGATGATTCATGTGAAAATTTTTCCAACTTGGTTATGGAGACACGTTGGGAATGAACAGACTTTGAATGGGGAATGGTAGTCGGAGCTAGATGCATGGGACATTCAGTTTCAGAAATCATTAGGAAACTCAATATTCCAAGCTGCACAGTGTCAAGAGTGTGCTGACAATACCAAATTTCCGTATTACGTCTCACCATGGCCAATGCAGTGGCTGACGGCCTGCAGGTAACAACCGAAAGCAGCGGCATTTGGATAGAGTTGTCAGTGCTAACAGACAAGCAGCACTGCATGGAATAACCACAGAAGTCAATGTGGTATGTACAATGAACTTACCTGTTAGGACAGTGCAGCAAAATTTGGCATGAATCGGCAATAGCAGCAGACAACCGACGCGAGTGCCTTTGTTAACAGCATGACATCACCTGCAGCACCTTCGATTAGATTAGATTAGATTAGATTAATACTAGTTCCATGGATCATGAATACGATATTTCGTAATGATGTGGAACGAGTCGAATTTTCCAATACATGACATAATTAGGTTAATTTAACAACACACTTAAGTTAATATAACTACTTTATTTTTTTGTGTTTTTTTATTTTTATTTTTTTTAATTTTTTTTAATGTTTTTTTAATTTTTTTCTTAATTTATATCTAAAAATTCCTCTATGGAGTAGAAGGAGTTGTCATTCACAAATTCTTTTAATTTCTTCTTAAATACTTGTTGGTTATCTGTCAGACTTTTGATACTATTTGGTAAGTGACCAAAGACTTTAGTGCCAGTATAATTCACCCCTTTCTGTGCCAAAGTTAGATTTAATCTTGAATAGTGAAGATCGTCCTTTCTCCTAGTATTGTAGTTATGCACACTGCTATTACTTTTGAATTGGGTTTGGTTGTTAATAACAAATTTCATAAGAGAGTATATATACTGAGAAGCTACTGTGAATATCCCTAGATCCTTAAATTCCATATTGGTTGCAAAAATGTGGCCTGATCAGATGAGTCTCAATTTCAGTTGGTAAGAACTGATGGTAAGGTTTGTGTGTGGTGCAGAGTACACAAATCCAAGGACCCCTGTTGTCTACAAGGCACTGTACAAGCTGGTGGTGGCCCCATAATGGTGTGGGCTGTGCTTATGTGGAATGAACTGGATCCTCTGGTTCAACTGGACTGAACATTGACTGGAAATGGTTATGTTCGGCTACTTGGAGACCATTTGCAGTCATTCATGGACTTCTTGCTCTGAAACAATAATTTTGTGTCATTGTGGACCACAGTTGTTCATGATTGGTTTGAAGAACATTTTGGACAGTTCGAGTGAATGATTTGAGCGCCCACATCACCCAACACGAATCCCATCAAATATTTATGGAACATAATTGAGTGATCAGGTCATGCACAACATCCTGCAGTGGCAACACTTTCGCAGTTATGGGTGGTTATGTTTCTGCAGGGGACTTCTGACTCGTTGAGTCCAAGCCACGTTCAGTTTCTGCACTGCACCAGGCAAAGGTGCCCCAGTGTACTATTAGGAGCTAACCCATGACTTTCTTCACGTCAGTGTATCTTTGCTGCATGTTCATGTAAGTAACACAGTTTTTTGGAAGAGAATCTCATTCTTGAGATGAGCGTTGTGGCAACCAACACACACGCTCTCACACACACACACACACACACACACACACACACACACACACACGGCCCCCCCCCCCCCCCCCCACGAGAGAGAGAGAGAGAGAGAGAGAGAGAGAGAGAGAGCGTGATCTTAGAAGCACCGGGTTGCATTAAATTTAACTGAGATTCTGTGTAGTCAGACTCTTATCACCCAGGTTGCTTAATGAAATGAAATGCTCTTCTTGAATTGTAACTCAGATTTTTCCTGCAATTAAGGTGAGTTATTAGATGTACTAACGTGCAGTTCAATGAAAGATGTGGCAAAGTCACCCAGCCAGAAAAATAAAATCCAGAATAAAATGAAACTTAGGTGATCTAACAAGGCAAAAATAGACCAAAATATTTTTGTGGTACTTAAAAGAAGAGATAATCTTTGAGAAGCTGTCAGACAATTTCCATTAAGTATTGGGAGGGGCTTCTGGTAATCTCTTGGCTGTGAGGGGGGAAATTCATTGTTACACTTAATGCTAATTCATTGTTACACTTAATGCAGCAAGAGTCAGTACTATTGAATTCCAAACAACAGACCAAAAGCACAGTGTCTTTGCTGAATGGTAAATGACTCTAACAGTATCCATCAACATTCCCTAAACATATTGTTATGGGTTTGATAGAGAGAGAGTGAGAGGATGATCGTGTGATAGCTATAAGATTCTCTACAAATGTAGTGAATGTTAAGCGAGAAAGAAAGATGGATTTTGTACTGATGTTCACTGGGTCCTATCTGTATTTATGTGGGAGAATTAATTCACCCAAAACTGGTGTTATATGTTCAACCCATTGAGATGCACTAACACTAACAGTTTGACCACATGTTTTTGCTACGTGGAAGCAAGCAAACTGTGGACATTGGGACAAAATTATCTATGTTGCTGGAACTCAATGTTTCTGCCCAGGAGCTTGCCACAGCTGCTCAAGTAGAGAGTTGAAATTGTGCCTCATTCACAGGGGAAAGAAAATTAAGAAAGAAAAGTTGCAAAGTGTATAATTTGTGATGCAAACTTCATTTATAACTTAATAAACGTGTTAAAGTTTGATTTGAAATTTTCAGTGCAGATACATGTAAAGATACAGTCAAATAACACCATAATAACTTTAACTGATACATGAATCAACAGATGTGCAATTGAACCTATAAGAATTATCAGTAAACCATTTGAAAGTAGAACAGCAATGCTAACATTAAAACAATATTCCAAACAGTATTAAGGTTCACCAAAATTCTTGTTCGTTGATTAATCTCAAGTTCCAAGCATCATTTTGCATGATAAAACATAATGATGTGGAATGTGTCATTTTTCATTCACATTGCAAATTAATGTGTAACTAGGGCTTCATACTGAACATTCATAAGTGTTTTTAATTTTTATTTTATTTGCTATTTTTTAATGTAGAGATGTGAGTTAGTAATTCCCACCCACCACTTGCGTGTGAGTGATGGTTATATGACTTTTTGTCAAGGTGACAGAATTTGTTCACCCGTTCATTTATTCATTCACAGATTATGTTTCATAAATTCGATCATGAATGAATGTATGTGGAACAAGTCAAGGTAATTAACAAGCAGAAGCCGTCACTGCTGGCTACTTGTCTAAAGTATACCAACAACAAATTATATTATTAGGAGAAACACAGCTACTTTGAATGAAAAAAGACCCTGATCCTTCTCCTATACTATTCAGCTACTGTTTTTATCTATTACTTCAAACAAAGCATTTGTATGCTTACTATAATCAGCTGCCGCATACTGACAAAGTCAAGATTTATCTAATAGAAATATTAGAGTTACATGGAATTTACATTACAGGCTCCAAATATTGTGATAAGTTGTAAAAGGAGTAGCTAATGAGGTTTTATTTAATATGTTTTGAATGTTTGAAGAGTTTCAGTTTCATGCCTGATCTCCACCAGCAGTGTGTTAAGATTTTTTTGCACTACAGTATAAATTTCCATTATTAACTCTAGCTTGGCTGTATGGACACTGTTTACATACCTTATGGGGTCATCAGTGTTATTTATGAACTTGAAAATAATTTTGGTTTGCCATATTTATGATGTAACTGCACAACTATCATATTATTGATATATTTTATAATATTGTGAAAAGGGTAGATTGCTATGCGCCGTATAGCGGTGATGTTGAATTACAGACAAGCGCAACAAGAAGACTACTAAACACACAATCTTTTGGCCAGAAAGCTTTCTTCCCAAGTAGAAACACACACACACACACACACACACACACACACACACACACACAGCTCACACACGCGACCACAGTGGTCATGTGTGTAAGTTGCATTTGCATGAATGTATGTGCGTATGTTGTCTATTCCAGAAGAACATTCTGCAAAACTTGGATCTTGCAGTTCTAACAGAAATCTTCCTGATAGACAACTGGCAACATAAAGATTTCTGCAATCATCACCTAATGGCAAAGAAGGGAGAAAGAAGACGACCCATGGGTGGAATATCTATCCTACTGAAACCCTGGATGACGCCCACCAAAAAAATCATAAAACAAGAAAATAGTATGCTGGTAGAAGCAGCAAACATAAAAATAATTGAGCCTATTTTAAACTGCACACAAATGCTGTAGAAATAATTGACAAAATAGTCACACTCATCAAACAATGCGACAGCAAACCCACCATTATTGCAGGCGATCTTAACTGCAGAATAGACACGGAGAACTATAAAACGAAACTAGTCATTGAAACCCTAGAAGAAGATGGTTTCACCCTACTGAGCGCTAGACAGATACCTACATACATATGCCACAATGGGAAAAGCACCATTGATATCACATTAACAAGAGGAGAAATAGAAGGAAGTATTCAACCAATATGGCATGACTCCATGACTCCTATATGAAAGCACATTCCAGTGAAGATAAAAATAAATAATGTCATGTCACTGCCAGCAAGAAAGACCCACCACATCACACAAAGAAAAATTGATGTAGAAAAATTAACAAACCAGCAAGAATAAATAACACAAATAGAAACTTTAATAGAGGAAGGAGACCTTGAAAAAGCAACAGGCCAAATAGAAGACCTCCTAAAAAATTCAGTGATACAAACAAATCCAAAAATAAGGACAGCAAAAAGATGGTTCAATGCTGAATGCTACAGCAAAAGGAACACTGTTCTAAGAACGCTCCACAGATTAAGAAACCAGCACGACGAGGAAACATACAAACTGTATGCAGAAGAGAGGAGAATGTACAAAAAACTAATAGAAGAGAAGAAAAGAGAATACATAGAAAGAGAGGCAAAAAGCGAAGCGGATGAAGCAGAGAAAAACCAATACGTAGCAGCAAGACCAAGAAAACTGGCTCATACACCAAATATAGACATGAAGGAATGGGAAGACCACTTCAGTAAGATACTGAACAAACGAGGAATCAAAACACCCCCCAAGAAAGAGAAACAACATCAAACTAAGGAAAATGGACAATATATGGGAACCTCTAAATGAAGAAGATGTAAAAGAAGTAATACAAGCACTGAAGAACAAGAAAGCAGCAGGACCCGATAATATATATAATGAACATATAAAAGATGCAAAAGAGGCCCTCCAACACCTATGGATCAAACTATTTAACAAATGCCTGGAACTTGGAAGAATTCAGACATAATGGAGACACTCGACAATAAAAGGTCTCTACAAAGGTAGAGGAGGCCCAACAGACCCAAACAAGTACAGAGGCATAGCCCTGGAAAATACTCAGTTCAAGATGTTTTCAAAGATAATTACACAAAAAATCAAAGCCTCTGTGGACAGTCATCCCCCAGAAAGACAAATGGGTTTCAGATCTGGAAGATCAACACTTACAGCAGTCAGGCTTCTTCTAAACAACATCAACAAAGCGCTACAAAAGAAACAAATGTTCTACACAGTGTTCATAGACTTTACCAAAGCCTTTGATCTACTGGAAAGAGATCTCATAGTCCAAAAACTGGAAAACACAATGGGAGAAGATAGTGTATGGGCAAAAATAATCAAGTCAATCCTCGAATACAACTTAATCACAATATCAGACAACCTCTCTTTTCTGAACCTCATTCTGCAATCGAACGGAGTCTTACAGGGTGACCCAATGAGCCCTTTGCTGTACATTCTTGCCACTGAAGAAGTACTCTGAATTGGAGAAAATGAAGATGATTTACATGTATATGCATACACTGACAACATAGCCGTAGGTTCAACAGATATACAGAAGCTGCAGAAAATCATTGAGAAAATAGACAAATGGTGCAGTGAACACAAACTACACATAAACATAACAAAGGCAGAAATGGTAATTTTCAGAAAAGGAGGCAAAACACCCAAGACTGCGGAAATCAGCATCAGAGGACAAAAAATAAAAATCTCATCAGACTTTAAATACCTAGGGGTGACATTGCAACCAACATCCAAAAGCTTCACAAAATATACAACAGAACGTACAGCCCAAGCAATAATAGCAATACAAGACATCAAAAACATCTGCCTACTCAGTCTAGAAACAGCCATGAAATAAATCAACGCAAAAATCTTGTCACTCCTGGCCTATGAGGTGGAGGTTATATGGGACCACCTGACAGAAAAAAATCTAGAAACATTAGAAAAGATAAAATCGACGTATCAAAAAAGAGCGCTAGACAACAAGATCTAGACTAGTGTACCTGCTAGTGAGAGAGACATTCCTAATTGAAGACATCAAACTTCGATATATGATGATGCCGCACACCAGGGCTTTCAGAAAGCAGCTGAAGATCATGGAGGACAAACGAGAAAAAAATATGGCCAGAGTAATATGGCACCGAAGCAATGAAGAACCGCTCATGGACAGCACCAAACTTCGAGCTGCGACGTGTCGTAACTAGACTTTCTGTTCACGACTTTGATCATCTAATTTGCAAAAACAAAACTTATCATGACCCAACCACAACATGTGTATGTGAACTGTGTAATGAAGCCTGTGAACGATATCACATAGAACTGTGCAGTAAAAGAGTGAAATCGATAAATGAAAATGCAAAATGTAAAATGTAAATGTAAAATGTTAAGCAAAGTAATTGTATATGGCTATTTGGCTGCAATTTTATTAAATAAATTCCTTTAGTCAAGTGGTACCATAAGACCTTCTCACTTCATTTTGATTCAGCACCTCTTCATTTGTTATTTTATCTATCTACCTACATTCAGCACTCTTCTTTAAAGCCATAGTTCAGAAGCTTCTATATTGTACTGTTCATATATTTTGTAAAATGAGCGTGAGGAATCAGTCACATTAAAGCTCATGTCGAGACTTACTTAGAGTGGTTCTTTCACATTTCTTTTTGTTTTGGATAGGATCACAGAGCAGGAGTACAGTAATTACTGGTTTTGACTCTTTAATGGACATCTTCAAAAATCTATGCATTGTACATGGAACATAACAAACAAAGCACCTGTGACGTGCATTGTCATACTGACACATGACAACACATGTCATGGATGCTTTTTTTGCCGTATACTGCCTATTGTGTAGACATTATGAAGAAAAACAAGTATATAATATGGCTATCATTTTTATCTATAGACAGAGTGTTATTTTTTCCAAAAGTCGTTCTTTCTACTCACCATTTGTGTACAGAACAGAAAGTGGGAAAATGAAAATGATATCCAAAGTATCTTCTACTATACACCTGCAGGTGGCTTGTAGAGCATTAATGTTGATGTAGATGTATTATTGTTGTGATGTCTTGTGGAAATTACAATGACTTGAAAACCAATGTGAATATTTTCGAAAATCTGACTCATGTTTAATATTGTACTAAAATTTTTTCAAAATCTTTCTTCAGTCTGGAGGATTCTACAGTGCTGAGGATGCAGATTCTTATCCAACTCATGATTCTAAGAAGAAAAAAGAAGGAGCATTCTGTGTATGGACTTTTGATGAGATTAAACGACTTTTGGCAAAATCGCTACCAGAAATGTCAACTTCTGCCACTTTAGCCGATGTTTTTTGCTACCATTATTGTGTGAAACCAGGAGGAAATGTAAACCCATATCAGGTAATATTTCGGGAAATTTGTATATGGTTTGACCCCCCCCCCCCCCCCCCTCCACACACACACACACACACACACACACACATGTATTCTTTCTTGGTAATGCAGATTGTGATATGTACTTATATAATTACCCGTATACAGTCAACTCTTGCTAATTCAAACCTTGATAAATCAGACTTGTCAATAAATGAAACTAGTTGTCTGGTTCCTTGGCATATGCTTTATAAATTGAATTAATTCTGTATTTTTTTGTATATTTGATAAATCAAACCTATTGCTATGACAGAGCATCTGCAAACATTTTATAATTTGAAGCCAGCAGCTATGTAAGTCTCAGTAATTTGAACTGTTACATCAATTGTTTTGGTTATTTTTTTCTTATTTAAAGGGACTGTTTTGTTAACACAAGGGCAAATCTTGAAAAAATGTCTCAAGTTTCTAAATAGCGTAGCTCAAAGAATAGGAATTGGAGTCCATGTAATGCTTACCATCTTTCAACAGACCTTTTGGGAACATTTTGATGTATGATCCACAGCTTTTGGTGTCACACTTTTTTGTGCACTGTATTTTGCGTTGGGCATAAAATAAAGCATGTTAATTATTTGCGTACAGTGTTGAGTCAGCATGTTCACAATGATTTCCGCAATACTCTGTGTTTGGTGTGTGGTGATTTTTCGATGGATCCGCGAACAAAACAGCATGTTCAAGTGTGTACGGACCTTCGTCAGACTGCACCTGATGATCCAACCTTCTTGTCATGGGTTATCACCAGCAATGAGAGCTGGATTTACGGTTATGACCCAGAGACAAAGCAACAATCATCCCATTGGAAGAGCCCGGGCTCTCCAAGACCCAAAAAAGCGAGACGGTGAAGAGCAAAGTGAAGAGCATGTTCATCATTTTCTTTGATACCAAGGGAATTGTGCACAAAGGATTTGTCCCACCCAACCAAACTGTGAATTCCATGTGCTACTGTGACATTTTGCGATGGCTCCGTGAAAACGTGTGGCGACGACAGCCCGAACTTTGGCGTCAAGGGAACTGGCTGCTGCATCACAGCAGTGCACCCTGTCACACGTCCTTGCTCACCAGGACCTTTTTGGCAAAAAACAACATGGCGGTTGTACCCCACCCACCGTGCTCACCAGATTTGGCAACTTGCAACTTTGCACTATTCCCAAAACTGAAACTCAATTTGAAAGGCCGTCGGTTCGACACTCTATAGAGGATTCAAGAAGCATTGCCAGTGGTGGTAAACACCCTCAAAGAATAGGACTTCCAGTAAACGTTTGACCAGTGGCAGAAGCACTGGGCCTGGTGTGTACATGCGGATGGGAACTACTTCGAGGGTGATGGTGACCATTAGTCCAAAGGTAAGGTTTTCAACAGATGGCAGCACCAGTCCTGAAAATTTTGGATAGAGCCTTGTAGGTACCCACATCTTGAAATAAAAAGAAAGTAGAAGCTTTATTTTGTTTCTGGGAGATCTTTACGCTAGTATCTTTAAAGCTGACTTTTAAAAAGATGTTGCTGACATAAATTATGGTTCAAAAATTCTTTTAATAATGATTATCAAAAATTTCAGTAGTTAACACACATTGTTTTCTGTAGAAAATCTTCAATTTTCAAATTTTAGCCATGAGAACAGTCTACTTCAGGACAGTATACAAAATTTCAGCTCTCTGTCTTTAGTAGTTTTTAACCAACGTGTACCAGAACATCAGAAAAGTGAACTTTCAGGAAATTAAAGTTAAAACTTGTTTCTCTATCTAACCTGTGTAACACTAATGCATCCTAGGTCCATATTCATCTTCTTTCTGGTGTTGTTCTTCCTCCTCCTTTTTCTAGAATTATTCTTCTTATTCTTGCTACTTTGGTGACTTTCAGCACTGATTTCTCTGCTTCGAAGAGTCTTCTGCAGTCAATTGCAATTAGAGCTCTTTACATACAGTAGTGCTCAAAAGTCTTTTGAGAACATAACATTTGTTATTATTCCTGTTAAAATAAAGCACTATCAGACAGTGTATTGGGTATAGTGGGGCGCAGTATAACTGCGATTATTTGAAGGTCTCAGGTTGGGGCTTGTATGTGTACACTTTATGCTGCCAGATGAATGTGACTCTCAACCAGCTCAAAAGTATTTTGACACACAGTTTGCTTCGTGAATTCATGGATGTCACTTGCTTCTTAGTTCTGATTTCTACTGATATTTGCTTACAGTGATTATTTCAATATGCTGAAACCTAAGGAATATTCGAGTGACGTTTGAAATGCAGTGATAAATACACTAAAGCAAGGACTGAAACTGAAGTTGGTCGTATTTTTAGTGTCTCATCAGCTCGTTTGTACATGGAAAAAATTGCATAATAAATGAAAGACTGTTGAAAATAAGCCTCACAATGAACGTCCAAAAAACATGTCTCCTAAAGTCGATCATATCATAACAAACTTTTCAACAAGTGATGTTCATGAGTTGGCTTTAATGATACAAAGAGAATTGAAAGGAAAATGTAATGATGACATTCATGTTTCCTTTGTCAAATGACACTTGAAACTCTTTGGAGTACATGGACTAAGACCAATCAAAAACCCAGGAAGGCCCTACTTGGATTTACAAAATAAAACAGATCATAGTCCAGTTCAGACTGGTCTAAAATTGTGTGGAGTGATGAGAGTAAATTTAATTTAATGTAATCTGATTGTATCAAGTATGTTCAACATGTTCAACACCCTGTAAATAAAAGACTGACTTTTGGTTCCAAATTCCCACAGTCAAATATGGAGATGGCAGTGTGATGGTTTGGGGATGTTTTTTACACTCTGTAGTTGGACGGTTAGTTCAAATTGAAGGTAATATGGATCAGATCATTTATGAAAAAGTATTGAAGACTCAAACACTGCCATATGCTTAACACCACAGGCCAGCTGGATGGTATTTTCAACAAGACAATGTTACCAAGCACAAGTCCAAGTACATTAGCGATTTTTTTTTTTAATGCAAAAAGTCAAGGTTTTGGAGTGGCCAAGTCAAAGTCTGGATTTGAATCCTAAAGAACATCTGTGGGAGGAGTTGGGTCACACAATAAGAATAAAAAATATTTGAACAAAGGCACTTTTTTTGAAGCTCTTAAAACTGAGTGGGATAAAATTTTGATTGATCGGTTCCAAATTCCAAAAGTTGGCGACTCAGTGCCAGCATGGTGTGAGGCTGTCATAAAAGCCAAGGGATATCCCACCAAATATTGATTTTCTTACTATGGTTGGCGACAATTGTGTGTTAAGAAATGTGTTTTTTTTTTTTCAACAATATCAAAATACTTTTGCTCCACCATTGTCCTCGTTAAAAAAGGTTACACTCTATTATGTTGCAAACAAGGGCTAGTTGGTCACTATTCTGTAGAACATTGAATATCCATCAATAAAATAAATTACTGAATTTCATGATTCATATTTGTTTTTAATTAATCCAATTAATATATTTGTCAAAATATTTTTGAGCACTACTGTATTTAGTCCACCAGACACTCTCATCAATTATATAACCTTAAACATTGCCACTGTTCCATTATTAAAACCTAGCAGAGCATCCAGCACAACTATTTTGGAAGTATTTAGTTCTACCAGAACTGTTTTTGGTACCTGTCCCCATGTATAATTGTTAAAACTCTCATTAGGATATCTAATAATTTTCTGTCACTAAGTCTTCCATATATAGGTTTTACAACTTCCATTATAGTAAATGGCAAAGACTGCTTATGTTTGTTGGTCTTACCTTGAATAAAAGCCCTCTAATAGCCACACCATGACTCATAGCCAGGTAGACAGGGTACATGACTTATGTCATCACATGTGGCAGCTTTATGAAAGAAGGTGGCCCATACTGCATTTCTCAAAGGGTATAATCAGATAAATTTTAAAAGATTTCCTCTACTGTAAAGGTGGACAACTCATTATTGACTTTCTCAATTTGTGAAGCTCTTTCTCCTGAATAAATCATTCAGTTTTTGTGAAGTTGCAATCACTTGTTTGTTTGTATGCTTGCATAAGATCTACTGATTTCTGCCCCATTCAGATAATTCTTTTGTGGTGCATTTCTTTTTTTTCATTTTCATTTCTTTCTTTCTTTTGAAGGAGTGTATAAAAGAATGTTAGAAAGTAAGTTACATGTCATACAATGCTAAGACCTTTACACAGCAAGAATGGTGCAATGTTAGAAGAGAGTACAGACACAGATCTGCTTTGGTGTGGGTAACAGGTGCATCACAGAGTGCGACTGAAATGACACAGAAACTGGAAGTGTACTCCAAAGTTGTACACAGGACAATATGATTCTTAGGTGTGTAAATTGCTCACAGTGTCTCTGTGATATGTTGGCTGTGTATGGACCAAGTGCAGTGTCATATCCAGCCATAGTGAAATGGATCTGTCAATTTGACCAAGGCGACACAGATGTGGGCAATACTGATTTGGAAGTCCAGATCTCGCACCATGTTTTTTATATCTTTTCAGCAAGCCGAAAGAAAACCAGAAGGGAAGGAGATTTTCCTGCGACGAGGGTACTCGTACAGAGGTTCTCAGATGACCAAGGGATGAATTTTTATCATCCAGGAATTTAATGATTGTTAAAACATTCCAGCCACTGTTTACAGAGACTTGATGATTATGTTGGAAAATTGTGTCATATATCTATGTCTCTTTGGTGTTTAGTGCAGCATTCAATAAAAGTTACTTAACCTGCCACAATAATGTGTAACTTACTTTTTGAAATCCTGTCACATTTAACTTCTTAGTTATGAAAAGTAGCCAAACTATTGGTACCCGTTATACTTTTAGTTGTATGTTCTCATCATATAAATTTTTTTGGAACTTTACAAGAGTTTTTATTAACTGTTCCTTGTTTTCACCAATTTCAAATGTAGGATCCTCATGATGAACTGAAGGGGCAGAATGTTTTAATAGTTGAAGGAAGTGAGGAAGAGACAGCTGAACATTTTAAACTTACATTGGAGCAAACACGAGTCTTTCTCAAAGAAGGTTGTAATATTTTGTATGAAGCTCGCCAAAAAAGGCCTAGACCCCATTTGGACAGCAAGATGCTTACAGCTTGGAATGGTAATTATGGCGTTAAATTATACTTAGAACTTGGTGGTAGTATAAAAATGTATTCTGACAAGTAGCAGTGTTTGGTTTGTTTTTATATATTTGTGTTTTACACTCCTATATGACTAATCTCAAAAGATTGTTGGAGTTGTGTGTCTAATTATTGCAAAATATTGTTCTTTCTTAAATATGTTTTGACATAGTTTTGTCATCATCATGAATTTTATTTCAGATACATAGAAAAGAAAAATGTAGATGGTGCACGATGAGAGTACAGTGATTTACGATGTTTTTCATTATTAATTTTGTGATTAAGTATGTAATGTTTTTTTCTGTGTTTCAATGATCACCCCTTTTTTGTTTTAATCATCTGATACTACTTGCTTTTCGTAGTACTTTCACTGTGTGCTATAAGATCCACACTCAGACCCCATGATCACTTTAATCTTTTCAATTTTTGTGAATTTCAGGTTGTGTGATGCTACGCTATTGATTGAACTGTGTTCTGTTGCAGTGATTGGTATTTCAAGCCAATAGCTTCTCAATTCTTTTCCAAATAGTATATTTGTAAGGCAGTGCATAAGAGTTCTAATCAGTTGACTTTAATTGCAAATAACAAGAAACCCAGTGTATGTGCTTTTCACACCTATTTCATTGCCTGTTCCTTTCTGTTTGACTCCATTGTTCAGCCACTTTCTTGAAGTCATTCTCAGCAGCAGTAACCCAACTCTTTAATAACCTCCTGCTTTATATTAGAGAACTGAATAACATCTCCAGCTTCAGTGGACAATTAATGTCATACCTACCAAAGCAACAACAGTGATTACCATTGTCCCTGTGCACACTTGTTGCGCTTGTACGCCCTTCTTTCCAACCACAATTTCCTCATTTCCCAGTCTGATAAGCTGGTTCAGATACAGAACTCGCTGTATCAGAAAACATTTATTTTGTGCACCAATAAATTCTTTTTATATCTACCACTATCATTATTATTATTATTATTATTATTATTTATATTGTTTTTATTGTTGTTGTTGTTGTTGCTGTTGCTGCTGCTGCTACTACTACTACTACTACTGCAACGACGACGACGACGACAACGACAAATACCATTACTATTAATATCCCTGTTAGTGGTAACAGCAACAGCAGTAGAGGTGCTGCAAGTTTTAACTTCATTAATTCATAGTCTGTTTTATTTACTTACATTGCCACTATAGGCATTCAAATCATTTTATTACTATTTGTCATATTAAAATTGTTATTTCTTGGAGGTAACTGTAATGTGAAAAAGATCCTGTGTGTGCGAAATCCTGGTCTGGTGCAAGAGAGGGCCTGATACCTCTAATCATATCAGGCTTAATACATAAATTTTATTTTAAGTACAAGCTTTTTGCTGCACTATTTATTTATTTATTTTTTCGTAGTGATACAAATTGCATGATGAGCTCATTTTGGCTTGTTATCATCATTCGATCTACCTGTGAAGATGGTATAATATGTACAATATTGTTTCCTACGTCTACGTTAGTCTGTGTCTGCAAGTGACATCTTCTGCTTACGTCATAGCTGGCATGATGTTTTCCATATGGCATCATGGAGTGTCAATGTTGGTTGTCTTTTTGTTATGATTGATCACATTGTGTATATGTTTACTTTGTGTTTGCATGATCTTGTTAAGTTATTTTTGACAGCTTTGGCTCCAGTGATAGTATATGTTCGCAATGGAATTACTATTTTTGGGAAAGTCAGTGATTACGTTCAATTTTACAGAGATAGTATTTTATGATTTTTCCTCAAATGAATAGTGTTCTACTGTTTTGTGTTTATCACAATAATTCACCCATTTTCTTTTAGTATGTCAGTAAAATTTTCAAGGGCTTTTCATGTTGAAAATCTGTTGTTTGTTGAGGGTATCTTCTGGGTACTTTTCTGTCTGAGTCTACATTTCCATTTCCTCCAAAATATTCATTGTATGTCCTCTAGGTACTTTGTGTAGAATGTTTAGGGCATTTTCAATATTTACTGCTCTATGTTCTTGGCCTTTAACATGCATGTAGAATGTGGATTGATTACTTTAGCAGTCTCGTTTGTGTCCTTTAAATCTGATTCTGAAATTCCTGCCGCTTACCTATCCGTCTGATATAAAATTTATTGCAGTCGTTATAAAAAATTTTGTAGATGCCTTTATTTGAAAAAAGTGAAGATATTATGTTTTGTTGCGTAAACAAATTGTTCATCTTGTCTGATATTTGGCCTATGTATGATGTTGAACATGGGTATTTGCAATTTTTTTTCTTTTTAATATTATTTCTTTATATATACCATCTGTTTTTGGTTTTATATGCTGTTCACATAATTTTTGCACCATTTTAAGGTTGAAGTCAGTTCGTTGTGCTGTTTTTCATGGCATTTTTGTTTCATCTTGCATCACATTATTATTGGGAGGGAACTTTAAAATAAAATTGTATTAACCATTGATTTGAACTACTTGTAATTATTCAAATTTGGATGACAAGAATTTTTATTTATGATTATGTCAGTCATATCAGATTTTCCATGTATTTCAAATTTGTGGTTGCTGCTGTTGTTGCTTATTTTTAGGTCTAAAAAGTGTATGGGTTTGTTTTGTTCTATTTCCATTGTGGATTTTATGTTAGGGTGCAAGTTGTTAAGTTGCTGATGGATCATTTTTATGTCTTAGTCATCTCCGTCTACTGGTAGCAGTGTGTCATCACCATATCAGTGCTGATAGATTGTGGCAACTTCTTCCATCACCTCCACCTTTAACATCAGATGATGGGCTGCACACACCGAAAAGAAGCAATCAGCCAAGTGCCTGCCAGCCAAGGTACCATCGCATCCCCCCCAACACCCGTCCTGGTCACTGCAGCCAGGGGTGAAGCTTAGATGGCCACGTTCTCTGAATGCCAGGCATGCCATGCCATCAAAGAGCATTCTCTTCTTCTGCTTTGATGGGGCAACATCTCCTGACTGTGCTCTTGGCAGCTCGCCTGCACAATGCCACGTAGCTCACATTGCCAGTTTATACACAAACAGCAGGATTCTTACCCCACATCCAATGTCAGTGTTTTGTCATGATTCATTTAACAAGAGGAGTACTACCACATTTTCTGCACTATATTCTTGAGCAGTGTTCTTTTAAGATGCTTTAATTGACAAAGCCTGATGCCAGGCACCTGGTTTGTCCCCCAGGCATCAGCACCTGGAATACTGTGTGCAGTGTGGTGTAAATACTGCAGTGAAGTGCAGTGTGTGTCAGGAGTACCAGATGTGTTTATTACCATTCCATCCCTGGCAGTTTTGACACGCCTTTGCCGCCAAGCGTACCACGAGGAGATGCCAGACAAAGGCCATTCACAATCTGCCCTGTTCCAAGACTCCACTGTGAGTGAAGTGGGCCCTCCTTGATTAAGAAGTAGTACCTTGTTGTATTTCACTGTAGTTGTTAGCTTTCACGGCTAATATCTCCAAACCAGCTCTTGAAGTTCTTTCAGCATGCCCCATTATTTATTGTTCTTGTTCTTAATAAGTGCACCGCTATAAGCTTGTATGCCTCTTAGAAGCATAAAAGGGAACCTAAATTGTTCCTTTACTGGTGACCACTGCGAAATCACAGTGCATAGTGTCACGGCCAAAACATGCTGTTTTTTATTATTCGGATTAGTACAGCCCCACGTGGTAATGAAATCAGTTCCTGTTAGGTCGGCCGGATCCCACTCTCACCACCACCCGCCGGTCACCTTCTCCACCCCTACCCGCACCCATACACACACCCATCCTCCTGCATGCATCACCACTCCCATCCTGCACCATATGTTCGACCGCACCAATGCTTCCGTCCGCAGCCCTCCCAAGCCCCTCCACATCCACCAGACCCTTGTGTGCTCTACCATGCTCCTCCGTGCCATACCTGCAGCTGACACATGTGCGCCCAGACAAACCGCAGTTTACCGTGCTGCATACTTTACACTGCTATCCACAACAACACACATTGGAGATTGTATTGCCTGGTCCTTACTATGCTTGTTCTGTCTACCTTCTTCTTTGCAATATTGCTCCCAGTACCACCCCACATACTGTGACATGCTGCCTGCACTGTTACCGTATCTACTCGAATCTAAGCCGCACTTTTTTTCCGGTTTTTGTAATCAAAAAAACCGCCTGCGGCTTAGAATCGAGTGCAAAGTAAGCGGAAGTTCTGAAAAATGTTGGTAGGTGAGGCCACAACAAACTTCTGCCGTCGAATATACCGTATTTACACAAATCTAAGCCGCACTCGAATCTAAGCCGCACCTGAAAAATGAGACTCGAAATAAAGGAAAAAAAAGTTCCTGAATCTGAGCCGCACGTGAAATTTGAGACTCGAAATTCAAGGGGAGAGAAAAGTTTTAGGCCGCACCTCCAAATCGAAACAAAGTTGGTCCATTGTAATGTGAGAGACAATTTAGGTCGAATGAATGACGATACAGCTACAGTAGTTTCGTTCGAGTCGTAAGCTTAGCAGTTAAGCTTTACCAGGTAGCCATTGCTATGCGTCAGGCGCTCCATCCGTATTTATACGGGTACCCTTCCTTTTTCACGTGCTTCGCCTGGTTTGAATCGATTGCTTATTTTGCTTTGATCTGATAAGTGCCGTTTTCTTTGTTATAGGTGTTTATGTCACTCTAAGCTGAAAATGCATTACTGTACTGTGTCATGCATTGTTTGTCGCATTCTGATAGTGAGTGTTTACGGCCTGTCGCCGCTCGCGGCATGGCTATCTTTTGTGTGCGTTACTGCCGCTTTTTTTTAAAAAATATGAGAGAGAGAAAAAAATCGTCTCATTAGCGAAACAATGGCAAGGGACTGCTATTTGTTGTTACTTAAACTGCTGCTTTCTTTGATAATGATCAACAAGAACCAAATAATAGACTGCATATGATAGAACATGTTCTGAACGAGAGTTGGGCGAAAATTTTTCTCCGTTTGAAAATCTTTGTGGCCGCTTCTTTAGTACATCAAATTCTGCACAGAAATTAGAGCCATCTTAGATTTAAAAATCTAGTCAGTTGTCGTGCTTCATTTCTGACTGTATCACTATAGGCATAAGAATAATACGAATATAAACATGACACGATACGTATATTCTTCCGCGTTTGCTGTTGTCTCACTCTAGTTTCGTAGTTTATTAGGCAGACAGGATTTAAATGAGATAGCAGCAAACACGAAAGAATACATGGCAAAATGTTTATATTCGTATTATTCTTATGGTGAAAAGAATAATGCATGTGATTCACATTTCATCAGGTTCCTATTAGCAACCATCTCTTCTCACAGGTAGGAAAAAATTCAGAACGTAGAGTTGACCATATTGACAAACATCTGAAGCAGTCTTGTCAGTCGGATTTTCGTAGTACATTGAAATTCTGCTACATTCGAAGATGAGCAATACGGAATTTGTATTTACTTCATTGAATAATGTATGAAAATGCAGTGATTGAAACTCGGGGCGGAGAAAAAAAGCTCGTCTTCCACCTTTTTTTTTTTTTTTTTAATTTATTTACTGACACAGAGGTTTTGGCGCCAGTATTTATCTTTGTGCCTACAAAGCATGCCTGTGTACAACATGTATTCGACGGCAGAAGTTAGTTGTGGCGGCACCTATCGACATTTTTCAGAACTTCCGCTTGCTTTGTACTCGATTCTAAGCTGCAGGCGGTTTTTTGGATTACAAAAACCGGAAAAAAGTGCGGCTTAGATTTGGGTAAATACGGTATGTAGCGCTATACAGGCATGCTTTGCAGGCACAAAGATAAATACTGGCGCCAAAACCTCTGCATCAGTAAATAAATTAAAAAAAGGTGGAAGACGAGCTTTTTCTCTGCCCCGAGTTTCGACCACCGCATTTTTCATACATTATCCAACGTAGTAAATACAAATTCCGTATTGTTCATCTTCGAATGTAGCAGCATTTCAATGTACTACAAAAATCCGACTGGAAAGACTGTTTGGGATGTTTATCAATATGGCCAACTCCGCGTTCTGAATTTTTCCAACCTGTGAGAAGAGATCGTTGCTAACAGGAATTTTATGAATTGTGAATCACATGCAGTATTCTCTGCACCATAAGAATAATATGAATATAAACATTTTGCCATGTATTCTTTCGTGTTTGCTGCTATCTCATTTAAATCCTGTCTGCCTAATAAACTACGACACTAGAGTGAGTGAGACAGCAGCAAACGCGGAATAATATATATATATGTCGTGTTTATATTCGTATTATTCTTATGCCTAATAGTGACACAGTCAGAAATGAAGCACGGCAATTGACTAGATTTTTAAATCTACGATGACTAATTCCTGTGCAGAATGTAATGTACTGAAGAGGCGTCTGCAAAGATTTTCAAACGGAGAAAAATTTTCCCTAAACTCTAGTTCAGAACATCATCTATCATACGCAGTCTATTATTTGGTTCTTGTTGATCATTATCAAAGAAAGCAGCAGTGTAAGTAACAACAAATAGCAGTCTCTTGCCATTGTTTCGCTAATGAGAAGATTCCTCTTTTAAGCCATGGTTGCGCGCACAACAGCAAGCCATGCCGCGAGCGGCGACAGGCTGTTAACACTCATTAACAGAATGCGATAAACAATGCATGACACAGTACAATAATACATTTTCAGCTTAGAGTGACGTAAACACCTATAACATAGAGAACGGCACTTATCAGATCAAAGAAAAATAAGCAATCAATTCAAACCAGACGAAGCACGTGAAAAAGGAAGGGTACCCGTATAAATACGGACGGAGCGCCTGACGCATAGCAATACCTACCTGGTAAAGCTTAACTGCTAAGCTTACGACTCGAACCAAACTACTGTAGCTGTATTGTCATTCATTCGACCTAAATTGTGTCTCATATTACAATGGACCAACTTTGTTTCGATTTCAAGGTGTGGCCTAAAACTTTTCTCTCCCCCTTGAATTTCGAGTCTCAAATTTCAGGTGCGGCTTAGATTCGAGAAATTTTTTTTTTCCTTGATTTCAAGTCTCATTTTTCACGTGCGGCTTAGATTCGAGTAAATACGGTAAGTCACAATGTCACCGAAAAACGTATGCCCTGTGGCAGTATGCCTTACATGCTCTCTAACTAGCAGCCCCCCCCCCACCCCCCACCCCATTACCCCTCCTGCTCCAGCAACTACAAGCACTTCAGAGGTGTTGGAACTTCACATGCAGCTGTCAGCACTACAGAAACAGTTGACTAATCTGCTCCCAGCACAAGCTGCCTCTGCAGACCCTCTGTGGTTGTGTGGCTGCTCACTTGCCCCCCTTCAAACTGTGAGCCCCATGCCTGTGGTTTGCTTCTATCGAGGCAGTTTTCACAGGTTTCTGTATCATGAGCTATGGAACAAAATTCGGGATGGTTTTTGGCCACCTTGACCTCACCACCACCGCCAAAGACCAGGGATGTTATTTCACGTCCACTCCTATCCAGGAGCTACACTAAATTAAAAGAATGCATCATATCCAGTTTCACCCCTTTGGAGCTGCAATGGGCCCATAATTTGTTGTAATCCAAGCAGTGGGACGACGTGTGCCCACCCCTGCTGCTGGATCACATCCGAGCACTCGGCGAGCCACAGATCCACCCCAGAGGCCTGCACCTAAACTACAGGCTTTTGCACCTTCCCGTCCCCATACAGGCTGCCTTTCCTTGCACACCCATGTATCATTAGGTGATGCAATGATCGTGGCCAATAAATGGTTTGAAACCCTGAACTACTTCTCTGCTGCATCTGCAGTACAGAATGCTGGCTGTCAGCCTGCGGTTCCAGCTGGCTATTCACCCCCCCCCCTCCTGCCCCCCCCCTCCCCCCAAGCCACCGCATGCGCAATGTCACTCGCACCCCCTGCTGCGAATGACCCTCCACTCAGGATGGAGGCCCCTGACCTGACCTTCCTGAGCTCTGAGATGGCAGCACTTACCATCAGTGTCACCCACCTACACCTCAAGCACCTGCTGTCATGTGCTGACTGCCTCCAAGCATGTGATGCCAGCCCAGGCAGAAACAGCCACCCCCATCAGCACAGTTCTAACCACCCCCTTGACAACCATCGTGAACTAGGCACAACTTGCTGGTACCGCCAAAGGTTTGGCTAGAACATGACCAGCTGCGGACCTCCATGTTCCTGGTCCCCCAAACCATGGCAGCCACTGGAAGTAGCCATGCCCTGTTGGTGTACCACTTCACGGCACCTGTTCATATGGGATTTGAATGACACTAGTTCCCTTGTCCACTACCTCGTTGACACCGGCTCCAGCCTGTCCATATTTCCTTGCAAACTACTACTAAAGCCCAGATCCCGCTCTCCCCTCCTCATTACTGCTGCCAGCAACTTGGCAATCCCTACTTACAACGTGCATACCTGCTCGCTCGATCTAGGCTTACAATGCGAACTCAAGTGGACTTTCACAGTTGCAGACATTAGTAACCCCATTCTGGGTGCCAACTTCCTCACTCATGGTGTTGCGAAGCATCGTTTAGTTGACGGCACCTCTGGTAGGACCATTTGCTACAGCTTCTGCCCCGCTGTGTGTTTTGCTAAGAAACAGTGGCAGTTTCAGGCCCATATGCTCAGCTCTTTGCAGAATTTTTCCTCCTCATCCAGCCAGCCAGCACCCAGTGCCCCCTCCACCCCCTCCCCCCCTCCCCCCTCCCTCCCCCCAGAATGTTCAGCATGACAATATGTGTTACATCACCACAACCACAACCCTTGCCCCCGGGTTTTATGCCATGCTTGCCCCCCATGAGTG
Source organism: Schistocerca serialis cubense (assembly GCF_023864345.2). Lineage (NCBI taxonomy): Eukaryota > Metazoa > Arthropoda > Insecta > Orthoptera > Acrididae > Schistocerca > Schistocerca serialis. The sequence continues at coordinate 985,680,255 of NC_064639.1, read as the reverse complement.
CAAAATCATACAAAAGGAGTTCTAAGAGGTGCTCACCACCGACATAGTTTGCCCATCCAAAAGCCCCTGGGCTTCAGCTCTTCACCTAGGCCCAAAGAAGGATGGTTCCGGGTCCCTTGTGGTGATTACTGTAAACTCAATGCCTGCAACATTGCTGACCACTATCCTGTCCCACTCCTCTGCACCAATAAGAACATCATCTTCAGTAAGATGGATTGCACTAAAGCTTGCACACAAATCTCAGTCGGCCCAGAGAACATTAAGAGAACAGCCATAATCACACCTTTTGGCCTGTTTGATACTGGAAAAGAGCCATAGCCGTACCTTTCTGCCTTTTTGAGAGTGCATTCATGACATCGGGCCTCCACAGTGCTGCATAAAAATGGCAGTGACTTTTGGACAACATCCTCTTAGACACACTGGGGTGTTTCGCGTACCTGGATGATATACTCATCTACTCCAAGGCCCCTACCAAACACCACCAACACCTATGCAAAATTTTTTCCTACTTCAGAAAGCTAGAGTGAGCCCCAATATGGCAAAATGCATTTTTGGGGCAAGCGAGGTCGAATTCCTTGGACACTTTGTCTCTGCTGCTGGCTTCTCCCCTGTCCTTTAGACAGTACAGGCACCTTGCATACCGTACTACCTTTAAAGGCCTCCAGTGTTTCATTGGCGTGGTCACCTTTTTCCGTCGCCATCTTAAGGATGTCCCTGCCACCCAAGAGCCCCTTACTACAGCACTCCATGGCGATAAAAAGAAAGGCAACAAACTGGTTCCTTGGACCCAGGCCATGTTCCTTCCAGAAAACGAAACGGGACCTCCCCAGTAAGGCCCTTTTGGCCCACCTCCACCCTAGTGCCCCCCTCCCAATAGTGGCAGACGTGAACCAGATGGCTAGGTGGGCTGTACTACAACAGTATGTGGATAACATCTGGCAACTGCTCACCTTCTTTTCATCCAAGTTCTCTAATGCCAATTCACCTACTCACAGCCATCTTCTATTTTCAACGTTCAGTGGAGGGATGCGTCTTTTCAATCTTCATGGACCACTGCACCCTCGCCTCTGATTTTTGCAGAAAAGACATAGACCAGACCTCATTCACTACCAACATCTGGCATGTTGTCGGCATCAATAACGTTGTGGCAACTTGCCTTAGCTGCACCTGCGCCATCACCCAACCTTTAGATTGCATTGCCCGGGACACTGCTAAAGAGACCTGGACATAGCCCACACCCTTCAGAATGCTGAATGGCCTCAACCTGCAGCTATCGCTCCTATTCCTTATTCCCTCCTTCCTTCCAAAAACTGGCATTTGACTGTGTCCACAGCCTCATACACTCAGGCCTTCCTCATGAACCAACACTTCATGTGGTCAGTCATCCGTTGTGAGTGCAGCAACTGGGGCCCAGTTCTGTTTTCTGTACCAGTGCACCGAGGTCAGATGGCACGTTCACTTCTCTGTGGCTGCCTTTCCTCCTCACACGACACTGATTCATGCACTTTCACCTCGACATTGTTGGCCCACTACCTTCCTCCATTAGATATCGGTATCTGCTGATTATTATTGACAGATTTACGTGCTGGCTGGAGGCCACCCCCATTCCTGACATTTCAGCTGAAACTGTGGCTGCAGCCTTTGTTCCGACCTGGGTGTCCCACTTCGGGTGCCTGTGCAATGTCAGTACAGATTGTGGGTGCCAGTTACCTCGGCCCTCTTCCGATCTCTGACAGCCACCTGTGGCTCCAATTTAAAACACACCACCAGCTACTACCCTGCAGCTAATGGCATGTTGGAGTGGTTCCACTGCACACTTAAAGCTGCTCTCACATGTTATTCTCCCAAATGGTCCACTGTCCTACCCCTGATACTCCTAGGCCTGCGGATTGTACACAAAACTGACCTGGGAACTTCTGCCACTGAGCTGGCATATGGACAGCCACTCACCATTCCTGGCAATTTTTTGGAAGCGATTCTGCTCCCTCCTGACAGAACATCTCAGGTTTCATGCAGCAGCTCCAGGGCTTCTTGGACCAGTTGTGACCAAAACCTCCACAATATCATGATGAGCACTCTACCTTCATCCACCATGACCTAACACCATACTTTGGGTGGATGCCTACCAGCTGCTGCTCTGCCCTCACTATTCAGACCCACACTGTTGTGATGTGGGGGCTAGATGTTCTCCATTTGTGTGAACGGGATCGAAACAACTCTCTTCATAGATAGGCTCAAGCCGGTCTAAGTCGTAGAGCCCTGTCCAGCCAGCAAGTGCAGTGCCATTGAGGTGGAGTTGCCCCCCTCTACCACCGGCCCCAGTTGCATCACCACTAACACAGCCCCTCAAATGACACAGGCCAACACCATCCCCTGTGCTGTTCCCCACATGCCACCAGATGATGCCACCCACTGACACTATGTAGCTGCAGATGATGGCTGCACAGACCAAAACCAGTGATCAGCAAAGTGCCTGCTAGCCAAGGTACCACTGCGTCGCGTCCTCCCACCACCCTCGCTGGTCACTTCTGCCAGAGGTAAAGCTTAGATGGCCACTCTTTTTGGACACTGAACACGCCAAACCATCACAGGGTAGTCTCCTTTTCTGCTTCAATGAGGCAACACCTCATAAACATGCTCTCAGCAGCTCGCCTGCGCAATGCCACTTGCCTTGCATCACTGTCTGCTGCAATTTGCTGGGGTATGCATGAACAGCAGGATTCTTAAATCTTGTCCAGTGTCAGTTTTTCGGCACAGTTCATTTAACAAGAGGAGTGCTACCACATTTCCCACTCCGCCTTCTTGAGCTGCATTCCCTCAACTCACTTCCATTGACTATGGATGTACAAAGCCTGATGCCCGATGCCTGGTTTGTACCTCCAAGTATCAGCACCTGGAATACTGCGTGCAGTTTGGTGTAAATATTGCAGTGAAGTGCAGTGTGTGCTAGGGGTACCAGGTGGGTTTATTACCATTCCAATCCCATGCGTTTTGCCACCCCTTTGCCATCAAGCGCCTTACTGAAGCGGGTTTTCCCGCACTGCCAGACGACTCTGAACAAAGGTCCTAGCTTTTAGGGATAATATCTCCAAACCATCTCAGGCAGCTCTTTCAGCACCATGTGTTATTTATTGTTATCTTACCTAATTAGCACACCACTACAGGCATGTATGCCCCTTAAGAACATAAAAGGGAATGTAAATCATTCCAGCAAGATAATTTTTGTTATAATTGGTCAGTTTGAACTGAAGAATTCCTCTTCCTACGTATTAATAAAAATGTCTGCTGTGAGCATGTGATACAGTTTTCCACAGCTAAACCATCTAATTGTGTACGTACAGCATACAAAACGAAAAACAGATGGCATAAGTAAAAAAAAAAAAAAAAAAAAAAAAAAAAAAAAAAAAAAAAAAAAAAAAAAAAAACCACGAAAAAGAAGAAAAAAAATCACAAATAAACCACATATATATATGTGGTTTATTTGTGATTTTTTTCATGGTTTATTTGTGATTTTTTCCTTCTTTTTCGTGTTTATATATATATAAAAAATAGAGGGAAACATTCCACGTGGGAAAAATATATCTAAAAACAAAGATGATGTGACTTACCAAACACCGAGCGAGGTGGCGCAGTGGTTAGACACTGGACTCGCATTCGGGAGGACGACGGTTCAATCCCGCATCCGGCCATCCTGATTTAGGTTTTCCGTGATTTCCCTAAATCGCTCCAGGCAAATGCCGGGAGGGTTCATTTCAAAGGGCACGGCTGACTTCCTTCCCCGTCCTTCCCTAACCCGGTGAGACCAATGACCTCGCTGTCTGGTCTCCTTCCTCAAAACCAACCAACTTACCAAACGAAAGCGCTGGCAGGTCGATAGACACACAAACAAACACAAATATACACACAAAATTCAAGCTTTCACAACCAACAGTTGCTTCATCAGGAAAGAGGGAAGGAGAGGGAAAGACGAAAGGATGTGGGTTTTAAGGGAGAGGGTAAGGAGTCATTCCAATCCCGGGAGTGGAAAGACTTACCTTAGGGGGAAAAAAGGACAGGTATACACTCGCACACACACCCATATCCAACCGCACATACACAGACACAAGCAGACATTTGTAAAGGCAAAGAGTTTCGGCAGAGATGTCAGTCGAGGCAGAAGTACAGAGGCAAAGATGTTGTTGAAAGACAGGTGAGGTATGAGCGGCGGCAACTTGAAATTAGCGGAGGTTGAAGCCTGGCGGATAATGAGAAGAGAGTTATACTGAAGGGCAAGTTCCCATCTCTGGAGTTCTGACAGGTTGGTGTTAGTGGGAAGTATCCAGATAACCCGGACGGTGTACCACTGTGCCAAGATGTGTTGGCCGTGCACCAAGGCATGTTTAGCCACAGGGTGATCCTCATTACCAGCTGCCACCCATTCCACATGAAACGGTCCCTTCCCTACAGCCTAGGTCTTCGTGGCAAACGAATCTGCTCCAGTCCGGAATCCCTGAACCATTTCACCAACAATCTGAAAACAGCTTTCGCATCCCGCAACTACCCTCCCGACCTGGTACAGAAGCAAATAACCAGAGCCACTTCCTCATCCCCTCAAGCCCAGAACCTCCCACAGAAGAACCACAAAAGTGCCCCAGTTGTGACAGGATACTTTCCGGGACTAGATCAGACACTGAATGTGGCTCTCCAGCAGGGATACGACTTCCTCAAATCCTGCCCTGAAATGAGATCCATCCTTCATGAAATCCTCCCCACTCCACCAAGAGTGTGTTTCTGCCGTCCACCTAACCTTCGTAACCTCTTAGTTCATCCCTATGAAATCCCCAAACCACCTTCCCTACCCTCTGGCTCCTACCCTTGTAACCGCCCCCGGTGTAAAACCTGTCCCATGCACCCTCCCACCACCACCTAGTCCAGTCCTGCAACCCGGAAGGTGTACATGATCAAAGGCAGAGCCACGTGTGAGAGCACCCACGTGATCTACCAACTGACCTGCCTACACTGTGACGCATTCTATGTGGGAATGACCAGCAACAAACTGTCCATTCACATGAATGGACACAGGCAGACAGTGTTTGTTGGTAATGAGGATCACCCTGTGGCTAAACATGCCTTGGTGCACGGCCAGCACATCTGGGCACAGTGTTACACCGTCCAGGTTATCTGGATACTTCCCACTAACACCAACCTGTCAGAACTCTGGAGATGGGAACTTGCCCTTCAGTATATCCTCTCTTCTCGTTATCTGCCAGGCCTCAACCTCCGCTAATTTCAAGTTGCCACGGCTCATACCTCACCTGTCTTTCAACAACATCTTTGCCTCTGTACTTCTGCCTCGACTGACATCTCTGCCAAAACTCTTTGCCTTTACAAATGTCTGCTTGTGTCTGTGTATGTGCGGTTGGATATGGATGTGTGTGCGAGTGTATACCTGTCCTTTTTCCCCCGAAGGTAAGTGTTTCCGCTCCCAATATTGGAATGACTCCTTACCCTCTCCCTTAAAACCCACATCCTTTCGTCTTTCCCTCTCCTTCCCTCTTTCCTGATGAAGGTTGGTTGCGAAAGCTTGAATTTTGTGTGTATGTTTGTGTGTCTATCGACCTGCCAGCGCTTTCGTTTGGTAAGTCATATCATCTTTGTTTTTTAATATATATATATATATATATATATATATATTAAAAAACAAAGATGATATGACTTACCAAACGAAAGCGCTGGCAGGTCGATAGACACACAAACATACACACAAAATATATATATATATATATATATATATATATATATATATATATATTGGAAGGAAACATTCCACGTGGGAAAAATTATATATAAAAACAAAGATGAGGTGACTTACCGAAGAACAAAAGCGCTGGCAGGTCGATAGACACACAAACAAACACAAACATACACACAAAATTCAAGCTTTCGCAACAGACTGTTGCCCATCAGGAAAGAGGGAAGGAGAGGGGAAGACGAAAGGAAGTGGGTTTTAAGGGAGAGGGTAAGGAGTCATTCCAATCCCGGGAGCGGAAAGACTTACCTTAGGGGGAAAAAAGGACAGGTATACACTCGCACACACGCACATATCCTTTCGTCTTCCCCTCTCCTTCCCTCTTTCCTGATGGGCAACAGTCTGTTGCGAAAGCTTGAATTTTGTGTGTATGTTTGTGTTTGTTTGTGTGTCTATCGACCTGCCAGCGCTTTTGTTCGGTAAGTCACCTCATCTTTGTTTTTTATATATATATATATATATATATATATATATATATATATATATATATATATATATATATATATATATATATATATATATATATTTTCCAGTTCTTCAAATCCAGGTATCTACAAACTTTCTCATGGCCATTGCAATAAATTTTATATCAGTCAAACAGACAGGCAGGAATTTTGAAATCAGATTTAAAAAACACACATGAAGTGGCAAAAGCAACCAATCTGCATTCAACATGCATTTAAAAAGCCAAGCACATAAATCAGAAGATATTGAAAATAACTGAAGAATTCTACACAATGTATGTAAAGGACATACATTGAATATTTTGGAGGAAAAAATTGACACTCATACAGAAAAATACCCAAAAGACATCTTCAATGAACAAACAAATAGGAAAAGAGCGTATTTTATGTAAAGATCACAAAATAGTATCTCTGAAAAATTAAACATAATCACTGACTTTCTGCAAAACAGAAATTCCATTGAAAACATATAGTATAACTGGAGCTGAAGTAGTGAAAAAGCTTTGCAAGATCACACAAATAATAAATAAACATATAGATAAAACAATCATATCACAACAAAAAGATAAGGCATTTATGCTCCAATATTTCATATGGACGATATCGTACCAACTAAGATGTAAGCATAAGGTGGCATTTGCAGACATGGACTAACATAGATATAAAGAATGATATTATACATATTATACCATCTTCCCAGGTAAACTTGATAATGGCAAAAAGCCAAAACAAGCTTGTCATGTAACTTGTTTCACTGTGAGTAAATAAATAAATAAATAAATAAATAGTGCAACAACAAACTTGTACTTAAAATAAGGAAATAAGAAATAAAATAAAAGTTAATATTATTTGTTAAAGCTTCTTAAGTGCTATGTACGGTTGCAGGGTTGATGATATCAGGATATTCTAAAGCTTATGAAGCCTTACAAGATAAATCATATGCTGAGAGAGCTATTAAGGCAGCAAATTTCATAAAGAAACACTTATACAATCCCCAAACTCAGACACTGTTACGAAGTTGCTACAGAGGTGAAGATGGCAGTGTAGTTCAAATGTAAGTTTTACTATCATAAAGTTTGAGTTGTATATTTATTTAATAATTTCGTAGTTGTTTGCCAACCTTGCATGTTGAAATCGCTTAGTTTTCTGTTGAAAAAATCATTAACCACATATGTTTTAGGTGTGAGACTACTTCAGTAACAAATGAAAATGAGTGTTTTATTCATTGAAAAAATAAGTGTGAATCCTGGCAGACAAGGCCTTTTCTAAAGCAGTCTCTTTCAATTGTATACAGTTGGCCGACAATTATGCCATGTCTGGAAGTTACGCTGGAACTTGTATTTTGAAATTGCCCTTATAACAAACACCCTCTACCCCACCCTGAATGATCTCTTGTAATTAAAAGAAATTTATCACATTTCTTTGATTTAACTCTAAGCTACCTGTCTTCTGCTTGGTTGGTTGGTTGATTTTTGGGGAGGGGACCAAACAGTGAAGTCTACGGTCCTGTTGGATGAAGGAAGGATAGCAAAGGAAATCGCCCTTACCCTTTCAAAGGAATCATCCCACCATTTCTCTGAACTGATTTAGGGAAATCTTGGGAAACCTAAATCAGGATGGCTGGACATGGATTTGAACAGTCATCCTCCCAAATGTGAGTCCAGTGTGCTAACCATTGTGCCATCTCGTGCGGTTGTCTTTGGTTGCCAGTGACTATCAGCATTGACTAGCACTGTAAAAAATGTTGCTTCTCGTCTTACACTATTATGATGCTGTTTTTATCTAATATTTCAAATAAAGCATTTATGTAACTTTACACGGACTACTATCAGTTCAATACTTGCAGATAAAGCCTGTGTGCCACTACATTAGAGTTAATCGGTAACAGTGCAGGTTTTGGCATCAGAGTATAAAGCTTCTGTAAGAGCCTGCAAAAGTAGGACGTGTGAGTGAGTGCATACCTTGCAGTGCTCAGTACACACATTACACGTCAGCTTACTCCGTGCAAGGCCACAGGCAGTCAATAAAAGTTGTTCGTGTTAAATCAACACCATCTATTGCTCTGTCACCATCATTAGTGACTTCTGCGTACAAATGTTTAATAAGTGGAGTAGCTGGTTACTCAGTCATAATGTACACACAGCAAGACTTGGATTTTCATTTTGTTACAGACTAATTACAATTAAAACTTTGGGAATTAAAAGCATAACTTATGCAGAAGATAGAAGTGATGTGAGTCAAGCAAATAGCAGCCCTCAGACAGAACCACTGAAACTGCAATGTACCCAGTGGTAGCTAGGAACTTTTCTTTGACCCCTACAGTTCTGGTTTTTTGCAAATCATTTGCACTTACGACAAATTTAAACAATCACTTGTGCAATGGTACAAGAAGAAAAACACAGCTAAGTTTTGCAGGAAGCAACTCCATAGCAAACACATTTTAAGCTGAGAATCCATGAAACATTTTGTGGGTCGCATTAGGAAAATTAATGTTAACATGTATGAGCTCAGTGACAACAATGAGGGAGAATTGTTTGAAGCTGGGCAAAGGATATTAGATACATTTTTGAATGGGCTGCAGGGTGATGGGCAAACAATAAGATTGGCATGCTGTGAGACATTTGAAGAAGCAATACAATTGAGAGATTGATTTGTTGAAGAGCTACAGAGACCTAAAATTAATTACAAATAGATTGGTGCGTATTTGAAGAAGTGTGCTCAGGAAAAAACTATTTTTCATGTTTATTCATCAACCACTGATCGTGTATATCACTTAGAGTTTGATGTGTATACAGTAATAATATTTTATTTTGAAAAATAACTATTGCATTTAAATTTTACATTAAAAATTAAACAATGGAAACTCCAGGTTGAAATATCAACAATGTAGGAAAAGATAGTTTGCTACTTTTCTTAAAGATGACATATTAAGTTGCAGACCAATTCATTCAAACAAGCAAGAACGCCTCATGCACAAATGACTGCTAGCTCCACCAGCTCAGACGAGAAGAAATACACACCATTCATTCACACAAGCAACATCATCTCGCACACACATGACTGCCAATGCTGGAAGCTCGAACTAGAATGTATTCTGGTCTGATGTGCCAAAGTTGGCTGTCATGTGCATGAGATGTGCTTGCGTATGTGAATGAATGGTGTGTTTCTCTTACTTTTTTGATGAAGGCTGTGCCTTTCTGTAACTTAACGTGTCATCTTTATGGTAAGTAAGAATCTTATCTTTTCATACATTGTTTACATTAAAAATTAAATGTGTGGTTTATAACAATACCGGAGAAGGAAAGTTGCTGCTTACCATGTAGCGGAGGTGCTGAGTCACGATAGGCACAATAAAAAGATTCACACAGTTTGGTTTAGAAACAATGTGGTTTAGAAACGTGCTATTATAACTATGTAGGGACTTCCTTAATCTAGTATATTCTAAAACTATATTATTTATATTCTTTGTTCCCTAGCAGTGGATAGAACTTCTGTAAGTTAAAGTCTCTGGCTGTGTTTTTTTTTACTATGTAGAGACAGGCTTTAATAAGGAGGGAAGGTACTGATGATATTTTTAGATCTTTGAAATGTGGCTGGCATGACTGTTGGAATGCTTGCAATTGTTCTCATTACTTTTTTTATTTCATAAACACTGTTTTCACACCAGAATAGTTGTCCCATAAGATATTTCTATAAGTTAAGCGAGAATGGAAGAAAGTATAAAATGAAGACTAAACTTGTTCCTTACTGACACATGGTTTTAATTTGCATTGTAAGTAAATTACACATGATAGTTTAATGCACAATTGGTCTGTGAGTGCATCTCATTTCAGCTGTGGAGCCAAATGAATTCGTAGTAGGCTGACAGATTCACTCTCATGTACCTTTTTATTTAGTTAATGGAGGTAGAAGTATATTGTCTCTGTTTTGTTCTCATTTTTCTGTAGCCACTGTGTAAACGTATCAACCAGTCAGTGTTTCCTTTTCACTACATCTGCATTAGTATCACTCACTATCAGGGTTTTATTATCAACATATAGTCTTGTAGGGAAAAGAACTAGGTAGTTCATTTATGTATCTAAGAAAAAGGGGCCAAGACAGAACCTTCTGGCACTCCTGTAGTAAAAAGTAGGACACTGGACCTACAAATACTTACAGTGGCAATTTGTTTTCTGTCTAAGAGATATGATTTGGTTAACAATAGTTCATTATCCTTGATTCCATAGCTTTCAAATCTAAGCATTAGGATGTCATGTGATACAGTGCCATATGCTTTGCTGAGATCAACAAGTCCCAGCACAGGTAAAAAAATAACTTTCAAACCATTCCAAAATATCTCTGACTGGACATTTTACAGCTCAAGTGGTGGATAGAACACGATGAAAGCCATACATCAAAGAAGAGGTTAGATAATTGTTCTCAAAGTAGCTGAATAGTTGCTCTTTCATGCAGTGCTTAGTGACCTTAGATATTATGGGAATGATGGGTATTGGCCTACAGCTGTCAGGACTGTTTTTATAAATTGGAAAAACAATTGTAGATTTCAAAGCATCAGGGAAATATCCAGCTTGAAGCATTAAGTTTATAAGGTAAGTCAGAGGGGACATTTTAATGTCAGTGGTGTGTTTCAGGATGTAATTTAAGAAAATGTAGGTACTTTTACTATGTGTGTTACCTAGTTTAGATACAATGTTGGTTTCAATCTAGCAACTAATCTGAGTCCACTTGATAGTTGTGCCTCTCAAATCAGATAGGCCTGTATTATCCAAGGTATTGTCAGAACGATTTTCATCTATTTATGAGGTAACAGATTTTCCACGATTTTCACTGTTTGTGAAAAAATTACTTAGCACCTCAGGTGATACTGGAGTCGCTTGCTTGTTCCTGTGTTTCATTGATATGGAGGTATTTTTTTTTGCTCTGTGTCTCTGTTCCGTAACAGGATCACCACCTTTTACCATGTATGAAGCAGGAAGTTTATCTGTGAATTCTTTTAGGTCAGGTGTATCAGTGTGGTTTATTCTGGTGCATGATCAGTTTTGACCATCAGAGTTACTTGTGGTCAACATTTATTAAATTAGAGTGTCATTAAACATATCAAATGCACTGTTAGTGTTGTCACAATTACTCAGACTTTTATACTCAACTTTGGATAACTTGTCCCTCGAGCATAATGCGATCTGCTTTTAATATCTAAACTTCTTAACCTAGGAGGTTTACTTTACACCATAATTAACACTTTCAAGACAGAGATTTAGGAACCAGGTTTTAAATTCTGGAGATACTAAAAGGTATCAGATAGACTATATAATGGTAAGACAGAGATTTAGGAAACAGGTTTTAAATTGTAAGACATTTCCAGGGGCAGATGTGGACTCTGACCACAATCTATTGGTTATGAACTGTAGATTAAAACTGAAGAAACTGCAAAAAGGTGGGAATTAAAGGAGATGGGACCTGGATAAACTGAAAGAACCAGAGGCTGTACAGAGTTTCAGGGAGAGCATAAGGGAGCAATTGACAGGAATGGGGGAAAGAAATACTGTAGAAGATGAATGGGTAGCTTTGAGGGATGAAATAGTGAAGGCAGCAGTGGATCAAGTAGATAAAAAGACGAGGGCTAGTAAAAATCCTTGGTTGACAGAAGAAATATTGAATTTAATTGATGAAGGGAGAAAATATAAAAATGCAGTAAATGAAGCAGGCAAAAAGGAATACAAACGTCTCAAAAATGAGATCGACAGGAAGTGCAAAATGGCTAAGCAGGGATGGCTAGAGGACAAATGTAAGGATGTAGAGGCTTATCTCACTAGGGGTAAGATATATACTTCCTACAGGAAAATTAAAGAGACCTTTGGAGAAAAGAGAACCACTTGTATGAATATCAAAAGCTCAGATGGAAACACAGTTCTAAGCAAAGAAGGGAAATCAGAAAGGTGGAAGGAGTATATAGAGGGTCTATACAAGGGCGATGTACTTGAGGACAATGTTATGGAAACGGAAGTGGATGTAGATGAAGATGAAATGGGAGATACAATACTGCGTGAAGAGTTTGACAGAGCACTGAAAAACCTGAGTTGAAACAAGGCCCCGGGAGTAGACAACATTCCATTAGAACTACTGATGGCCTTGGGAGAGCCAGTCTGACAAAACTCTACCATCTGGTGAGCAAGATGTATGAGACAGGCGAAATACCCTCAGACTTAAAGAAGAATATAATAATTCCAATCCCAAAGAAAGCAGGTGTTGACAGATGTGAAAATTACCGAACTATCAGTTTAATAAGTCATGGCTGCAAAATACTAACATGAATTCTTTGCAGTGGAATGGAAAAACTAGTAGAAGCCGATCTCAGGGAAGATCATTTTGGATTCCGTAGAAATATCGGAACATGTGAGGCAATACTGACCCTACGACTTATCTTAGAAGCTAGATTAAGGAAAGGCAAACCTACATTTCTAGCATTTGTGGCCTTAGAGAAAGCTTTTGACAATGTTGACCGGAATACTCTCTTTCAAATTCTGAAGGTGGCAGGGGTAAAATACAGGGAGCGAAAAGCTATTTACAGTGTGTACAGAAACCAGATGGCAGTTATTAGAGTCGAGGAACATGAAAGGGAAGCAGTGGTTGGGAAGGGAGTGAGACAGGGTTGTAGCCTCTCCCTGATGTTATTCAATCTGTATATTGAGCAAGCAGTAAAGGAAACAAAAGAAAAATTCATAGTAGGTATTAAAATCCATGGAGAAGAAATAAAAACTTTGAGGTTCGCTGATGACATTGTAATTCTGTCAGAAACAGCAAAGGACTTGGAAGAGCAGTTGAACGGAATGGATAGTGTCTTGAAAGGAGGATATTAGATGAACATCAACAAAAGCAAAACGAGGATAATGGAATGTAGTCAAATTAAGTCGGGTGGTGCTGAGGGAATTAGATTAGGAAATGAGGCACTTAAATTAGTAAAGGAGTTTTGCTATTTGGGAGCAAAATAACTGATGATGGTCGATGTAGAGAGGATATAAAATGTAGACTGGCAATGGCAAGGAAAGCGTTTCTGAAGAAGAGAAATTTGTTAACATCGAGTATAGGTTTAAGTGTCAGGAAGTCGTTTCTGAAAGTATTTGTATGGAGTGTAGCCATGTATGGAAGTGAAACGTGGACGATAAATAGTTTGGACCAGAAGAGAATAGAAGCTTTCGAAATGTGGTGCTACAGAAGACTGCTGAAGATTAGATGGGTAGATCACATTACTAATGAGGAAGTATTGAATAGGATTGGGGAGAAGAGAAGTTTGTGGCACAACCTGACTAGAAGAAGGGATCGGTTGGTAGGACATGTTCTGAGGCATCAAGGGATCACCAGTTTAGTATTGGAGGGCAGCGTGGAGGGTAAAAATCGTAGAGGGAGACCAAGAGATGAATACACTAAGCAGATTCAGAAGGATGTAGGTTGCAGTAGGTACTGGGAGATGAAGAACCTTGCACAGGATAGAGTAGCATGGAGAGCTGCATGAAACCAGTCTCAGGACTGAAGACCACAACAACAACAACCTTGCACCGTGATACCAATTTCAATTTTTTGCTGAGTTTTTACTAGCTGTAACACATCTGTGATTTTTGAATAAATGATGAAATTCATTACCACACATTATTGTATATACATTGTATTGCACATGTAACTTTCTTCATTTGTACAACTTTTATACAATGTATTGAAGAGGATTACGATTTTTAATCATATATGCCAATTACATATTATTTTGTTCCTATTTTGGAGGTTTTAACGTTTTCCTCGATTCTGAGTTTCCATCAGTTTTGTGTTTTTTGTCTGGACCACACAAAAACGTACAGTAGGGGTTTCATTGTGCAGGGTGTCCCACTCAAACCTCCCTGATTTCTAAGACCCAGGGAAAAAAAAAAAATAATAATAATACCTGCTGTAGATGCTACAGTGAAAAATGCACCACATTGTAGAACATCTCAAAGAATTTATTTGTTTATCATCAATATACCTCTACATGTGAACCATTTGTAGCACAAAGAATATCGAGTCTATATTCAATTTCTTGCCAAGTTCTTTGTAACATTTCCTCTGTTATTGTTGCAATCACATTAGCGATACAATGTCCCAATGTGGGAATATCGTCCACTTTGGTTGCATACACGCGGTCCTTCATTAATCCCCACATGAAGAAATCAAGTGGCGTAATGTCAGGTGAACGTGGTGGCTAGGCAATGGGTCCTCCACATCTGAACCAATGATTGGGAAATTTCCTATCCAGGAACTTGCGAACAGCCGTTGACCAATGCGGTGGAGCTCCATCTTGTTGAAATATGATGTTGGGTTGCAAGTCTTATATCTGAGGGTACACAAACTGCTCCAACATGTCCAGATACACTGACCCATTCACTGTTTGCTCTGCAAAGAAGAACAGTCCAACAATCCTGTTGTGCATTAGCCCGCACCAGATGTTTAGTTTAGGTCTATCACAAACATATTCAATGACAACGTGCAGGTTTTGGATCCCCAAATTCAAACATTATGCCTATTAACCCTTCCTGATAGATGAAAGGTTGCCTCATCTGAGAATAAACATCTTTCCAGGAAATTGGCATCCATATCAATACGCTACAGCATATCCGCAGCAAATTGTTGTCGGCGTGGTTTGTCGTTCGGCGTTAGATGTTGCAGAATTTGCACTTTGTAAGCACACATACAAAGACGCTAGTGAACTACATGATGCAATGTTGATCGAGGTACATCATGTTGCCTAGATGCTTGACAAATTGACTTACTTGGACTTCTGAGAAACTTTTTTCTGATGTCCTCCACTGTCTCTTCTGAAACTCCATAACGTGCACCGCCAGAATGTTTCAGAACACTTCCTGTTGCCAGAAACTTCCTACACCATTCCTTAATTGTTTTCACATCAGGTGGATCACATTCATACACATGATGATAATTTCTTTGCACAGTAATCGGCAATTTTGTTTCTGCAAATCACACTACTGCTTGAGATCTCTGCTGTGGAGTCTCCATTTTCGCTTCATGCGACCTTGCTGCACTCTGGCAATGATACTTGTCACTTCTGATGTGGGAATATAAATTCTGTGAGATTCTCTACAATGTGGTGCAATTTCTGTTCTCGTATCTACTGTGGTTTTTCTCTCCTGGGTCCTTGAAATCAGGGAGATTTGAGTGGGACACCCTGTGTATATGAAATAGCCACTTTCCACTCTCATAAATAATGTTGTGCACAATTGCCAGAATAACAGTGCCGTAGTAATATTAATTAATATATCTGCCGTTTAATAGTTTACTATTTCCTTAATGTTTATGTGAATGGAGCTAAGTTTGCTTTAGTTACTGGAAAAGTTTTAGCTCAACTGCAATTAAACTTTGGTAGCTAGAAGTTTTATAACAGAACCGACAGTAGAACATGATCTCTAACTGCCTGTTTAAGATTCCTTGGAAAGATTGTTGTTCACAATAGAGTCTTGAAACTTGGTACAGCTGCATTATTTAATGAAGGTAATCAAGCACTGTAATTAGAACTCTTTATTAACAAATACAAATGATACTTAACCTAATATGAAATTTAGTTTTTAGTGAATAACTTGAAAACTAATAGAGTTTGCTTAATGGAGTCATGTAGTTAATGTTTTTACATTATCCTAAGGCAACATAAGAATTTTCATCTTTCTGAATCTAATATTTAGCACCTTCATTTTCTTGTAAAAATGCCGATTTTGACCAAAATATTGCCCTGATCAAATTGAGACTTGTAACTTTTGATTGTGACACATTTGCACATTCTGAGCAATTTTTAGCTTACAGTTTCGTTATTTAGTGCCACCTATTTTTTCTTAAAATAACATATTCATTTGATGATTCTGAGACTTCACAATGTTAACATTAATATTCTGAAGCATACACTGACAAAGTTTGGAAAAGTTACTTTAATTTTTAGTTTCATTCTTAGAGTATGACACAATAATTTATATGCTACACACAGGCACTTTATGACAACATGGCACTAGTAGTAGTGAACTGGGATAAGTCCCAGCACAGTTGCACTCGCTCACCTCCGTATCTCTCACAATGATGATACAGTGCTTGTTTGCTATAGGATGTCTCCTGCCAGAAGCCACCCAGCACCCTTGAACAGGCCACCAAAATCAATACGCACTTACAGTAAAGGTGTTGAGTCATCGACAGGCACATGAACAAGATTGAAAAATTTGCTAGCTTTAGGACAAATCCTTTCTCAAACTAGAATGTTCTCTCTCTCTCTCTCTCTCTCTCTCTCTCTCTGTATGGCTGCTCTGTGCCAGCACAATATATTAATTATGTTTATTCTGTATCGTGTTCATTGTGGCTGTCTAGTTCTTGCGCTCAAGGAATAGTACTTGAGATCAAGCAATTCGTATCTTATTGAACATATTCTGTTTATTTTTCATGTAGCATAGCTTTGTAAAACTTCAGAGAATGAAATATATTTCCCATACTAAGCACATCTTTCAGTAAATGGTTAACATACAAAAGGTTTGTACTTTGACCAGGCCAGAAGTGAATGTGCAGTTTCTTATGATGTATTCTGGTTTTGCAGTTCAAGTCCAATTTCTGGTTTTCTGGATGACTATGCATTTGTCGTCCAAGGCTTGCTGGACTTGTATGAAGCTAGTCTGGATGACAGGTGGCTAGAATGGGCAGAGAAACTTCAAGATCAACAAGATAAGTTGTTTTGGGATACTGAAAGTGCTGGATACTTCACTTCACCGGCAACTGATGCTTCAGCAATTCTCAGGTTAAAGGAAGGTAAGTTTCAACTTCCCTTGGGTCAGTATAGTGAGTTTGGCATCCATAGACATTGGCTCAGTATCTTGTGACATTAATGTATCTGGATACCTATAACTGTCAGAGGATATGAAGTATGTAGTGTATAAACTCTTCTATTCCAAAATAGTGTCTGTGGTGCTGGGAAAAAAGTTTTCTGTTTTAAACATATCAGTTTCTCAACTTATCCAAGATACGAGAGAAGCAGTTGCCACAAGATAACCACTTTATTCATAGTGTTCTCATTGTTCATTTTTTATGCGAGATAAATAGTGACCTGTTCAATAACAAGTTTTTCATCAGTTGTCGTAGTCAGGCATTCCAAGATTTAAGTTATGTGTATACACTGGAATGACATAACTGTATAATTTATTAAAATTTACAGGAATTTTCATTAACATTGAGGCTGTTCTGCAGTATTGTGAACTATTTGTGAAACAATGTTGACATTTAATGAAGTGATAATCAAGTATAAATTTATTATAAATTAAACTAAACTGGTTTTATGGATGTACAGAGAAATACAGAATAATCTTGACACAAGTACCAATAAACTACACTGATCAGTTAAACATTATAACCTACCCACCCTGAGATTAATGCCACTTGGTAGGGTTGCAGGCACATGACATGGTAAGGAAAGTATATAAGTGGAGCAAAGACAAACAAGGAAACATTCTAGTGATGGTATGGGCTGCAAATGGAGAAATCCACTGGCATAAATGACTTTAACAAAGGGAATAATGACAATATTATGAAAAGGATAGATTGATACTCTCCATATAGTGGTGATGTTGAGTCGTAGATAGTCACAATGAAAAGACTGTCAAACAAGTAAGCTCTTGGCCAAAAGTCCTTCTTTTGAATTAGAGCCACCCCCCCCCCCCACTTCCCTCCCCCCCCCCCCCCCCCCCCCCCCACACACACACATGTCCGCAGCTCGTGGTCTCGTGGTCGCGTTCTTGCTTCCCAAGCACGGGTTCCTGTCGGGGATTTTCACCTGCCTTGAGATGACTGGGTGTTTGTGTTGTCCTCATCATTTCATCCTCATTCATGAAAGTGGCGAAATTGTGCTGAGCAACGGTTGGGAATTTTTACGGGCGCTGATAACCGAGATGTTGAGTGCCGCACAAACCAAACGTCGTCATCATCATCATCATCATCATCATCATCATCATCCACACACACACACTCACTCACTCACGTGCGTGCGTGCAAATACAACTCACATGCACATGACCACTGTCTCTGGTTGCTGAGCCAGAGATAGCGGCCGTGTGTGTGAGCTACATTTATGTAAGTATGTGTGTGTATGATGTCTAATTCAGAAGAAGACCGTTTGGTCAAAAGCTTACATGTTTCACTGTCTTTTTGTTGTGCCTATCTGTCACTCAGCGTCTCTGCTATACGGTGAGCAGCAATGTGTTCTTTGTATAATTTTGTCATTATTCCCTCCTGGATTTTCCATTATTTGATTGACAAAGGGAAGTTTATTATGGCCTGATACCTGAGGATGAGCGTCTTGAAAAGTGAATTTGGTTGTTCCCAGTGAAGCCATGAGCAGATATCAAGGTGTTGGATGTCCACACCTCATCAGACAGGTGAGGAGGTCAGAGGCTTGCCTGCTGGATAGGTGGTGACCTCTGCCATATCCGATGACAGAGTACAATGCTTTTGCAGGTACAAGTGTTTTGGAGCATGTTCAGCCCCCATTTTTCAGCATTGGGCTCCGTGGCAGATGACTCCTACGTGTTCCCTTGTTGACCCACTGAGATCATCAGTTATGATTGATCTGTGGAGCAAGGGATAGATGAATCATCTTTCTGGTTACGCGAGATTGATGTTTGCGTCAGCACACACCATCATCCATATGAACAGCTGCTCAAAATAATGCACAGTGCTGCAGATGTAGGTGGTTGGGGTCAGTGTTATGCTATGGGGAACATTTGCCTGGGCTTCCACGAGACATACATTGGTAATCAGAAAAGGCAACTTGACAGCTGTGTGCTACATGAACATTATTGTGGACCACTTGCACCCCTTCACACTTGATGTATTTCCTAACGGCTTCCAGCAGGATAACTCTGCATGTTACAAGGTCACAATTGTGCTACAGTAGTTTGAGGAGCTTGATAGTGAACTCATATTGATGCCTTGGTCAACAAATTATCTTGATATGAAACCTACGGAATACGTGTGGGACACTACCACTAGCCGTTTCCTTGCCCACAAACCACTGGCTGATAATTTATGGGAATTGCATAATCTGCCCATAGACATCTGGTGTCATACGTATGTCTCTGGAAACCTATGAAGGATTTGTTGAAACTGTATCACAGAACTGCTGTTAGCATTCCAAAGGTGGACCATCATGCTATTAAGCAGGTGGTCATAATGTTTTGCCTCATCAGTATATATCCCAACCTTCAATTATGTTTCCTCCATTACTTCATTAAGGGGACCACACCGTGGTTCAGGTAGAAAAAAATCGATTTTCTGTTTTCATCATATTTCGATAGATTAAGGTTTTATTTAAGTACTCTGAAAAGGATTTTGCTGAAAAAAATTTTTTTTTGAGCATTTAAAGACCATTTTCGTACCATGTGTGTTTATGTGCCACACCCACTTTTCTGTCACCAACTTTTCTGCATATATTTTAGATCTTTATATCGCCTTCATTGCACATTAGGGATTTTTTATTTTTTTATTTTTTTTTTATTTTTTTTTTTACTCCGGAGTGTGTTGGCTATCCTTGGAATGCAATGGTCGGTATTCTTTTGTTTCTGCTGTTCGTAAACAACACGCTTTCAAACACGCAGTTAGTTTTGTTCAAGGGTGATTGTGAGTAGTCGCTATACTTATGTTTGCAGTGCTTGTTTATGTGTGTTTTGTTGTGTTATTGATGATGATGAAACATAAAGGCATTTTCAAGAAACGACAATTTAGAGGAAACAAGTTTATAAACCTTTCTGTACAAGAGGTTATGTCGCCTGGCGACGATGTTTCTAATTGTAATTTTTCAACAAGTGCATCATCAAAGAAGCTCTCACCATTTCAAGAGAGTTACAATGAATTTACTGTAAGTGACAAGGGGTGCAGTAACATTATTATAAATTTGAGAATATTATCAGATGTAATTTCTAAATTTGTACAACGTAGACAGTGTGGTGAGTCACAAAGTGTGAAAATTTGTGAGAGTGCCAGTGGGAGAAAAGGCCTAGCAGTTGCTTTGGATTTAATTTGCTCTAAATGCTCAGCTGTGAGGTCATTTATGAGTTCTTCAAAACCAGATGCAAGTGGCCTTTATGGAATCAATACTAGATTAGTTTATACCTTACGATCCATTGGCAAGGGCATGGCTGCAGGGAGAACATTTTGTTCAGTGGTGAACTTACATCAACCACCAAATAAATTTGAAAAACTGACTGCAATATTAGAGAAAGCTGCATGTGAGATCAGTGAGGAAAGCATGAAACTGGTTGCTAGGGAAGCAGTGGAAGAAAATAATGGATGTTCAGATATTGTAGTTGCACTTGATGGAAGTTGGCAGAAAAGAGGACATACTTCTCTGAATGGAGTAGTGACTGCCACGAGTGTAGACACCGGTAAAGTGTTGGATGTGGAGATAATGTCTAAATATTCCAAATGTTGTCCATGAACATAAAGAACACAACTGTCTGGCTAATTTTAGAGGAACAAGTGGTGGTATGGAAGTTCATGGAGTACAACAAATATTTCATTGCTCTGTAGAAACAAGAGGCGTACGTTACACCAAATATTTGGGCGATGGTGACAGTAAGGCATACAACAATGTGGTTAACTCTAAGCCATATGGAGATGCCATTATTAGCAAAATAGAATGTGTAGGCCATGTTCAAAAATGTTTGGGAACAAGGCTGAGAAAACTAGCTGTTGATATGAGAGGAAAAAATTGGAACATGGAAAATTGTTAACCGAACAGGGTTGGTTAACCAAAACTGAAATAGAAAACTTGCAGGTATACTATGGGCAGGCAATTAGGAGAAATAAAGAACATCTGGAGGCAATGAAGAGTGATGTTTGGGCTATACTTGTCCATAAGTCCTGTACTGATGACAAGCCATGTCATGGATTGTGTCCATCAGGAGAAAATTTGTGGTGCAAATACCATAGGGCTCAGGCAGCTGGAGAATCTTGTTCTCACCAGCATTCTCTTCCTGCTGCTGCTATTACAGTAATAATCCTATTTTCAGAGACTTGGCTCATCCTGACCTCCTAAGGAAATGTCTGCATGGGCAGGCACAGAACCCAAATGAATATTTTAACCGCATAATTTGGAACCGCCTTCCTAAAACTGTATTTCATGCATACAATGAAACTAGAAGTTCATGATGCTGTTATGACATTCAATTGTGGTAATATTGGAAAGTGTTGGGTACTGAAAAAGCTTGGACTTAATCATGGTGAAAATATGATCACTGGGCTGCAGCATTGCAAGAAAATGACGATAGCCAATGCAGACAGGTCTGCATCTAACAAGGCCAAGAAAGCAAGACAAACATCCAGGAAGGTGAAAAAGAAGCTGGAAGACCTGCTAGAGGCCAAAGAAGGGTCATCATATGCAGCAGGACAGTTTTAATTAACTGTAAGTAACAAATTTCAAAAGTTTTTTCATTAAAGTCAATTTCCCACAAACTAAAATTTTCTGTACATATGCCCCATTATATCAGAAACATTCATAGATAAATGAATGAAATTTTCAGAGACTCTGCATAACATAAAAAGCCACCTCTGGTACTACATTAATTAATGTTCCCCCATTAGGAAGTCCACAAAAAAATCTGCAGAATAAACGTAATATTTTTTTGTTAATAAATTTAAAGAAGTATTTCTTAAAAACTATAAAATGGATAAAGTAGCTTTTAGTACAGCTGACTCTATTAGCATCATGTAACGTACAGTAAAAATATTAAGGTCCTGCATCAAATAGTTTTTTCAGAAATGGGTCAAATACGTGCCTAAATTAACATGGGTTGGATAGGCAGGGTGTGGTCCCCTTAAGTTTACATCTGCTGTCTTAAAAATCTAGGAATAGTGCATGACTCATCTATCCTTCGTAGAGGTGTTGTGGATAAACTGTGGCCACACAAATTTCCTCAAAGTTTCCACATCATGTATGTTTTATATTAATTGCTAGACCACAACTGTTCTGAAATGCTTTTCTACAGTATTAGTCACCAAATTTTTCATTGTTTACAGTCATCCCGTTGTGCAGCTATTTCCCTCTTTGTCATCATCTTCAGATGTCAAAGTCTTACATTATTTTGTTTCCTTATGACCAGTTTGAGGAGTAGATCTCCATTGCCATGGAATGAGTCAGTACATGAAATTAACATAGATAAAATAAAGTGTAGACAAATCCTGTGCAGATGAAAAGCTGTGTTTATCAAATATATTACCATATTGAACAATATAACACAGGAATTAGCTTAAGTTTTTTCCACAAACTCCCTGACAGAATAGGAGTAATCTGAGTAATTCTTGAGGAAATTCTTCAGTTTAGTTGTGAACATGCAAGAATTACTGCTAAGACTTTTAATTTTTGTGGTAGCTTATTGAAAATGGATGTAGCAGTACACTGCACGTCTTTCTGCAATTTTTGTGGTATCTTATTGAAAATGGATCTAGCAGTACACTGCACGTCTTTCTGCACAGTAGTTAAGGAGGTGCGATCCAAATACACATTGGATTTGTGCTTAGTATTAACTGACGGGTTTCAGATAGATTATATAATGGTAAGACAGAGATTTAGGAAACAGGTTTTAAATTGTAAGACATTTCCAGGGGCAGATGTGGACTCTGACCACAATCTGTTGGTTATGAACTGTAGATTAAAACTGAAGAAACTGCAAAAAGGTGGGAATTTAAGAAGATGGGACCTGGATAAACTGACAAAACCAGAGGTTGTACAGAGTTTCAGGGAGAGCATAAGGGAACAATTGACAGGAATGGGGGAAAGAAATACAGTAGAAGAAGAATGGGTAGCTTTGAGAGATGAAGTAGTGAAGGCAGCAGAGGATCAAGTAGGTAAAAAGATGAGGGCTAGTAGAAATCCTTGGGTAACAGAAGAAATATTGAATTTAATTGATGAAAGGAGAAAATATAAAAATGCAGTAAATGAAGCAGGCAAAAAGGAATACAAACCTCTGAAAAATGATATCGACATGAAGTGCAAAATGGCTAAGCAGGGATGATTAGAGGACAAATGTAAGGATGTAGATGCTTATCTCACTAGGGGTAAGATAGATACTGCCTACAGGAAAATTAAAGAGACCTTTGGAGAAAAGAGAACCACTTGTATGAATATCAAAAGCTCAGATGGAAACACAGTTCTAAGCAAAGAAGGGAAATCAGAAAGGTGGAAGGACTATATAGAGGGTCTATACAAGGGCAGTGTACTTGAGGAAAATATTATGGAAATGGAAGATAATGTAGATGAAGATGAAATGGGAGATACGATACTGCATGAAGAGTTTGACAGAGCACTGAAAGACCTGAGTCGAAACAAGGCCCCGGGAGTAGACAACATTCCATTAGAACTACTGATGACCTTGGGAGAGCTAGTCCTGACAAAACTCTACCATCTGGTGAGCAAGATGTATGAGATGGGCGAAATACCCTCAGACTTCAAGACGAATATAATAATTCCAATCCCAAAGAAAGCAGGTGCTGACAGATGTGAAAATTACCGAACTATCAGTTTAATAAGTCACGGATGCAAAATACTAATGTGAATTCTTTACAGACGAATGGAAAAAGTGGTAGAAGCCGACTTCGGGGAAGATCATTTTGGATTCCGTAGAAATATCGGAACATGTGAGGCAATACTGACCCTACGACTTATCTTAGAAGCTAGATGAAGGAAAGGCAAACCTATGTTTCTAGCATTTGTAGACTTAGAGAAAGCTTTTGACAATGTTGACTGGAATACTCTCTTTCAAATTCTGAAGGTGGCAGGGGTAAAATACAGGGAGCGAAAGGCTATTTACAATTTGTACAGAAACCAGATGGCAGTTACAAGAGTCGAGGGACATGAAAGGGAAGCAGTGGTTGGGAAAGGGGTGAGACAGGGTTTTAGCCTCTCCCTGATGTTATTCAATCTGTATGTTGAGCAAGCAGTAAAGGAAACAAAAGAAAAATTCGGAGTAGGTATTAAAATCCATGGAGAAGAAATAAAAACTTTGAGGTTCACCGACGACATTGTAATTCTGTCAGAGACAGCAGAGGACTTAGCAGAGCAGTTGAACGCAATGGCCAGTGTCTTGAAAGGAGGATATAAGATGACCATCAACAAAAGCAAAACGAGGATAATGGAATGTAGTCAAATTAAGTCGGGTGATGCTGAGGGAATTAGATTAGGAAATGAGACACTTAAAGTAGTAAAGGAGTTTTGCTATTTGGGAGCAAACTAACTGATGATGGTCGATGTAGAGAGGATATGAAATGTAGACTGGCAATGCAAGGAAAGCGTTTCTGAAGAAGAGAAATTTGTTAACATTGAGTGTAGATTTAAGTGTCAGGAATTTGTTTCTGAAAGTACAAGTTCAAATGGCTCTGAGCACTATGGGACTTAACATCTATGGTCATCAGTCCCCTAGAACTTAGAACTACTTAAACCTAACTAACCTAAGGACAGCACACAACACCCAGCCATCACGAGGCAGAGAAAATCCCTGACCCCGCCGGGAATCGAACCCGGGAACCCGGGCGTGGGAAGCGAGAACGCTACCGCACGACCACGAGATGCGGGCTTTCTGAAAGTATTTGTGTGGAGTGTAGCCATGTATGGAAGTGAAACATGGACGATAAGTAGTTTGGACCAGAAGAGAATAGAAGCTTTTGAAATGTGGTGCTACTGAAGAATGCTGAAGATTAGATGGGTTGATCATATAACTAATGAGGAGGTATTGAATAGGCTTGGGGAGAAGAGAAGTTTGTGGCACAACTTGACTAGAAGAAGGGATCGGTTGGTAGGACATGTTCTGAGGCATCAAGGGATCACCAATTTAGTATTGGAGGGCAGCGTGGAGGGTAAAAATCGTAGAGGGAGACCAAGAGATGAATACATTAAACAGATACAGAAGGATGTAGGTTGCAGTAGGTACTGGGAGATGAAGTAGCTTGCACAGGATAGAGTAGCATGGAGAGCTGCAACAAACCAGTCTCAGGACTGAAGACAACAACAACAACAACATTAACTGAGTGAAAGCTGCTAATTCTTCGGAATAAGCTCATATTGTTAACAAACAACATTAAAGAAAATGTGTATTGAGAGGCCAGGCTCTTGAACAGGGGCCAACTAGAGGTTCATGAACATATACTGCGTATTACTCAAATTGCCTTTTTTTCTGAGCCAAAAATACCCTTTTTGATTGGGAAGACTTATCTCATAATATAATACTTTATGTCACAAGCAAATGAAAATAAGCAAAGTAGACTAATTTTTGCATTGGACCATCATTTACTGCAGATACTGTTCTAGTGGCCAATGTAGCAGGACTCAGCTTTTAAACAAGATCCTGAATACAGGCTTTCTGTGACAGTGTACTGCCTACTGAACACCTAGGAATTTCAATTGCTCAGACTCACTAAACCTATGCCCTTTCTGTGTAATCAGATTGTAAATTTTAATAGAATTTTGTGTTAGAAACTGTAAGAGTTGAGTTTGCAATTTAGCATCAATTTAGTTTTTACAAGCCATGAAGTAATATTTGGAACTGCAGCTTTTGATACACTGCCTATATTGCACTCAACATCCTTCACTACCAAGCTAGTGTCATCAGCAAACAGAAATATTTTAGAATCACTTTTCATATTGAACGTGTGAAAAAATGGAAGATTGCCACTCTCTATAAAGATGACACATTGAGTTGCAGACAGGCACAATGAAAAGACTATTACACATTGAGCTTTTGGCCAAAACCATCTTCAGAAAAGAAAGGAAAACACACAAACACACACACACACACACACACACACACACACACACACACACACACACACACACACCACACAAATGGCTGCTGCCTCTGGCCAGGGATTATATTGAGAGGATTATATTGATAGTTTTTTAATTAACTTTGAACTTTCTTCTCATAGAACCATCTCATGTGGTATCCTTCCATGTTCCAAAGGTATAGTTTGAATGCAAGATGGATGGCGAAAGTCATGTCTATATTGAGAAATTTTACATTCCATGATGAATTAAGACTACAAGAAGAGACTGCAATTTGTTCTGTTTTTATTTTCTTTATCAGTATGTAAGTTGAAGCATGATCCTGCATCACTTCAGAAGCCAAACCACCGTAATTGGACTTCAGAACCCTTTTCAAAATGTTATATATGTGCATCAGGTCGTCAGTAGTGATACCCCTCGTGTAAGTTTACACAGACTGAAAAATCTTTTTGTGGTTCCCGTTCCCTGTTTGTTGCCTTAATCTTGTGAATCAGAAATGAAAACAGTATACTGAATCATAAAGCAGAACCAAACACAAGAGCAGAATGACCAACTTGTGCGAAGTGGCCTGTGGCTGAACAAAAAGAAAACTAAGTACATGACATCAGACGCATGAGAAGTTGGGACAATCTATGTTGATGGAGGAGATCTACCAAGAGTATCAAAAATTAAGTACATCAGTTATACAGTCTCTGGTGATGGCCATCTTACATATGAGATCAACTCAAGGACACAGGCAACCTGGATGGAGTGATGCATGACTTAAGGTATCACCTGTGATTGTCAGAGTAAGGATCATCTGAGGTAAAAGATCTATTGGACTGTTATTCGTCCTGTTGCCCTCTATGGCACCGAGTTTTGACTGGCTACAAAAGAGGCAGAATGATGATGGGGGTCATGGAGACTAAGACAGTTAGGTGGCATCAGTCGATTGGATCACATTTAGAGAGGTCACACCAAACCAGAAGAAAATGTATGTAGTTTGGACAGTCTGTGATAGTTTGCAAAGGCAGTATGTACAGTGGAAGTTATGGGAAAGAGGCCCAAGGGAAGACATAGACAGTGATGGGCTGACACTGCATGCTGACCTGAAGGCTGTAAATCTTCATCCAGACATTGCCCAAGTTGAACAAAATGGAGACAGTGAATCCATGCAGTGGACCCTGCCACCAGTGGGATAAACGCTAAAGAAAAAGAAGAAGAAAGAGGTAAAATTCCCCCTCCCCCTTTCCCTCCTCCCCTCTTCCCCCCCCCTCTCTCTCTCTCTCTCTCTCTCTCTCTCTCTCTCTCTCTCTCTCTCTCTGTTGAAGGAAAAGACCCACCACAATGGAATTGTCCAAATGGGGCAGAAAGCAGTAGATGTGATGTGTATGTACAGACAAACAAATGATATAAAATTTGATGATTATTTGGCTTGGAATTGATTGATAGAGTTGTTGGATGTTTTCCTGAAGGATATCATGCCAGATTCTGTCCAATTAGCACATTACATCATCAAAATCCTGAGCTGGTTGGAGGGCCCTGCCCATGATGCTCAAACATTCTTAATTGTGGGAGAGATCCAGTGACCTTGCTGGCCAAGATAAGGTTTGACAAGCATGAAGACGAGCAGTTGAAACTATTGCTGTGAGTTGGTGGGCATTATCTTGTTGAAATGTAAGCCCAGGATGGCTTGCCATGAAGGGCAGCAAAACAGAGTGTAGAATATTGTCTGTGTACTACTGTGCTGTAAAGGTGTCTTGGATGACAACCAAAGGGGTCCTTCTATGAAATTTGACACCCCAGACCGTCACTTCTGGTTGTTAGGCGACAGTCAGATAGGTAGCCTGCTTCTGTCTGGGACATCTCCAGGTGGGTCTTCACTGTCATTAGTTTACCAAAACGTTGGTTCTGTAGTTTGGGTACAGTACATAAATGACATAGTAAATGGTAGGATTACCGGTAGTATTGGTAGCATTGGTAGGGAAATAAACCTAAGTCCCCCCCCCCCCCCCCCCCCTGCGGGTTCGGGGGTAAGAATAGGCCCACGGTATTCCTGCCTGTCGTAAGAGGCTACTAAAAGGAGTCTCAAGCATTTTGGCCTTATGTGATGGTCCCCTGTCGGGTTTGACCTCCATATCTCAAAATTTTTCCGAAGAGCGAGCCGATTGGGGAAGGGCGCCTTACTTGGTGCATTGTGTCCATCTTGCGTTGAGAACTTTCGCCAGCTTATTCGTCGTTGCGTTGCAGTCCTGCCTGCTCTACATCTCTTGGGCATGGATACGCTCCTGTGTGCACTTTCTGCCAAGCAATGTGCAGGGCCACTTTCTGCACTGACGGCGACCATGGACCACATGTCACCTAACATCCAGCACGGTAGCCAGTCCGTTGTGGTAGGGCCGCCATGTACCCTGTGGTTGTAGCCCCCTGACAACACAGGGATCGCTCTACTGATGCCTGCGCCGTTAACTCCCCACGTATGCCAAGGAGTAGATGCCCATCTCCTTGGGGCATTGGGACTCCCGGCAATGGCCATCCTGCCAGGTGGCCTTTGCTGTGGCTGGGTGGCACCTGTGGGGAGGACCCTTGGTCGGAGTAGGTGGCATCAGGGTGGATGACACGCAATGAAGCGTGGCACATCTTCTCTTGCTGGTGGCCAGCCATCAGCATTCTCTAAGCGTTCGAGGGCCCATTTTAAAGGTAACGTTTATGACCCCAAATCGTTCCCCTCCCTTGCCACACCATGGGAGGAACGAAAGGCTATGAATGAGAGCGACAGGTATTCGCCCCGGTATCTCGTCTGTACCAGAGCTGATGGGGAATCGTTTGTGTCTGTGAAGCCTCAGTTCTTTGTCGAACATTTAGAGGACAAGTTTGGGGAGGTGGAGGGCTTGTCCAAGATGCGGTCAGGGTCAGTCTTAATAAAAACAGCATCCTCTGCCCAGTCACGAGCCTTGCTCGCTTGTACGAAGCTGGGGGATGTTTCTGTTACTATCACCCCACAGGAAAGCTTAAATATGGTCCAGGGAATTATTTTTCACTGCGATCTCCTTTTACAGTCCGATGATGAGCTGCGCGTCAACTTGGAGCGATGAGGGGTCCATTTCGTCCGGCGCGTCCACCGGGGTCTGAGGGATCACCAAGTTGCAACCGGTGCCTTCATCTTGGCCTTCGAGGGTGACACATTACCTGAGAAGGTCAAGGTGATGGTATACCGTTGTGATGTCAAGCCCTATATCCCTCCCCCGATGCGGTGCTTCAAGTGTTGGAAGTTCTGCCATATGTCTTCTCGCTGTGCTTCCAGCCTCATTTGTCGTGATTGTGGTCGACCGTCCCATCCTGATACTCCATGTGCCCCGCCTCCCATCTGTGTCAACTGCGGGGAGCACCATCCCCCTTGCTCGCCGGACTGTAAGATTCTCCAGGAGGAGCGGAAAATAATGGAATACAGGACCCTGGATAGGCTGACCTACACTGAGGCTAAGCATAAGTTTGAACGACTGCATCCTGTACGAATGGCGTCCACTTATGCCGCCACTGTCGCTCCTGTTACAGTTCCTGTAGCTGCGCCACACACCGTTAGCTCTCAGAGCCAGAGACCCACACCTGCCCCCTTGACGGTGGGGGGCAGTCCACTCCCTGTTGCTCCTGCTCCATCTACTTCAGGAGCAATGCCCCCCCAACCTTCGGGGACATCAGTTCCCCTTTCCCAGCCGGAGAAGCGTAAGACTTCTTTGGCTCCTCTTGCCAGGAAGGGGTCCCTTGGGGACCTCCCTTCGCAAGTTCCGACCGGTACCAAAGCCGACAGCCGCAAGTGGCTCAAACAACCGCCGGTCCCTGGTCGTCGGGACACACGGTCATCGTCTGTCCCTGAGACTGACCCAGTGACGCCCTCCCAGCCTGAACCACCGACGGCACAGCGAGAGAAGCAGAAGAAGAAGAAAGTCCACAAGGCTAACGACATTGCGGTGGCACCCATCCCACCGCTTCCTACAAGCTCTGCGTCTGAGGATGAGGTGGAGATTCTGGCGTCCGCTGAGGACCTCGATCTCGCCGGTCCCTCCGACGCCATGGAAAGCACTAGCACAGGTGCTCAATCGGAGGCAGCAGGCGACCCAGTGGCGTAATCTGCCTTCCCCGTCCCGTCACGCCTTTCCCGGCCATGGACAACACCATCCTCCAGTGGAACTGCAGCGGTTTCTTCCACCATCTAGCTGAGCTCTGCCAACTTATCAGCCTTCATCCTTTCCTCTGCATTGCTCTGCAGGAAACTTGGTTTCCAGCAATGCGAACCCCCGCCCTCCGTGGCTATCGGGGTTATTATAAGAACCGAGCAGCTTATGAAAGGGTGTCTGGTGGCGTCTGCATCTATGTCCTTAACTCTCTTCACAGCGAATCTGTCCCTCTACAAACAGCTTTAGAGGCTGTCGCTGTTAGGGTGTGGACGTCGCAGGCTATTACCGTCTGCAGTCTTTACCTTCCACCGGATGGTGATGTCGCGCTGCATGTCCTGGCTGCACTGATAGCCCAATTGCTGCCACCTTTCTTGTTACTGGGCGATTTCAATGCCCAAAACCCTCTATGGGGTGGGACTGTCTCCGATGACCGTGGTCGTGCCGTGGAGCATTTGTTGGCTCAGCTCGACCTTAGCCTCTTGAACGCCGGTGCTCCCACGCATTTCATTGTGGCCTATGGCTCGTTCTCGGCCATTGATCTCTCTCTTTGCAGCCCCGGACTTGTCCCATCCCTCCACTGGCGGGTGCATCTTGACCTGTGTGGTAGTGACCATTTCCCCATCTATTTGTCACTGCCCCAGTGTCATTCTTCTGGGCGCCTGGCCCGCTGGGCTCTCCACAGGGCTGACTGGCCGGCTTTTACTCCCGCTGCAATCATTGAGTCTCCCCCACAGGGTGCCATTGACGAGGTGGTCCATGTCTTAACCACGTCAATCATTTCGGCGCCCGAGGCTGCCATCCCCCGCTCTTCTGGACTCCCTCGGAGGAAGGCTGTACCCGGTGGTCGCCGGAGATTGCTGAGGCTATTCGCAACCGTAGACGGGCTCTCCAGCGTCATAGGCGGCACCCGTCTCTAGAGACCCTCATCGCCTTTAAGAGGCTCCATGCCTTGGCCCGTCGTCTTATTGCATGGCGTAAGCAGGAGTGCTGGGAGAGGTATGTCTCATCCTTGGGCTCCCGTGTCTCCCCCTCGCTCGTGTGGTCCCGGATCCGGCGGATTTATGGATACCAGACCCCTATGGGTGTCCCTGGGATCTCCTTGGACGGCGCTGTCTGCACGGACGCTGCCGCCATTGCTGAACACCTTGCTGCGCACTTTGCTAAGAGCTCTGCGACTGCAACTTATCCCCCCGCCTTTCGCTCCCTAAAGGAGCGAGCCGAGCAGATGCCGTTATCATTCCACACGCGTCGTTCTGAAAAATACAATGCTCCTTTCAGCGAGAGGGAATTCCTCGCTGCCCTCGCCGATTGCCCTGATACAGCACCAGGACCAGACTGAATCCACGCGCAGATGCTGAAGCATCTCTCCAGGGACTGCCAGAGACACATCCTCACCATCTTTAACCGCATTTGGAGCGAGGGCGTGTTCCTGTCGCAATGGCGAGAGGGTCTTATTGTCCCCATCTTGAAGCCCAGTGCGGACCCACTGGCGGTGGACAGCTATCGTCCCTTTACCCTCACCAACGTTTTGTGCAAATTGCTTGAACGTATGGTGGGGCGGCGTTTGTGTTGGGTCCTTGAGTCGCGCGGTCTCCTCGCTCCATCCCAGGGTGGCTTCTGTCGGGGCCGGTCTGCTGCGGACAATTTGGTGTGGCTGGAATCTGCTATCCGTACGGCCTTTGCCCGACATCAGCATCTCGTTGCTGTATTTTTTGATCTACGGAAGGCGTATGACACCACATGGAGGCATCACATCCTTGGTACGTTGCATGAGTGGGGTCTTCGTGGTCGGCTCCCGGCTTTTCTTCAAACCTTTCTATTGCGCTGCTGTTTCCGGGTGCAAGTCGGTGCCGCCTTTAGTTCATCTTATACACAGGAAGATGGGATCCCGGAGGGCTCGGTGTTGAGCGTCTCCTTATTTCTAGTGGCCATTAATGGTCTGGCTGCAGCTGTGGGGTCGTCGGTGTCTCCTTCTTTGTATGCCGACGACTTCTGCATCTCCTTTAGCTCCACGACTACGGGAGTCGCCGAATGCAGGCTGCAAGTAGCCGTTCGCAAGGCAGCATCATGGGCTCTGACTCATGGTTTTCAGTTCTCTGCAGCCAAGACTCGAGTTATGCACTTCTGCAGGTGTCGGACGGTCCACCCTCATCCTGAACTTTACCTCGACGGCCACCTGCTTGCAGTGGTGGACACTTGCCACTTCTTAGGACTCGTCTTTGATGCCCGGCTCACATGGGTTCCTCATATTACTCAGCTGAAGCAAAAGTGCTGGCGGCACCTCAACGCCCTCCGCTGCCTGAGACACACATCTTGGGGTGCGGATCGCTGCACGCGGTTGCGATTATACAGGGCCCTTGTGCAGTCCAGGCTTGATTATGGGAGCCTGGCCTATGGGTCTGCATCACCCTCAGTGTTGACGTTGTTAGACCCTATACACCACTGTGGGGTTCGGCTTGCAACTGGCGCTTTTCGAACGAGCCCCGTGGATAGTCTACTGGTGGAGGCCGGGGTTCCCCCGCTGCGGATTCGCCGCCATCGACTGCTCGCCGACTATGCTGTCCACATGCATTGCTTGCTGGGCCATCCCAGTCGTCGCCTGCTTTTCCCTGCCATGGTCCTCCATCTGCCCGAAAGGCGACCTAGGTCTGGGCTTTCCATAGCTGTCCGCGTCCAGTCCCTGCTGTCGGAACTGGGGTCATTCCGTCTTCTGCCTCCCTTCCGGGTCCGTGCACCTACGCCTCCCTGGTGTTTGCCCCGGCTGTCTGTCCGTCTGGACTTGTCACAGGGACCCAAGGACTCGGTTCCACCTGTGGCCCTCCGTCGCCGTTTTCTTGCGCTCCTCGCCTCATTTTCGGGCTGTGAGACTGTCTACACTGATGGTTCCCTGGTTGATGGTCGCACTGCCTACGCTTTTGCTCATGCTGCCCATGTTGAACAGCGCTCCTTGCCGGCTGGCTGCAGTATTTTTACTGCAGAGCTGGTGGCCATATTGCGCACTCTTGAGCATATGCGTTCCTGCTCAGGTACGTCCATCGTCATCTGCAGTGACTCCCTGAGCAGCCTACAGGCCATCGACCGCTGCTATACCTCTTCTCCTCTGGTGTCCTCTATTCAGGAGTCTGTTTCCGCCATTACCCATTCTGGTCGTTCGGTGGTCTTTGTTTGGACGCCAGGTCACGTTGGCATCCCGGGGAATGAACGTGTTGACAGGCTGGCCAAAGGGGCGATCGACACCCCAGCTTTATAGATCGGCCTCACGGCTCGCGATCAGCAGTTGGTGTTGCGCCCTAAGGTGCTTGGGATGTGGACCGATGAGTGGCGTGGCGTGACATCCCCGAATAAACTGCGGGCTGTTAAGGAGACGACTGATGTGTGGCGCTCTTCCCTGCGGGCTTCTCGCAGGGACTCTGTCATCCTGTGCCGGCTCCGCATCAGCCATACCTACCTGACGCATGGCCATCTTTTGCGTCAGGAGGATCCCCCCCCCCTGTGTCGGTGTGGGTCCCGGCTGACGGTCGCCCACATTTTGTTGGAGTGTCCCCGACTGCGCACCCTCCGGCAGTCTTTTAATCTCCTGGGCACTTTGCCTTTGGTTTTATGCGACGATGCCTCCATGGCTGATGACGTTTTAAATTTTATCCGTGGTAGTTCTTTTTATGGTTCCATTTAGGGAGATCCTGCACCTTTCCCTTTCTGTGTCTCTTGTCCTCGAGTCTCTCATTTTTGTTTGCAGATTTTAGTGTGTTGTCGGATGGTTGACTCTTTCCCTTTTTTTTTTGTTCTCGTGGTCAGTCAACCAGTCTCCGGCCATCTTCTTTTCTTCTGTTTCTTTCTGTCTGGTGTTCATCTGTACTCTTCTTGTCTGTAGTGTTTGTTGCCGCATTTGTGTTCTTTCAGTGCCTGGGGGGGAGTCTCCTTCGCCCTGGGGTTTTACCTGCTCCGCCAATTTTCGTCTCGCCTGTTTTTGGAATGGGAGATTGATGACCATCGCTGTTTAGTCCCCCTTAAACATCCCAACAACCACCACCACCTCATTGTCGCTGTGGTGCAACCATGACGGTGGCCCATCTGTTGTTAGAATGTCCTCTTTTAACCGCTCTCAGGCGTGCTTTTAATCTCCAGGGTGATTTATCCTCTCTTTTAGGTGACAATGTCTCTATGGCAGATCGGGTTTTAAGTTTTATTCGCGCCAGCGGCTTTTATAGGTCCATTTAATTTTATTACATCACCCTCTTTTGAGCTGTATCTTTTAATTAGTTTTGTGTTGTAATTCGACTCCATCCTATTCTTTTGGGCTGGAGGTTTTAACGTGTTGCAGATTGGCTGGCTCATCCTATTATTTTCGTGATCAGCCAGCCATGATCCTCTGCTGTACAGTTTTAATTCTTTCTGCCTTTCTTCTCTTTGTTGTTTTTCTTGCTGTGCTCCGTTTTCCATGTTTCTTTATTATTGACCTTGGGGATTTTCTTCCCCTGGAATTTTTATCTTGTGTTTCGAATGATTAATGGATGGTTTCACTGTGCTCTGTGTGTTTATGAAACAAGAGACCGATGACCTCCGCAGTTTGGTCCCTTTAATCCTCAAACCAACCAAACCCAAGTGAATGTGTAAGAGAGAATACGACTTCTCCTGTTTGTTTTGCATATAATTAGAACAGCACATCATTCAGTTTTAGTCCATTGTGTATTTGGTATCATTACAGAATATAAGTTGCATTTTATGAGTAATCGGAATTAGTTGATTGCATAACTTCTTTGCTTTTATCTAAACAAATAAACTGCTTTTGATGCAAGTACTGTTTACATATATTTCGTGCTCAGTAGAACATACTTCATCATGATCAAAGGCAAGAGAGTCATATTATTATTGGTAAATGGGAAAGTTGTTTATGAATAACAGAAACATGTTTTACAGAAGCTTGATGAAGTATTGAAGTGATGTTTGATGTATCTTTGTTTTGCATTTTATTTTATTTTTTAATTTTTTTTTTCAAGTTTTACTTTTTTTGAGGAGCTTTTGTTCTCTGGCATTATAGGATAAATTTGCATTGTTGTTTTTATTTTTACTATGACATCCCTGTGTTTCATGTTACAAACCAACAATTTTCAATTTAAAACCTGAATTAAACATTGACAATTTCGGTTGTGCCATAAACACTATTTATTTTTAAGTAACAGGCAGGAGGGTAATGATGTAGAGCAAAAGTGTTACATAGGTTACACAGCCCTTTACATATCCTCATTCAGTTTCTAGACAGTTAACCACTTCTGATTTCTCGGGATCTTGTATGACACTAATTGCAGACGTAAACAAAGTGACTGATATGATGTAATGCCTGATAGGTATACAGCACACCTGACGTAGGGTAACATGGGTAATATCTCAACTGACCAAGGTTACAGGAAAACTACCATAGTGTATGCTTACTTATGATAGTCTGTGGTAGTTTTACAACCCTACCGGTGCTCAGTTTTAAGTGGGACTCATCACGGAAGACAATTCTACTCCAGTCAAGGCTATTCAAGGCCAAAGACATGTCTGTAGACACCCAAGACTGCTGTGGGATACTGCCTGACATCCGGGAGTGATGGCCTGTGGTGCCATTTCATTTCATAGCAGGACCGCTTTGGTTGTCATCCATGGCACCTTTACAGTACAGCAGTACATTGGCAATATTCTATACCCCAATTTGTTGTCATTCACAGCAAGCTATCCTGGGCTTATATTTCTACATCTACATCTACATGATTACTCTGCTATTCACAATAATGTGCCTGGCAGAGGGTTCAGTGAACCATCTTCAAGCTGTCTCTCAACCGTTCCACTGTCGATCTGCGTGCGGGAAAAATGAGCATTTAAATTTTTCAGTGCCAGCCCTGATTTCTCTTATTGTATCGTGATGATCATTTCTCCATATGTAGGTGGATGCCAACAATGTTTTCTCAATTGGAGAAGAAAACTGGGGATTAAAATTTCCTAAGAAGATCCCATCGCAACGCCTTTGTTTTAATGTTTGCCACTCCAATTCACATATCGTGCCTGTGGCTCTATCTCCCCTATTTTTTGATAATACAAAACGAGCTGCCCTTCTTTGTACTTAGTTGATGTCATCCGTAAGTCCCATCTGATGGGGATCCCTCCAGCATAGGGCGGACAAGCGTGGTGTAAGCACTCTCTTTGGTAGACCTGTTGCAGCTTCTAAGTGTTCTGCCAAGAATCACAGTATTTTGTTTGCTCTACCCACAACATTATCTATGTGATCATTCCAATTTAGGTTATTTGTAATTGTAATCCCTAAGTATTTTGTTGAATTTACAGCCTTCAGATTTGTGTGACTTATTGTGTAAATGTCAGTGAGATAATTCCCACCTGCACATGGTGAGAGTTTCTACTGCTTGTCTTCATGCTTGCCAAACCCTACCTTCGCAAGCAAGGTTGCTGAATGTCTTCTCAAATAAGAACATTTGAGTATTCTGGGCGGGGCCCTACAACCAGCTCAGGATTTTGATGATCTAATGCACCAGTTGGACGGAATTTACTACAATATCCTTCAGGAGAACAGCCAACAACTCTGTCAATCAGTACCAAGCTGAATAACTGCTTGCACAAGGGCCAGAGATGGAGAAATGTGTTATTGACTTACTCATTGTTAAGCTCTTTCTCTTGCATGAAACAACCACTTTTTCTTAAATTGTAATCACTTGTTTGTCTGTACATATACAGCACATCTGCCAATTTCCATTCCATTAGGATATGCAAAAATCACATGTTTTATGTAAAATTTTTTGCACTACAATAAAGAAATGATTAAGGCTTAAAAAGTAATCATTAAATCAAACTGGTGAAACTTAAAAAAAATGCAAATAAAAAAATGGCTGCTCATTTTACTTGGTAAAAAAAAACCAACTTGTGTTTTTGTGTGTTCTGCATTTGATCAAAACAATGAAGAGATAAGCAGATATCTCTTTTTGTAGCCTGAAAAATGTGTATGTATCACATAGAAGATAATTTTTATATGTTACAAAATTATAAAAAAGTTGAACTGGAACAAGTGACAGCACAAAAAAGAACAAAACCGACCAAATGAGAGGGAGGTGGGAACGAGGAACTAGCCTAAGAAATGAGACTGAAGTGGTTACAAGACTGGCCAAAGTGAATGGCGAACAACATTCCCGGGAATGAGACCGACTGCAACTGTAGCAAATGAATGTTCGCAGCAATGTGTCAGAAATAAACGTTGAATAACTGTTGTTTAGAAGTTTTTCCATGATCTTTCCGTTTGTTTCACTTAACTGTTCCTTTGGACCCATTTGCTTGTGAACAACCCACCTTTGGTTATTATCCCTAATGTTTAGGTATAATTTTTACTTTATTCTTTGATATCTTTAGCCCTTTAGACAGCCATCCAACTTGCCTGTTAGTACCAGTACTCTCTTATAAATATTCTAATGAAAAGCAAATTTCAAAGAGCATGAGAAATGTATTGAGGGAAGCACTACGTTTATCGTCTATGTTATCTGCACTTTAAACTTCTTGTCAATCTTGTTCTTTAAAATATGTTTTAGAAATGCCTTTATTGCCATTGGATTAACATTTCTTGGTCTGAAAGGCTATTTACTCTTTGATTAACAGAATGTCGCTCTAGTAATGAAGAATGGACAAAAATATTATCTGCTGTTGTGCTACTACTCCCCCCGCACGCTTTTTGGAAAGAATGCAGTCTGCATCAGATGATATGTGTTTAAGAGAACTTCCAGTATTCTTGTCCTTGCACAATCACTTGTAAAATTAATATGAAAGTTGCCACACACACACACACACAACTAATTTATGATACTTTGTATAAAATGAATCCTGGGAACCTGCAGATGATTATAATTAAAAGTGTAGTTTTAATCAGTTCAGCTGCCCCTGCACAACATTCAGTGACTTATTCAGTGCATTGCTTCGATATGTCAATAGAGTCAAATGGAAACCATTTTTCACATTCGTAGCCACTCCCCCACTGTGCAAAGAGCTCGGTGAGAAATAGCTGGCTAATCTCTATCCCAGTATAGGAAGCCTCAGAATTGTCACATTGCCGGAAAGGTGCTCTGATGTACCAATAATGTCAGAGTCAACATCAACAAGACCAGTTCACTAACTTTAATACCTTGTATATTTTGATGAAATATGCTAATTCCTTCATTAATTAGATACCTAACCATTTTTTGAAGTCAGTTTCTTTGTTATGTCTACATCTATACTCCGCAATGCACCGTGAAGTGCATGGCAGGGGGTGCATCCCATTGTACTAGTTATTAGGGTTCCATCCTCTTCTGGAGTGTGGGAAGAATGATCAGTTGAATGCCTCTGCACGTGGTGTGCTCTGATGATTCTGATATGTCTCAGTTAACATGGAAATGGTATTACATCACCAATACGGAACTTGCCACAAACTAGTTCATTATTTTGCATGATTGCACAGAGCACAAGAACCCAGGACCTGCCCTGTAGACTTGACTGACAGTATTTGACGCATGCGTATGCCATTATGTGACTGCCGCACTGTACTGCT
The DNA here is from genome assembly GCF_023864345.2 of Schistocerca serialis cubense. Lineage (NCBI taxonomy): Eukaryota > Metazoa > Arthropoda > Insecta > Orthoptera > Acrididae > Schistocerca > Schistocerca serialis. The sequence continues at coordinate 985,641,461 of NC_064639.1, read as the reverse complement.
ACAAATAGTATGATACAGAGCTGTCAGCCACAATGTGTCAGTGGTTTCAAAACTTCCTTGTATATGTGATGTAGCCCTACCACTATACAAGGACCAAAATTCACACTCAACTACTCCAACGCCAACAATTGTGGATAACATTGCAACCACACAATCTAATTGCAGAAAGACAACAGTGCAAGCTTACAAACCATTTTAATCTTGTATCGCGATGACTTTCTATTTCTTATTTTTATATTATACTATTTTAAATTTTATACTGTCTGCATTATTAATGAATCAATAACACATTTTCGCAGTTTTTTTAATTTTATGTGTTTCAATGTTAAAGCTTGTTTTTCATCTGGGCTGAGAGGGTATAGATATCTAAGAGGGGAACCCATCTTGATAACTTCTTTGACAAGATTGAGGGCATGGCTGAACTGCGCTTTGTTCAACGTGAAATAACGCCCAAAATTTCTGGTCTTTTTCGCAAGTGTCGATTGAAGAGTTGTTCAAAACAGCCTTGCTCAGTCCACACTTGCATTTCAGCATTTCCCTCACATATCTGTAGTTGATTTCTTCTTCAACTTCTTCTAACATTAGGTTAAAAACAATAAATTGTGTTCACTCATCCTGTTGGTACTGACACAAGATACCTACAAATAATGTGCAACTGATGCAGTATAGCAGCGGTTGTCAAACGTCTTGGCGGAAGGGCCAATATTGACAATGTAGGGAGGCACCTGGGACCGCATAAGTGCCTATTTGGGGTGAGGGGCGGGGGGGGGGGGGGGGGGGTCTAAAGTGGCCACTCAGAGGAAATTGACTTTTCACCAGGCCATCTTTACTGATAGAAGCTTACCAATGATTCATTCTGAATCTACATATTATAAGGTATCGCACAAAATATTTTAATTGATAAATTAATGTATAGGAAGGCATACATAGTGACCAGTTTCCTGTACTTAATTGGATAATGTGGCCAGTGCCATCGCAGCAGGACCCCATATTTGTTTTTCAGATTTTGAGCATGTTTTCAAGTCATCTTCATGCCCTGCTAGCTGAAAGATTACCAGGTGACTGCAGCAAGCCATTTTCAGTCGTACTTTTGTATTAGGCCTCATATAAAAGTAACAGATGGTTTTAAATGCCGGAACTTAATTAATCCAAAATTGTCACAGAGGGATAAAATGACAGATGGTAGCTTTATATTTGACAGGGTTTAGGAGGTGGTTCCATCTGTTGCATTATGCGTGGTTTTTGGAAGTAGCTATAAAGTCGAATTTACATGTGGAACGAAAGTGTCAACAGAGGTAGTGGCATACTGCAGTTGCATGTGTGAACTCCCAGGTTTTAGTGGCACAACTTAAGAGATACAATTTTTGTCACACTACAAAAAGTTCTGCTTGATTGTATTTTATTGCGCCACTTTTCTACCCCCTTTACTCCCTGGTGGTAGATTTCGAAACATGAGCATGCCGTTGCAGTTATCGAGGGGTAATTTCTGGGGGGGGGGGGGGGGGGGGGGGGAAATTTGCAAACCAATGATGTACCTCCCAGCCTTAAAAGATTTTTGAATGAATAAATAAATCACTTTATGTATGTAACCACAAAAGTGAGACATATAAACTTTGTAATTTGTGAGACCAAGCAACTGTATAAATTGTGAGTTATATGCAGAACTTGGCTCCAGTTTGTGATATGGTACCTGTTAAAATGATTAGTTATTCAGAATGCCTATATCAACAAATACAATAAGATTTTAAAATCTTGGAAGAGTGGCATGTCTGCAGATGATATTTACATGCCAGCTTTTGGTAAGCTTGCTGTTGCAGACAGAATTTTGGTCTTTGAGTGCTGTTTCTTTTATGAGTTTATTTGTTTTCTCTGAATCATCTCTGAGCGATATTTTTTTTGGATCCAACATTTGAGTTTCGTCTTCCTTACCTGCACATTAAGTTCATACCCAACCATATGATTTCAATTGATGCCATACTGAAAACTGTACAACTACGTAGAATTTGTGGCATCCTGTGTGAACGGTAGCTCACTATGCCACTACAGCAAGCCACAAGCTGTGGCACCATATTAGATGCATCTGTGAACCTGGCTGAACTCGTTATTGGGGTAAGCATCTTGGCCACTTTTCTTGACGAGTTGGGTGGCCACTTTAACCAATCGGATGCCATGTCGGAATTATTGATCCACAAAACAAATTATCAGAGTGAAAGAAATAATTAGGAACCACATTTGTTTAAACATTGATGTTGTAAAACAAAAAAACAAAAAATAAAAATAAAAACTACTACTCTTCATGTAAGTAAGGTAACAAGATTAGCGTAAATTACTTACCTTACATCGGACAACTCAAATAAAAAAGATTTTAAAGATTTTACTAAGAAATGATGGAACAAGCTTCCTCTGTAAAACTCACTGACAACATGAAAATTTATATTAGCACTAGTGTCAAGATTTCTTGGCAGGCAGCAGCAGTGTTCAGGGCAAAAACTGTGCAATGGCCACTTTTCAATCTTGGCCACTTTATGACATCTTGCCCTGTTGTTGTTGTTGTTGTTGTTGTGGTCTTCAGTCCTGAGACTGGTTTGATGTGAGTGCATGCTACTCTATCCTGTGCAAGCTTCTTCATCTCCCAGTACTTACTGCAACCTACATCCTTCTGAATCTGCTTAGTGTATTCATCTCTTGGTCTACCTCTATGATTTTTACCCTCTACACTGCCCTCCAATGCTAAATTTGTGATCCCTTGATGCCCCAGAACATGTCCTACCAACCGGTCCCTTCTTCTTGTCAAGTTGTGCCACATACTCCTCTTCTCCCCAATTCTATTCAATACCTCCTCATTAGTTATATGATCTACCCATCTAATCTTCAGCATTCTTCTGTAGCACACATTTCAAAAGCTTCTATTTTCTTCTTGTCCAACCTATTTATTGTCCATGTTTCACTTCCATACATGGCTACACTCCATACAAATACTTTCAGAAACGACTTCCTGACACTTAAATCTATACTTGATGTTAACAAATTTCTCTTCTTCAGAAACGCTTTCCATGCCATTGCCAGTCTACATTTTATATCCTCTCTACTTCGACCATCATCAGTTATTTTGCTTCCCAAATAGCAAAACTCCTGTACTATTTTAAGTGTCTCATTTCCTAATCTATATCCCTCAGCATCACTCGACTTAATTCGACTACATTCCATTATCCTCTTTTTGCTTTTGTTGATGTTCATCTTATATCCTCCTTTCAAGACACTGTCCATTCTGTTTAACTGCTCTTCCAAGTCCTTTGTTGTCTCTGACAGAATTAGAATGTCATCGGCGAACCTCAAAGTTTTTATTTCTTCTCCATGCATTTTAATACCTACTCCGAATTTTTCTTTTGTTTCCTTTACTGCTTGCTCAATATACAGATTGAATAACATCGGGGAGAGGCTACAACCCTGTGCAGTGTTACGTGGCTTTTTGCTTAATTACAGACTTACTATTTTATCAGTTGATTTGTTTTCACCACGTAACGCCAGCTGTTTATGTCCTTCTTCGTTGCTGAATGATGTATCACTTTTCATTCTGACACCTATATCTTTACCACTTTTTATCTATATAAATGATGAACTATTGGTTTTGCCATTTAACAATTTTTTAATAATTGTGGAAGTATTACAGGGATTGGGTCCCACCTAATGTGTCACCCGCCTATATGTTTTACATGAACCTTTTAAGACTCAATCGATCTGTTTACAAAGAGAAAGCAAAATATCTCTTCCTTTGACGTTGTCCAACAATGACCTAGGAAGCTCGACGCCCTTCGGCCCAGGCTCTTCCATGGCTTGCGGTAGTTTGCAGCATTCGTTTTATTCCTTGCCCACTTGCCGCTACGTTGAACTTTCGTGGTGATCGTTGGGCAACGTCTTCCACGTTATCTGCAACATACATAAACTTTCTTCCTACAGTATTTCTGAAAAACCAAAAACAACCTTAAAGAACATCATAATAACAACTGTTCTTACAATTATTCATATAAGTCTTGGTCGATTTAATGAGGGGTGGGACAGGCCTATGCCTTATGACACCGCACCTGTCTCACCCCCTTCCCAACCACTTCTTCCCTTTCGTGCCCCTCCACTCTGGTTTCTGTACAAATTGTAAATAGCCTTTCGCTCCCTGCCACCTTTAGAATTTGAAAGAGAATATTCCAGTTAACATTTTCAAAAGCTTTCTCTAAGTTTACAAATGCCCTACTGAAGTTATTATTAACCACTAACCTACGTAAATTAGTATACAGGGTGTATCAAAAAGAATCATCCGATTTGGGAAGTCTATACTTCTGAAACTAAAAAACATGTGCAGTGTATTTTGTTTTTTGATGAACGATAAACTCTAAAAGTTTTTTTTTTCATACCTTGTCATAAGTGTTCAATATGCCCCCCTTGAGATGCATGGCATATGTCAGTGTGGTACTCAGATTGGTCCCACACTGGATCGAGCATGTCTTGAGTTACAGCTACCACAGCTGCTGTTACGCAGTGTATCACTTCGTTCATTGTTGTTGGTAATGGAGGCACATAAACAGAGTCTCTTATAAACCCTCACAAGAAATAATCACATACAGTCAGGTTTGGTGACCTTGGAGGACAGTAATGTAAGGCTGAATCATTGGGACCAGTGCGACCGATCCATCATTCAGTAATCCTTTGATTTAAAAATTCCTGCACTTTCAGATGCCAGTGTGGTGGTCCCCCATCCTGTTGGTAAATGAAGTCGTTTGAATCAGTCTCCAATTGTGGGAAAAGAAACTTCTCAAGCATAACGAGATATGTGCTTCCTGTAGCAGTTCTCTCGGCAAAGAAAAATGGACCATACACCTTATCTCAAATAACATAGTAGTTATGGTTTTTTAAATCAGATGATTCTTTTTGATGTACCATGTAAAACTTGAGTATTCATGAACATATCTCCACTAGCATAATAGTTCTGATTTTTAAAAAATCAGATGATTCTTTTTGATACCCACTGTATTGTATTAATTAATCACAGTAATTGCAACATTAGATCCCGTCACTCATTGCATTGTATTCCAACATCCTTAATTTGGTTTCAGATTGCTTGCTAGAAACATGTACCACATTTGAAGATGACCTTCTCTGTATCGCTCTTTCATGAATCCATGTTACCTCCATTTGACATTTATACCGTAGCAGCTCATCGTGTGAGTTGCGCACGCTCATGAGTTATCAGCATTGTAAGACAGACAATAAAATATTCCTCCTCTCACTTCTGTTAACCCCTTAACATGGCAGTGGCTGTGCTACTGGCCATTATGCCCCAGAAGTAAGCAGCAATCTTTACTTGACCCACGTCCGAATTCACCCACATCAATTAAAATTAAGAACATATTAAAATATTAGTCTCTGTAAGTATTTTTGTTTGTTACTTAACAAGAAAACATACCCTCTTAAGGAGTTCTTCATGTGGATTCTGCTGTAATGCAGTTGCTAGAAGCATATTATTGTAGACACATCAAAAAAATTTTGCATCACCCCGGTTCTCAGAACTTCTGAAGATAGATGTTGACTGTGGATATTGTATCACCAACACAGTCCCTTTGACTGTTCAGAGGTGTCACTAAAACTGCCCAAAGATGTGAACAACCAGGTACGAGCAGCGCCAATTAGACGGAAGGGGGTCCGACAGCCGATCAGTTCTAGTCATTTGACCAGAAAGGACGTACACTGCAAGTGTTGTCTATAGTTCAACCATGCCTAGATGGTCAATAATGCGGTTTGATTCTGTACACATTGTTGTTTTGTGCCAGGAAGGGATCTCAACAAGGGAAGTGTCCAGGCATCTCAGAGTGAACCAAAGCGATGTTGGTCGGACATAGAGGATATACATAGAGACAGGAACTGTCGATGACATGCCTCACTCAGGCTGCCCAAGGGCTACTACTGCAGTGGATGACCGCTACCTGTGGATTATGGCTTGTAGGAACTCTGGCAGCAACGCCGCCAAGTTGAATAATGATTTTCGTGCAGCCACAGGACGTCATGCTATGACTCAAACTGTGCGCAGTAGGCTGCATGATGCACAACTTCACTCTCGAAATCCATGGCGAGGTCTGGATTGGCATCACATTCCCTTCACCGATGGGTGTCGCATATGCCTTCAACCGGACAATCATCAAAGACGTGTTCGGAGGGAACTCGGTCAGGCAGAACACCTTAGACACACTGACCAGCGAGTGCAGCAAGGTGGAGGTTCCCTGCTGTTTTGGAATGACATTATGTGGGGCCGATGTATGCCACTTGTGGTCATGGAAGGTGCCATAACAACTGTACAATACGTGAATGCCATGCCATCCTCCGACCGATCATGCAACCATATCGGCAGCATATTGGCGAGGGTTTAGTCTTCATGAACGACAATTCGCGCCCCCATCGTGCACACCTTGTGAATGGCTCCGTTCAGGATAACGAGATTGCTCGACAAGAGTGGGCAGCACGTTCTACAGACGGGAAACCTATCGGACATGCCTGGGGTGGACTGAAAAAGACTGTTTATGGATGACGTGACCCACCAACCACTCTGAGGGATCTATGCCGAATTGCCATTGAGGAGTGGGAGAATCTGGTCCAGCAGTGCTTTGATGAACTTGTGGATATTATGCCACGATGAATACAGGCATGCATCAGCGGAAGAGGACGTGCTACTGGGATTAAAGGTACTGGTGTGTACAACTATCCTGAAGGTCTCGCTGTATGGTGGTACAACACAGTGTGTGGTTTTCATGAGCAGTAAAAAGGGCAGAAATGATTTTTGTGTTGATATGTTTTCTGTACGTGTTCCGGAACTCTCAGAACCGAGGTGATACAAAACTGTTTTAAATGTTTGTAAAATATGGTTGAGAACCGCGGGCCGCACAACACACTATTAAGACCGCACGACCGATCCTCTACAGGGGCCGCAAGCTTGAGAGTCGGCCGCGCTACGTCTGACGCACGTGCTGCTGCTATACAGCGCATGCGTCAGACACTGGATACACTAGGAATCCCACCTTTGCGCTGTCGTTTGCGCGCCAAACCTAACAGAGGGCGCCAAGCCACACCCTTCTAGTACAAAGGGGCTTCCCCGTCAGCGACGCCAACTCGTTGGAGCGAAGATGCCTAAAGCCCTCCTCACATGGGGCGTTTTTCTCGTCACGACAGACGTGGTGTTCATCGAGGTAGCTGCACGCTCCGAAAAACCTGCTTCTCACGGAACGTGCTTCTGACCGTGATTTGCGACCTCTGCGCTGTCCAGCGGCAATTCCGACTGCGATTTATTTACCAAACTGGACACGCGTAAAATAGTAGGCATAATATCTGTTAGCGATTGTTGAAGCGGAGGAAATCCCGAAGAAGATTCTCCACTCGTCGATGGCCTGAACAGCCAATTGCTGGTAGAGGAACACCACTTAACGCTTTACAACGATCTGAGATACATACTCTGCGCATAATAGAAATTATTTGTTAACTGAATTGAATCTTCATCCCATTTTCGGTTTCAAATTTAATATCGTTTATGTACGAGGTGTGATCAAAAAATACATCGAATAATTTTATTAGAAACAAAGTAATAAGCTTAAATGGGATTTGATGTAGGCTAATCTACTTTAGTAGAGCTACTCCGTCGTGGCCCTCTCAATGTCAGGAATAGTGTCAAAATGTTTTCCTTTGAGCACGGTTTTAATTTTTGAGAAGAGCCAGAAGGCGCATGGAGCTAAATTTGGCAAGTAAGGCGGATATGGACAGAAAGGAATACTTTTTCCGGCCAAAAACTCGGGAATCAAAAGCGAGTGTAGAACGGTACGTTGTGATGAAGAAGGAAGCCACTGGCCAATTTCTCTGGTCTCTTTCTTTGTACGTCGTTTCGTAAACGTTGCAGTACACCCTTGTAAAATTCGGTGTTTACAGTTGTTCCCCTTGGAACGAACTCTGGTCGCACTGTGCCCTCAATATCGGGAAAAAAAAGCAGTGAGCATGCCTTTGATATTCGATTCTGACTGACGTGACTTTTTGGGAGAAGAGATTCACTGGTTTTCCATTTGGAACTCTGAATTTTCGCCTCGGGGCCATACCCATAGACACGAGTTTAATCTCCAGCCACAATTTTGGACGTGAAATCCGTATTTGAGTGAAGACGATTCTTCAACTCCATGCAAATTTACACATTATTTTCCTTCCGTTCATCACTCAAAAGTATAGGAACAAATTCTGCACTCGCTCGACTTACGCAAGTTACCAGTTAAAATTATTTGCACGGACTCATACGAGCTGCTAAGTTCTTTTGTAAGCTCTCGAATAATTATTCGCCTGCTTGAACGAACAATTTTTGCCAGTTTTTACACGTTTTCGTATGTTACTGAGGTTAACGTAAGTCGCGAAAATTGCTCACCTTCTACCGACTCAATTTTCGCTTTTCATCAACTCATAACATGTATAAACAGCCTTATTGCCGGGCGCCAATTTCTACATTTAATAAACTTCTTTGACTCTTATTTGCAACTGGAAACAGAACTTAAAATGTTGATGCGTTTCTCGAAATCCATGATGCGCGACAGCCACTGTAAACACAGCCTCACTCTTATCGTATGTGGATGCTGACTGACTAGTCACAACGTGTTCCAACTTGACGCTGCCTTTCACAATGAATCAAGCTATAGGACAAATTACAGCAAATGATTATACCGTCAGAAGTTGCTGCTAAAAAATTAATTCACCGTATTTTTTTGTATCACACACCGTATAGTGTCTAATGTCACTTTGCACATGCATAATGCCCGTATTCTCGATGTTGCGTAGGCCATCATCGCTCTAAAGTAACTGGTTATTTCGTGGATAATGAAACTTGAGCTGCATTCGCACTTAGCAGCATGGGTAATTCTCAAATTACCTTATGTACGATTGTGTTGGATTCTGTCTGAGCATAGAATCGGTGGTTTGGTCGTTTGTGTGATGAGTTTACGATTGTGATAGGCAGCTTGCATAAACGACTACTGAACCCCGGTCGACTCGCACATAGTACAACAAGAACGATTAGAGGCGTAAACATTTCACAGTGTTTGCTTTCTGTCGTAGCCTGGCAGTCGTGTCAAGATTTCTGGCCACTGAGGAAACATTCGAGTCGTTGGCCCGTGCAGCAAAAATTTCAGCAAATAAATTGCTTATGGTAAATAACATTGACTATTGCACTAATAAATCTGTTAAATTATAGTAAAGGAATTTTTCGAAAAAAAAATGGAAGGAGGTGGACGCGATCCTGTTACCTTTCACTTTACAGCTCACGACGCCTCAACTACTCTACATATTTGCATACGGCAGAAGGACCTCCGCATATGGTGTACACTGTGTGAAAACTGAATCTGCAAATTTCATTACTTGATATTTGACCATGACAAAAATACCCAAACGACACGCTTTTTATAGATCGTTGTGCTGTAGCACTGAAACGGTATTCTTTCATAGCACACAAACTGTAACACTGAAAACATCAAATATAGGATGCCTTTAACTGCCAGTGTATAGTTTCCTGTCATTTTATTACACCAAATCATATCTGATACGACACGTTTTCGAGAGATCCTCAATTTGCTGATTCTTTGAAACATCGTACATTCATGCCACATAGTCTGTGATAAAGTAAACAATATGGCGCTTCTTGGCAGATTAAAACTGTGTGCCGGACCGAGACCCGAACTCGGGACCATTGCCTTTCGCGGGCAAGTGCTCTACCAACTGAGCTACCCAAGCACGACTCACGCCCCGTCCTCACAGCTTTACTTCTGCCAGAACCTCGCCCTGGTCCCGAGTTCGAGTCTCGGTCCGGCACACAGTTTTAATCTGCCAAGAAGTTTCATATGGTCGCACACTCCGTTGCAGAGTGAAAATCTCATTCTGGAAACATCCCCCAGGCTGTGGCTAAGCCATGTCTCCGCAATATCCTTTCTTTCAGGAGTGCTAGTTCTGCAAGGTTCGCAGGAGAGCTTCTGTAAAGTTTGGAAGGTAGGAGGCGAGGTTCTGGCAGAAGCAAAGCTGTGAGGACGGGGCGTGAGTCGTGCTTGGTTAGCTCAGTTGGTAGAGCACTTGCCCGCGAAAGGCAATGGTCCCGAGTTCGAGTCTCGGACCGGCACACAGTTTTAATGTGCCAAGAAGTTTCATATCAGCGCACACTCCGCTGCAGAGTGAAAATCTGATTCTGGAAACAATATGGCGGCTCCTGTGTTGTGCTTGTGACGCATCTCATTGGCTACTTTCCTCTCCACGAGCAATCTGACATACCAAATTCTTCATTTCATGCTCTGCTGTGTATGGGAACGAGGAATTCCACGCTGTGACGTCACCAGCACCTCGTCCACGTGCGTTTTCACGTCCCGTGAGAGGACGGCTTAAGGGCAGATTCGATCTCTTCGGGACAGGATCGATATCTCTATTTTTACTCTGACCGTGATATACCTGAATTCACTAACAGCAGAAATTACTGTCAGGTTTGAAATCAGTTGTCATTGCCAAGACATAACACTCATCTCCGGATCCTACCAGTTATGATCTTTTTTCGTCCACTGTTGCGTCGTCATGTTACGTGCTGCGAGTGGTGCACTATCCCTAGTAGATGTGTTGGACAGATCTTGTTGGTGCACCAACAAATCAGGCACCTCTCGTCCACCGTATAGTAATGGGCACGTATAAACAAGATAGCTCCTTTCTGGGATTCTGTCATGTCTCCTTGTTGACCCATCTTATCTGTGCTAGTTCCGTTCAGCCGACTGGCACATAAGCATCGCTTCACTGCCACGACTTGAATCAACGGTGGAGGGTCTCAAGACTGCCTGGCACTAGTTTTATATAATGTATAGCACTCCAAAGCGAACATTGTGCGCTTATATTCTACAGGAACGAAGGACATTTGACATGTGTAATTCATGTGTGTCACCACTTGCCGTATTTTAACTTGTGAGGTGGTGACTGATTACGGCACTGGTCTTGAGTTTGAGACAGATGTTTTAAACGTCCATCAGCCCATCAACATTGGTGCGGTTTACCTGACTCGCTCAAGGCAAATGCCTACATTTAAAAACAACAAAATGTATTTTCTTCTCCCTCCTCTGTCTAATTCCAGCTTGTGCTCGACGGAAATTTAAGTCCTAATCGTTCTTCCTTCCTCTTGTTCTTATGTTAATACAATTGTTTGCGTTGGTTTAAGTAATTTTTTCAGTATTTTCTTTTTTCTTAAATTAAAAACAAGATGTAATAGTGTAATACATGCTTCTGGTATCAAATACAGCACGACTTTAAATAAAGTGAAACGCAGCTCAACAATAAGGCATCGCCAACTGATCTCTTTACTTTGTATTTGTAAGCATGTGCCTTTCCGTTAGGCCTTCACGGTTTACATATGACAGTAATACACTACTAAAAAGAAGTTGACACTTTTGCGAAACCCTGTAATTGTCTTCCACTGCGAAGCGTAAGTTTCGCATTTGGCTCAAAGCTGCCTACAACATTGTTCTGTAATTGTGCAGAAACGTGGCGCCCTGCAACGACACCCTCAGGCATGGCGACGCATCAAACAGCAAGGTGTCGAAACATAAAGAAAAAGTCACAGCTCAGAAGTTCATGTGGAGTAAGTTTGGTTAGTCCGCGCGGTTAGCCGTTCGGTCTAACGCACTGCTTTCCGGGCGGGAAGGCGTGGCGGTTCCCGCCACGAATCCGCCCGGCAGATTAGTGACGAGGTCCGTGTGCCGGCCAGTCTGTGGATGGTTTTTAGGCGGTTTTCCATCTGCCATGGCGAATGCGGGCTGGTTCCCCTTATTACGCGTCAGCTACACTATGTCGGCGATTGCTGCGCAAATTCTCCACGTACGCGTACACCACCATTACCACGCAAACATAGGGGTTACACTCGTCTGGTGTGAGACGTTCCCTGGGGGGGGTGTTCCACTGGGGGCCGAACCGCACAATAACCCTGGGTTCGATGTGGGGCGACGGAGGCGTGAAGTAGACTGCGGTAGTCGTCATGGGGTTGTGGGCCACTGCGGTTGCGGTGGGGACGGAGCCTCTCCGTCGGTTCTAGGCCGCCCAGATCCTTACAATACAATAAAATACGATTCTTTTGGCGTCTCTGCGCTGCAGGAGAAAACCACGACTCCCAGCGTTGGGTGGTCGAGTAAAACATTTCAGACACACCGCCGCTCAGAATCGATACGAGAAGCCGTCAGGAGGTGGCATATAGGGCATCATTGAAACTACCCTTTTCCTTGGGGTGTTGATTCTCACGAGGTCGAAAACGACCGTTCGCAGTGTGCTGAGCGACGATAAGACGTTGTTAACAACGTCCGACACTGCTGACACCCTCCGGACTATTCAGCCCTACTCTAGGGACGTCGTGGGGCTGCAACCAAATTGTACGTGATCTCATCCTGTTGGTATGTAGTACCGATCGAAACTTTTTGCTCTGGTATATCGGGTGGAATCACGAGGAACTGTTCAAAAACACTCGAAATTTGAACGTGATCCAGAGCAGCAAAGGGTGTTATGCGTTTTTAGCCACTTGTTTGACGTTTTCGTGTGGCGTGATTAAGGAAGGCTGCAATCCCTTCGACACCCCTAAGGTGCGGTTGTCGGCCCTCAGGCGCTAGAGCAGCCGCAAGACACCACTCAGGTGATCGGCTGTCGAAGTCTTTGACAGCTACGTCTGTTATATGCGTGGGTGGCACCGAGGGTGTTGCTGAACTGGGTTGTTCTTACAGGGACCCTTTGCCGTTTTATTCGTGCACATGTCAATATTGTACCGACTCTGAAGTAACGCCACGGGAGAGCGCTAAACAGGACGGCTAAAAATGCATAAACACTCTTTACTGCTCTGGATCACGTTCAGAATTCTTCGAATGCTTTTGAATGGTCGCTAGTGATTCCAACCGATATACCAGAGCAAAAAACTGCGTTCGCACTACACGCCAAAGGGGTCAGATCACGTTCAATTTGTTTGCAGGCCCACAACGTACTTAGAGTAGGGCTGAATCGTCCGGAGGGTGTCAGCGGTGTTGGACGTTGTGAAGAAAGTCGTACTGGTGCTCATCGTACGGCGAACGTCTGTTGTCGAATTCGAAATGTTTGAGAACGAGCGCCCCAAGGAAAGAAAGGGGTGGTTTCAGTGACGCCCTACGTGCCACCTCGTGAGGGCTTTTCGTGTCGATTCCGAGCGGTAGTCTGTAAAATATGTTCCTCGGCCACCCCTAAGAAAACTGCGTGATTCCAGCGCTGGGTGCCGTAGTTTTCACATCCACCGCAGAGACGCCAAAAGAAGAGGTAAAATGTGGGTAAGAGGAGGTGTGACGACCTTCCAGTCACGTGACACGTCCACGATGGTGTTGGGCAGAATTGTGGAGAAATTTTGTGCCAGTGAGACATCATCAACCTACCTTACAGCTCACGTGAACATCTGAGCTGTGGTTTTTTTTTTTTTTTTCTTTTTTATTTAAATGTTTCAACGCCTTGCTGTTTGATATGTCGCAGAGTTTGAGGGTGACGTCGCAGGGCGCCACACTTTTGCACCATTACAGAGGAATGTTGTAGGCAACTTTGAGCCAATGTCAACTTCCGCTTCGCAGTGGGAGACAGTCACAGGCTTTCGCAGAAGCGTCAATTCTTTTATTTTGACCAGTGTATTTACATTGTTGGTTTAGGAGTTTGTAAAGATATTAACACTGTAAAACGCAAAAACTGCAGCTTGTACCGAAATTTTTGTCTTTTTCAAGAACATCTCGAAGAATAGTTACCCCCATGATCCTTTTTCATATACAGGCGCTTATATTTTAATTATTACTTGCGAATGACTTGTATTGAAGAACTGCAGAAACATCATAAAATCGTCGAATTGTTTTATTTATTCATATGTGTGCGAGAAATGAAAAAAAATTATGTATCAGAGCCTTGACCGAATATTAAAGTGAGGCACTTCTCTGCCCTAATACTTCTCTACCACTGCTGAAGGCCGAGTGAGTTGGAACAGTGGAAGAAGCAGTAGTCCCATTCTGGAGAACAGTGGTTCAAATCCGTGTCCAGCAACAGAGATGTATCTTCTCCGTGGTCTCCCTAACTCGCTTAAGGCAAATGAGTGTTTCCTTTGAAATGGGCACAGCCGATTTCCCCCCTTTCGTCTGAGCTCCGTCTCCAGTGACCTCGTCGATGGGACGTTAATCGTTTTTCTTTCTTTTCTTCTCGTATACTGGCGTGCTGTTGAAGGGGGACAGAGAGCCGCGACACAGATTTAGGCTATCACCGATTCTACATCTACATACAAATTCTGCAAATCACTGTGTAGAGCATGAAAGAAGGTACTTTCCATTTTACCAGTCATCAGGGCTGCCTCTCGTTCCATTCACGTACGGTGCACGGGAAAAATAATTGCATAAACGCCGGGCGTCGCTATTCCTACAGAAGTGATACGTAGAGGATTGCAGTGTACCCCTAGATTTCTCACTTAACGGTAGATTCCTCACTTAAAGCTGGTTCTTGAGACTTTTAAAGTACGCTTTCACGGGATAGTCGGCATCTGTCTTCAAGCATCTGGCAGTTCAGTTTCATTGCTGTCTCTGCGACACTGTCCCATGAGTCAAACAAAGCTGTGACGATTCGTGCCGCCCTTTCAGAATGAATTTTCACTGTGCAGAGGAGTGTGCCCTGAACTGAAACTTTCTGGCAAACTGCGTGCCGGACCGGGACTCGAACCTGGGGCCTTTGCCTTTCTCAGGCAAGTGCACCACCGAATAAGCTATCCAAACACATGGACTGTTCTCACAGTTTTACTTCCGCCAGTAGCTCATTTCCTACCTTCCAAATGGAGATGCGGCGCCATCTTCCGCAATGTTTGTTGCCAGTGGGCAACGGTTCCAGCGAAACAGTTTGCTTTTCTCATGCCGAAAGGACAAGAGTCAGCGAGTCATTTCTACTAATTGCGAGCCGTTCATCACGTGACCTAGCGGGCTACACCGTGCTCCGTCTGGATTGCCCTCATCCCAGGCGTGCGTCACTCAGTAAGCACTTAAAGCCCGTTACATAACTACTCTAAACGACGTGCTTTTAATAGATCACCATTGTGCCGTAGCACACAAGTCATAATATTAGAAGCATCAAACATGAGCAGCCTTTCACTACCGATATGTAATTTCCTGCCTTTTTGTTCTAACAAATCATAGCTAAAACGACGCCTTCAAGAGACCGCCATTGTGATGAGGCTTTGAAACAGCTTATATTCGTTCCACGTACTCTGTAATAATAAAAAGCACTAAATGCGGAGTTAATTCCTTACAATATGGCGTCTCCTCTATTCTTGGCGTAAAACCGATGCTGCATCTCGCTGTACCCCCTCTCCACGAGGCAAAAATCTGTCTTCATTTTACGCTACGAAATGTTGTGGAATGTGGAATTCCACGCCTTAACGTCATCAGCTCCTCGTCCACATGGATTTCCACGTCCCTTGAGAGAACGGCTTTAAGCGGATGGTGAGCGTTCCGCGCGCGGTTAACAGACCCGTGTCGATGGTTTTCACAGTCGAACCGGTGCGCGTGGTTCTATGAAGTAGAGAGAATGCGAGTTCTGTACTCGTTTGATCTGTCCCGTAGCATATCGCTTCCTTTTATGGGTCGGGTCAGTGTCTCTAGGCGTCGACAACTCAGGCGTTTTATTTACTGCAATATACACTGAGGTGACAAAATTTGTGGGATGTCTACTAACACCGTATCTGACCTCCTTTTGTCCGGCGTAGTGCGGCAGTTCGACGTGACGTGGATTCAGCAAGGAGTTGGAAGCCTCCTGCAGAAATATTGAGCCATGCTGCCTCTATAGCCGTCCATCATTGCGAAAGTGTTGCCGGTGTAGGTTTCGGTGCACTGACTGATCTCTCGATTACGCCCCATAAATATTCGGTGGCAATCGTATCGAACGAGGGAGTCCAAATCATTCGCTCGAATTGCCCAGAATATTCTTCAAACAAATCGCGAACAATTGGGGTCCGGTGACAGGGCACTTTGTCATCCATAACAATTCCATCGTTTTTTGGGTACACGAAGTCCATGAATTGCTGCAAATGGTCTCCAAGTAGCCGAACATAACCGTTTACAGTCAATTATCCGTTCACCTGAACCAGAGGACCCAGTCCACTCCATGTAAACACAACCCACACCATTATGTAGCCAAGCTTTCAGAGTGCCTTGTTGACAACTTGGGCCCATGGCTTCGTTGGGTGTGCGCCGCACTCGAACCTTACAGTCAGCTCTTACCAACTTAAATCGAGACTCATCTGACCAGGCCATGTTTTTCGAGTCGTCTCGGGTGGTAACGAAACCAGGAGAGGCGCTATAGGCGATGCCGTACTGAAAGCAAAGGCCCTCGTGTCGGTCTTCTGCTTCAGTATTCCATTAACGCAAAACTTCGCCACACTGTCCTAACGGATATGTTCGTCTTACGTCCCACATTGATTTCTGCGGTTATGCTTGTCTGTTTGCACTGACAACTCTACGCATAAGCTGCTGTTCTCGGTCGTTAAGTGAAGTCCGTCGGCTGCTGTGTAACGCCTGAAATTTGGTGTTCTCGGCGCACTTTTGACACTGTGCATCTCGGAATAGAATTCCCTAACGATTTTCGAAACGAAATATCCCATGCATCTGGTTCCAACTACCATTCCGTGTTCAAAGTTTGCCATAATCACGTCGGAAACCTTTCCACATGAATCAACAGAGTACAAATAACGGCTCCGCCATTGCACTGCCCATTTATACTTTGTCCACACGATACTGTCGCCATCGGTGTTTGTCAATATCGCTGTCCCATGACTTTGGTTGCCTCAGTGTAGACCGTCTCTGTATTCCTTCCACCTTCTACATTTCAGCTTTCCCTTCTTTGCTTAGTACAGGCTTGCCATCTCAGCTCTCGATATTCATACATCTGCTTCCCTTTTCTCAACAAGTCTCTTTGACTGCCCTGTAGGCAATATCTTTCCTCTAGTTATGCATGCTTCTACAGCCTTGCATTAATCCTCTACACATTCCTGCTTAGCCATTATGCATTTTCTATAAGTCTCGTTTTTTAGTTGCTTATGTTTCTTTTCGCCTGCTTCGATTTCTGCATATATTTTCTTCTTTCGTCAGATTCAATATATCCTGCGTTGTTCACGGATTTCTACTCGGCATTGTCTTTGTACTTATGTGATCCTCTACTGCCTTCTCTCTAATGTACCCATTCGTCTCCTGTTGAATTTATTTCCCATGTTTCACACCAACGTTGCCCAGTGATTCCTCCGAAACTCTCATTCTCTGGTTACATCAATTTATCCAGATCTTATGTCCTCCTCCTACCTTTTTGCAATTTCTGCAGTTGCAATAGTAGGACAGACAGCAGTTCCTCGTGCAAAGTGTCACAAAAACAAAACAAGCAAGAAAATAAAGATCAAGAAGACTGGTACGCACAAACTCGGTTACCGTAATAGGAGTGAGCTCGGCGAAAATACGTTAACTTTTTAGTTCCTGTGTCAGCAGACGCCGCCACTGTCCTCTGTTTCTGCGCATGCGCGAACTTCTGCACACACAAAGGTTTAGAACTCCACGTAAGCACTTTCAAGTAAAAAACGATTTTGTCCACACTTGGCACAGTCGGTTCATCATAGACGTCACGGACCCATTACCGAGGTGGTTGGTAGGTGCTTCACACACACACACACACACACACAAACACATGACGCGGACCGACAACGAGTGGACTCTAGTTGATTTTGAACAGAAAGTCGCTCGTGTAAAACGTGCTTAACCCTGCTGCTACCACTGGGGTCAAGATAATCCCATAAGCACACTGGAAATGTCCCATGTTTTCAAACCGTTACAAGAATTTTCAAAATACATGAATTTCTCCCTCTGAGTCAATGGTATACAATGATGTTTTGCTCAGTTTTACGCACTCTAAGGAAAAAAAAAAGACCCACCACGAAGGAATTATCCCAGTGGGACGGAAATAGGTAGATGTTATACACACGTGTAGACAAACAAATGATTACAGTTTCAGAAAAAAAAGTGGATTATTTTATCAAGAGACAGAGCTTCACAAACTGAGCAAGCCACTAACGCCTTGGTCGACCCCTAGCCCTTATGCAAGCCGTTATTCGGCATGGTATTGATTGACAGACTTTTTGGATGTCCTCTTGAGAGATACCGTGCCAAATTCTGTTCACTTGGCACGCTAGGTGGTCGAAATCCCGAGCTGATTGGAGGGTTCTGCCCATAATGCTCCAAACTTTATCAATTTGGGAGAGATCCGGCGATGCTGCCGAGGGTTTTGAAAGCGCAATGACAACCAGTAGAAACTCTCGCTGTGTTCTGGCGGGCAATATCTTGCTTTTTACCAGGATGGCTCGCCATGAAGGGCAACAAAATAGGGCCCAAAATATCGTCGACGTACCACTGTTCTGTAAGGGTGCCGCAGATTAAAACCAAAGGGATGTTGCTGTGAAGTGAAATGACACCTCAGATCATCAGTCCTGGTTGGTGAGCTGTATGGAAGAAGAGAGTCAGGTTGCTATCCAACCACTGTCTGGGGCGTCTCCAAACACTTCTTCGCTGGTCATCAAGGCTCAGTTGGTAGGGGGACTCATCACTGAAGAGAATTCTATTCCAGTCAATGGGATTCCAGGCTGAAGACGTGTCTGGATCCGCTCTACGTAGAGACGTCCTTCTGAGGGATATCGTACCAAATTCTGTCCAGCGGGCATGTTAGATCATCAAAATTCAGAGCTGTGGGAGGCAGGCCTCTGCCCATAATGCTCCAGAAGTTCTCAGTTGGGGAGAGATTCGGCGATGTTGCTGGCCAAGGTAGAGTTTGGAGCGGCTCGGGATTTTGGCGATCTAACGCGCCAGTTGGACAGAATTTGACACGATATCCCTTAGGATTACATCCAACAGCTCTATCAATCAATGCCAAGCCGAATAACTGCTTGAATAAGAGCAGAGGTGAGCCAACGCGTTATTGACTTGCTCAATTTGTGAACCTCTATCTCTTGAATAAATCATCCAATTTTTCTGAAATTGTAATCATTTGTTTGTTTGTACATGTACATCATACCTACCGACTTCCGTCCCATTCGAGTAATTCCTTCTGGTGCGTCTAATTTTGTCTTTGAGTATGTCAAACTTTATTCATCTCTTTTTATTTTTTCCACTGATCACCACTGGGGTCATCCCAATGTAAATTTCTATCGGTTTCGTGGAAGTAACTTTTCTAAACATGGAATAATGACTGTTACGTTGACCAACCGAAATAAATGTTTTTATGTTAGATCACTCAAATACTGCCAGTTATATCCCATGTAAATTACTTGGGGTCTTCGTGACCATAGTGGTATTTA
Organism: Schistocerca serialis cubense; assembly: GCF_023864345.2. Classification (NCBI taxonomy): domain Eukaryota; kingdom Metazoa; phylum Arthropoda; class Insecta; order Orthoptera; family Acrididae; genus Schistocerca; species Schistocerca serialis. The sequence goes on along the minus strand of NC_064639.1, from coordinate 985,622,032 downwards.
GTGAGACAAAACTGCCCTTCCAGTAGGAGGGTTAAACGAACGCAGTAGGTATTGTAATTCATACCTAACTCAGTAGATGCCGTAGTGCGCAGGTTGTAGTGTGGCGAGGTAAGAGAGCCGTTGCGAGAGTCGGCCTGTGTTTGTTATTGATCACGGCCGCAGCGGGGCCGTGCTACCTGCCGGACCGGACGGCCTGCGTAAACAACTGCCGGGGCCGGTATCCGAATTACACTGAGGCGCAGGGGCGGCCGGGACTTGCTAATCACGGCGGCTCCTGCCAGCTGCTCCTGTTACACGCGGCCCGCGGCGCTGGCTCTGCTTCTGCTTGTGCTTCTGGATCTGCGCTGCCACGTCTTCAGGATGTTGGCCGTGCTGCGGCAGGCCAGCTGGGTCGCCGCGCCCGTCACTTTGCCCGTCAGGCACAGCCGCGATTTAGGGTCGCCACCTCTTAGGCCAAAGGTGATATGGCAAAAGAAATTTGATGGTGTAATAGGACACTTCGTCAAATTTCGCCTGTCGTCACATAAATACACTACTGGTCATTAAAATTGCTACACCAAGAAGAAATGCAGATGATAAACGGGTATTCATTGGACAAATATATTACACTAGAACTGGCTTGTGATTACATTTTCACGCAATTTGGGTGCATAGATCCTGAGAAATCAGTACGCAGAACAACCAACTCTGGCCGTAATAACGGCCTTGATACGCCTGGGCATTGAGTCAAACAGAGCTTGGATGGCGTGTACAGGTACAGCTGCCCATGCAGCTTCAACACGATACCACAGTACATCAAGAGTAGTGACTGGCGTATTGTAATGAACCAGTTGCTCGGCCACCATTGACCGGACGTATTGAGTTGGTGAGAGATCTGGAGAATGTGCTGGCCAGGGCAGCAGTCGAACATTTTCTGTATCCAGAAAGGCCCGTACACGACCTGCAACATGCGGTCGTGCATTATCCTGCTGAAATGTAGGGTTTCGCAGGAATCGAATGAAGGGTAGAGCCACGGGCCGTAACACATCTGAAATGTAACGTCCACTGCTCAGAGTGCCGTCAATGCGAACAAGAGGTGACCGAGACGTGTAACCATTGGCATCCCATACCATCACGCCGGGTGATACGCCACTATGGCGATGACGAATACACGCTTCCAATGTGCGTTCACCGCGATGTCGCCAAACACGGATGCGACCATCATGATGCTGTAAACAGGACCTGGATTCATCCGAAAAAATGACGTTTTGCCATTCGTGCACCCAGGTTCGTCGATGAGTACACCATCGAAGGCGCTCTTGTCTGTGATGCAGTGTCAAGGGTAACCGCAGCCACGGTCTCCGAGCTGATAGTCCACGCTGCTGCAGACGTCGTCGAACTGTTCGTGCAGATGGTTGTTGTCTTGCAAGTGACCGCTTGGAGCACTGGCGTCGCTACATCTGTTTGACGTTTGTGTAGTGTGTTCGTAACCATGGCTTCAAATTTTTTGTGTTCCTTCGACTCTTTTTATTTATTTTTTTAATAACTTTGCTTCGAGTAGAGAGGGTCTTTAGCAAGGGGCACAATGTATGCTATTAATTGTGTGTTGTTGGGAAAGTGGAATATGATGCAGGCGACTTCGTGTCCACAATCACAGCCATAACCATCCACCTCTGCGTCTGGAAACATCGAAGCAGCTTTTCAGCTAGTCGGAACAGAGGATTTGGTCACACTCTAAAGTAAAAAATTCTTTCTTAGCTTTCCATTGTACTTTGTCTATTTTTGAATTCTGGCTGCCACAAGTTAAAAAGCGCTTCATTTGTTTCGTATTTCTTATTAATTTTCTAGTTGTTGGAACACTAATTCCATTAATTAAATTATTCAGAAATAAAAATAGTTCTTATTTCCCAAATATTGCACCAAACATTTATTTACCCTCACATATTCCCCCTTTAGTGCTTTATAAATCGCTTGACACGTTTCTGGTGTTATTTTGGTTAATATGCAATGTGATATTCGAGTGCTGTGCTGTAAAATGGAGTAGCTCTCTTCTGTATAAAGAAATCGCAGTGTCACAGTTTGTCTGTCTCCCGCGCAAATAGCATTTCTCAAGAGAGTATTCTGTTATGTGATATGAGAAGCCACTTTACTGAACAAATACTGAAATAGACTTTCATCCATTTGTAAGTGATTTACATATTAAGACTTGACTTTCTCCTCTTGCAGCTCCCGTAACAAATTTTGCTGAATACTTTTACTATCTCGGCGTAATACCTGCGACTTCATCCAAGTATGTTTCATTTTTTTCCGTCGCTTTTCTTCCAAATTGACACACAATGCAACTTTGGTACTAGCGACTGGAGCACTAAGTAAGAACTATTGTCTAAAAATTTCAGTAAAAAAAAAACTAAATTAATGGCCTTCAAAAGGAAACTTCCACTACGCTCCGGCGGCCGGGGTGGCCAAGCGGTTCTAGGTGCTTCAGTCTGGAACCGCGTGACCGCTACGGTCGCAGGTTCGAATCCTGCCTCAGGCATGGATGTGTGTGATGTTCTTAGGTTAGTTAGGTTTAAGTAGTTCTAAGTTCTAGGGGACTGATGACCTCAGATGTTAAGTCCCATAGTGCTCGGAGCCATTTGAACCATTTTGAACCACTACGCTCCAAAAAAAGTAATAGGTTGACAATCAATAGAACAGGTGTCATATTTTCAGATATTAGGCTTAGTTATTAACTACGAATATGAAAACGGTGTCACTAATAAATTGAGTGAGTTTCAAATGATACGTGGCAGAATACATCAGAAATCTGGATGACAAGACAAGGAAGGATACGAAACTAAAATTTTTGCAAAGTACTGGCTACCCCTGTTCAAACATATGGAAGCGGAATTCTTTATGTTATCTAAGAAATACAAAAGAATAATACAGTCGGCTGAAGTGAAATTAAAGAATATACCCTAAGAGATCAAATGCAACTACACCTATATGACTTCCCATCAATTTACACTGAAGTGTTTGGCAGACGGTCCATAGATCCTGGGTTACGGTTCGGTCTGTTAGCTGTTGGTTGACGTTGGGACACCTCTCCTAATGTGACGTCGTGTCGAATATTCGTTGGTTTAGTAGCGATTTGTTGTGTCACTAGAAGGGGTATGTATTTAAGCTTTTCAGGACAGCCCCATTCGCACTTAATATATTTTATTGACCAGTTTTGCTCTTCAGTTTAACGAGAGCGTCATCAGAAACTCTGGAATTTACAGTTTATAGTACAATAGTTGGCTTTTAAATTAAAGAGGGAAACCATTCAAAACAACATACAGAGTGCAGCTTGAGCCTGTCCTAAGAAAACTTAATTTCGACAGTTACTGTTTCCCCTGCAGGCAATGCCTGCTCTCACTAAGGGTATGTATTTATTGTGCTTAAAAATACTGGAGTATAGGGTGGAATATGGAGAGAGAATTAAAGCTGACAGAGTTGTACCGTGAACGGGAATGTTTGCGGGCTCTACGAACTGCGATTACAAAAACAAACTGAAAAGACTAAACATTTGGAGGAAAATAAGTCAGGTATTAGAAAGTAATATGCTTGATGTGAAAAAGAAAATGGTGTCTTCATTGACAGCTTGTCGTCGTGAACGATAAAGAGAAACAAAACTTGTAAATAATAGATTTCAGCTATCCTTTTTAAATTTTATTGGCAGATCTAGATTTCAGCTAGAAACTAGCCATCCTCAATGCTAAGAATGCAAGAGGTACATATTTAGATGATGTCATAAAAATTTGCAATTAATGGCTTAATTCATATGGTTTGTATATTACATACCACTATCATTTTTGATCAATGCATTTAATGCCTGTTGGTCAGGCTTCATCCACAGTTCATTGAATACTACTGTTTGCGGAAGGCGGACTGTATGGATAACACATCGGTTGGTTACATGGCGCCATCTATGTGAACTACGTATAAACCTCAAGGGAAGTAAACCACTTCAAATTTAATTACATAAAATGAAACATAAGTAAAATTCACTACTTATATACGTAAAATATGCACGTAAAATTAGATAAATCGATTGATGGCGGGTACACCAACGATAAACACATGATCTAATTAAACTAACGGGTATATCAATTAATGAATGTAGCATTTGCGTTAGTTCTTGAGCGGGTCCAGAGGAAACCCTAAAAAAAAGCGATTCTAACCATTTTTTCGCCGTCAGCAGCGGACCAAACACGACTCGCAGATTCCAAGACGGCTATGCACAGCAAATGGCTGAAATTTTTATGCTATATTTCTAATCTCAAACAACCTTGAAAATTTTCTAGGTATCTTTATTCGTTTCCGAGATACAGAGGTTCAAAGTTACCTGCTTGTGCACGTAAAATCCGGTGAGGCAAAAACATAGTTTATGAAATGTTGTAACATGGAGAAATGTGCTTTGAAAGTGTCTCTGTTATCATGAGAAAGGTTCTGGGAACTCCATGTTGTATTAGTGAAACAGCCGGCCCGTGTGGCCGAGCGGCTCTAGGCGCTTCAGTCTGGAACCTTGCGACCGTTACTGTCGGAGGTTCGAATTCTGCCTCGGTCATGGATGTGTGTGATGTCCTTAGGTTAGTTAGGTTTAAGTAGCTCTAAGTTCTAGGGGACTGATGACGTCAGACGTTAAGTTCCATTGTGCTCAGAGCCATTTGAGCCATTTGTATTAGTGAGGCACATGCAAAATTTTTTTGTGCATGTAAAATCCGATCTGAGGTGTAAGATTAGTTTTGCGTTATTTCAGTTTGACATAAATAAGCTATCAAAGTTTTACTGACCCATGACGTTCTTTTCCTATGAGTGCCATGCACTGCTGTCGAAGGTGAAGGAGGGGACCAGCGGAGAAGTGAACTTATCGGAGCACAAAAAAGGCGAATGTGCTCCTGTTTAAAAGACTCTGCGCGAAAAGTGGGTTACCAGCTCTCTCATTCTGCCTTCTTCATCACCTTTAGAAATTTTTCCAAAAATTTTGGCTTGGAGACATAGTCGCGCTTTTTATGCGGACAAGGGAAATTCCCCTTGGCAACCCCCTCAGATTTAGTAGTAAGATGGCCCAGTGTATACCCCGTCAAAATCTGAACTCAGACCAAGCATGAAAAAGGAAGAAGGTGTACTGAACTGTGAAAAAAAGCAAAATAGAAATAGTGAACGGTCCAACCTCAAGTGCAATTTTGAGCGTAGGTAAACAGCTGCGACGTCATGGTTATTTGGCTTGGCGTTGGACTGCGACGCGGATGACCCGTGTTCAAATCTCTCTCGTGTCAGTTATCTTTTTTTTTTCTGGCAATATTGCGAACTGACCGTCCGGTCATTGAAATGTTTGTTCTCTTTCGGGTAGTCGTGGCGGTTGTCATACTATACAGTAGTAGAATATGAGTCAAATGGTAAGAATACGTTATCGCCGCAAGTAAAAGTGATGAATAGTGAGAGCAGGCGAGATACCACATAGACGTCTCACATAAATGAATACAACAAATAAACGGTTGTAAACTATGTTACAACAAAATATTCGTGATTTAAAACTTCCAAAACGAAACGCACTTCCAATAACCTTTTTTTTTGACAGAGCACAGAGAAACTGTGTGGTTGTGGAACTGTTGCGTTCATTTTTTGCAGCTTATGTGACAAATTATTGTGTTTTCACCATTTCCTTGTGAGTGATCAAATGGTTCAAATGGCTCTGAGCACTATGGGACGTAACAGCTGTGGTCATCAGTCCCCTAGAACTTAGAACTACTTAAACCCAACTAACCTAAGGACATCACACACATCCATGCCCGAGGCAGGATTCGAACCTGCGACCATAGCTGTCGCACGGTTCCGGACTGCGCGCCTAGAACCGCGAGACCACCGCGGCCGGCGTGAGTGATCAAATGTGTGTGAATTCCTAAGGGACCAAACTACTGAGGTTATCGGTCCCTAGACTTACACTCTACTTAAACTAACTTAAGCTAACTTATGCTAAGAACAACACACACACACACTCACACAGACACACACACACACACACACACACACACACACACACACACACACACACACACACACACACGCCCAAGCCCAAGGGAGGACTCAAACCTCCGACGGGAGGGGCCGCGAAGTCCGTGACGTGGCGCCTGAAACCATGCGGCCACTCCTCGCGGGTTTGAGTGATCAAATTCACATTCATAAGAACACGTGAATTGGGCAAGGAGGCATATGTCACTCACCAAGCGTATAGATTATATGCTTCGGTAAGAGAGTCCTATCATATGACACACGTACTGTCAGGAATGCCGTGTATGTTGAGGATTCGGTTGACTTGCCGCCCTGTCATCAAACATTTGCGGTTCCCATTCGAAAGCCACTTCCTTTCGTCTGCTAACAGAGTAGTTATGCAGAATCAACTGTCGTCATAGGTCCCTTTCTTATACCTCGCTCTTGCAAACGGTAGTTACACAGGCACAAATTTGAACACACCAAACAGCATTTGTGTTTTTTAATCAAAAGGGCACAAGAAAAGATTGAACACGGTTCGCCTGCTTATTAGTCGAACACCGTGAACACCTAACCACGACGCCGTTGCATATGTAGGCTGCTCTACAATGCACTTCTTGTCCTTCGACCGTTCACTGTTTGTATTTGCTTTTTCTGTTTTGCTTTTTTTCACAGTTCAGTACAGCTTCTCCATGTTTTCGTACTTCATTTGTGTTCAGGTTTTTACAGGCTGTCCACTGAGCCCTCTTACCACTAAATCTGAGGGGGGGGGGGGGTTGCGATGGGGAAATTGCCTTATGAGAAAGCAGGAGACAGTGGAAGTGGGAAAGAGGCGGAAAGGTAATAAATAATGGAAGATAGGAGATAGTGGTTGTGGTATAGAAAGAACGAAGGAGACAATGACAATGTGAGAGAAAGAGTGGAACGTGGTTGACAGTGAGAGAACAATGCTAGGAAAAAGAGTGAAGGAGGCAGTGCCAGTGAGTGGGGAATAAAAAGGAGAAAGTGGAAGTGGGTGAGAGCCCGTGTCGTTGACAATGACAGCGAGGAAGGGAGACATAGTGACAGTGAGAAAAGACAGCAACAATGGGGAGGAATGAATGAAACAGTAGCACTAAGAGAGAACAGGAGGGAAACAGTAGCATTGAGAGGACACTGTATTAGGGACTGTGGCTGTGAGACAGTGACAGTTGAAGGGCCACAAATAGATAATGTCAATGAGTTTTGGGAATGGGCAATTGATAGTGGATGGGCATGACAGATTTTCAGCGGTGGACTTGTGGGTGTGAGCGAGTTAGAGGTATGGGAGCTTGAGAGAGTGAGAGGTAAGTTGCATGTTAAAAAGAGCGCGAATGTGTTCACGTGCCAATCTTTTTCCGAAAATTTTTGAAGATGCTGAGGAAGGTAGAATGAGTCAGCTGGTACCCTACTTTTTGGTAAGAGTATATTCACGTTGTTTGTGCTCCGGTAGGAGCATTTTTTCCGCTGGTTTAGTATATGGTTTGTAAATCAGAAGTAGAACAAGGGTGCATGAAGTCGAAGCAAACGTATCAATACAATGGTGAAAGAAAGATCAGTTAAATAAGTAATGAATTGTAAAACGAGAGATGTAAGACGACCGATGAACAGACGACTTCAGTGAAGACCTAGCAGGCCGTAAGCGTTCGCCATGAACTGAAGTAGAAGAAGGAGAATTATTTTTTTTAAACAACGGAAACTCGTTGCGTAGACTGCACACTCACCGGCCAAAAATAGCGGCGCGGTCCCGTGCTGGGGGGACACCTGTGCTGCCTTGGCAAGGTGCGGGTGCGAGCGCGGGCGGGGCGCTGGCGGCGCGCCACGGGCCGCGCGCTGCGGCCTGTCCGCGGGTCGGCCTGGCTAATTTGTTTCCACCTTGGCTCGCAGCGGCGGCTGTAAACTTTCATTAGGGCAGCAGCCACGGCTGCCGATCCGCCGCTCATTAATCCGGCCGGCCGGCGCTGAATGGCCAGGCCTGGCCCGCGGAATCCTCATTGAGGGGAGACGGACGGACCTCGGCCGCGCCAGCTTCACGCTCACTGGCCGGCGCACCGCGGCAAAGAGGCCGCGCCGAATTCCCAGCCGCGTGTGCTTGGCAAACTCCGCTGCGGAAGCTCTGTGTAGGTAACGCCGCTCCTCCGCAAGCACCACGCAGTCCGTCCCTCATCGTCTGTCTTTACACTGGTTGGCTGCTCTCCACGTGGACCTGTTACGGGGATGCTCAACCCTTTTAGGCATGAAAAGTACTACAAGCAACGTAGTCCATTCACAGATCTACTCACTTAAAAGTGCCTAAAGGTTTACGCACATAACAATAATTTGTCAGAGCCAACCTTACACAGGTTGAATGTTGAGGATCACTCTTGTATTTCACTGTTGAAAACTCTGCCTCACATGGATAAGTTGATCCAAAAAACGATAAAACATATATTGCCACTTTTACACAGTTAGGGTAAGTTTTTACACTCCCCACTTTATAAAAGTTTATCTTCATTGTATTGTGGCTTTAAGGGGATGTCACTTTGAACTCAAATTATTTGCTCTTCAAGTTCACGCTCACCACAAGAGAAGAGAGTACTCACTTCTCTTAAAATATTTTCACATCCTCTTTTCGGAAAGGTTCAGCTACACTACTGTCCATTAAAATTGCTGCACCAAGAAGAAATGCAGATGATAAACGGGTATTCATTGGACAAATATATTATACTAGAACTGACATGTGATCACATTTTCACGCAATTTGGGTGCATAGATCCTGAGAAATCAGTACCCAGAACAACCACCTCTGGCCGTAATAACGGCCTTAACACGCCTGGGCATTGAGTCAAACAGAGCTTGGTTGGCGTGTACAGGTACAGCTGCCCATGCAGCTTCAACACGATACTACAGTTCATCAAGAGTAGTGACTGGCGTATTGTGACGAGCCAGTTGCTCGGCCACCATCGACCAGACGTTTCAGTTGCTGAGAGATCTGGAGAATGTGCTGGCCAGGGCAGCAGTCGAACATTTTATGTATACAGAAAGGCCCATACAGGACCTGCAACGTGCGGTCGTGCATTACCCTGCTGAAATGTAGGATTTCGCAGGGATCGAATGAAGGGTAGAGCCACTGGTCGTAACACATCTGAAATGCAACGTCCACTGTTCAAAGTGCCGTCAATGCGAACAAGAGGTGACCGAGACGTGTAACCAATGGCACCCCGTACCATCTCGCCGGGTGATACGCAACTATGGCGATGACGAATACACGCTTCCAATTTGCGTTCACCACGATGTCGCCAAACACGGCTGCGACCATCATGATGCTGTAAACAGAACCTGGATGACGTTTTGCCGTTCGTGCACCCAGGTTCGTCGTTGAGTACACCATCGCAGGCGCTCCTGTCTGTGATGCAGCGTCAAGTATAACCGCAGCCGTGGTCTCCGAGCTGATAGTCCATGCTGCTGCAAACGTCGTCGACCTGTTCGTGCAGATGGTTGTTGTCTTGCAAATGTCCCCATCTGTTGACTCAGGGATCGAGACGTGGCTGCACGATCCGTTACAGCCACGCGGATAAGATGCCTGTCTCGACTGCTAGTGATACGAGGCCGTTGGGATCCAGCACGGCGTTCCGTATTACCCTCCTGAACCCACCGATTCCATATTCTGCTAACAGTCATTGGATATCGACCAACGCTAGCAGCAATGTCGCGATACGATAAACCGCAATAGCGATAGGCTACAATCCGACCTTTATCAAAGTCGGAAACGTGATGGTAATCATTTCTCCTCCTTACACGAGGCATCACAACAATGTTTCATTAGGCAACGCCGGTCAACTGCTGTTTGTGTATGAGAAATCGGATGGAAACTTTCTTCGTCAGCACATTGTAGGTGTCGCCAACGGCGCCAACCTTGTGTGAATACTCTGAAAAGCTAATCATTTGCATATCACAGCATCTTCTTCCTGTCGGTTAAATTCCACGTCTGTAACACGTCACCTTCGTGGTGTAGCAATTTTAATGGCCAGTAGTGTATGAAAGCTAGAACAGGTTTTATTCTCCTGAAATGTGGAATCGATTTTCTAATTCTGCCTGCAGTGCTGTCACGTTGGTCATGCACTTCTTTGCAACTTCTCGACCCAATTATGTTTGCTGATCCGACAGTTCGGACTCGATTTCAGGGAACTGTTTCACATTTAATTTCTCTAATTGTGCTGTCTAAAGGTCACGTTTTTACACAAAATGCTTGATAGAAGATGTAAGAATTATGATAGTTCGGTTTTTTTCCATGAGGTTCTGTGTTTTACTCGTTTAGTTTAAGTGTCACATCAGTTACAAATGCCAGATGCAACCACCAGCTCAATGTATACTGTTGTCAGTGATCTTCCTCTCTTGTCAATACGAACAGCACTCTCAGTTTCCATAACACAAGAAGTGAGATGATTCTCGTTGGTGTGGAACATGTCAGAAAGTATAACATATAACATTTGAATATAATATATATCACCCTGATCATTTGTCAGGAATTGTCAAAATAGGTGAATACAATACAGTAAACTGGATCAGCTAATATTTACAGAATTATTACGCTGTCAGAATGAAACATCGTTATGCACTGTTAATAAATTTATCATACAGAAAATATTTAATCTTGACTGTTGTGACAAAGTGCTGTCAGAACTGAAATCCAACAGACATTTTTACTTAAGCTAGCCTAACGGTCTCTGTTAAGATATTCATCTATAGAGTAGAAGGAGTTGCCAATCAAACGGTCTTTCAAACTCTGTTTAAACCGTGCTTTATCTGACACAAAGTTTTTAATGGTTGCTGGCAATTTATTGAAAATGTGTGTTCCTGAATATTGGACCCCTTTATGTACTAAGGTAAGTGATTTTAGTTCTTTACATGGATTGTTCTTATTCCTAGTACTGATACAATGTATTGAGCTAATGGTTGGAAATAGAGATCTATTACTTGCAACAAATTTCATTAAGGAATAAATATACAGAGAAACAGTGGTTAGAATACAAATTTCCTTGAACGGGTTCTTGAATTTACACCAAATGATTCTTATTACACACTTTTGCTCTCTAAAAACTTTTGCTCAGTTTGATGAGTTACCCCAGAATATGATCCTTTATAATAGAATGAAAGTAAGCAAAGTATGCAAGTTTTTTTGTATTTATATCTCCTAGATCGGACATCATTCTCCCAGCTAATACAGACTTGTTTAGATGCTTAAGCAATACTGTGGTATGCCCTTCCCATCACGTTCTAATCCCAGAAATTTAGCACTGCCAACCTCCTCGATCTGAATGTCTTCGTAAGTTATACACATGCTGGTAGGAAATCTCTTCCAGGTTCTGAACAGCATATACTGGGTCTTTTCAAATTTTAATGACAGTGAATTACCTTTAAACCATTTATTATTGTCAATGAAAATTTGATTAGCATCTATTTCTAAATTTGTACCTGACTTGCTACTTATTGCAATGTTTATATCATCTGCAAACAAAACAAACTTAGCATCTGGCAATGTAATAGATGAGAGGTTATTAATGTACACAAGAAAAAGCAATGGACATAAGATGGAACCTTGAGGAATACCACATGTAATTAATTCCCTATCAGGTGAAAACACTGCTTGCTGCACAGATATTTCCCAACGACACCCTTTGTTTCCTGTTACATAGATAAGACTCAAACCATTTCGTAGCACTGCTGGTGACACTGTAATATTCTAATTTACGTACGAGAATGGTGTGGTTCACACAGTCAAAGGCTTCTGACTGGTAACAGAAAATGCCAGTAGCCTTTAATTTATTATTAATGGGTTAAGGAAAGACTTGCTTGGCATGAGCGTGAAAGGCTGTGAAATGAAATGGCAGATGGTGACGACAGAGGTGGAGACGGTGTTGTCAGATTTGCTGTACCGCCTACAAAAACAGCGCGAAACACTCATTGTCAACAGAACGGTATTTTATAAAAACGGTTCATTTAAACAGATTTCTGACACAGGTTTCGAAAGATCGACCCCTAAAACCATACCGATCGACTGTCGATCGCGATCGGCGGGTTGAGCACTCCCGATATATTACAAGCTCATTTCTACACTTCTACATAATCAGAGACTCTTTCATTTTTTTGGGGGAGGAGGGGGGGGGTTTGTGGTAAGTTCCTATGGGACCAAACTGCTGAGGTCATTGGTCCCTAGGCTTACTCACTACTTAATCTAACTTAAACTAACTTATGCTAAGAAGAACACTCACACCCATGCCCGAGGGTAAACTCGAACCTCCGACGGGGGGGGGGGGGGGGGGGGGGGCTTACGTTATGTAGCTTGTTCTACAAAATGACAGTCCCGGTCCTCCTCTTGCTATCTACCCTTTTAATGTTGCTTCTAGGACTCATACAGGGAACTGGTCGTGTCGTGTTATACGAGCAGTCCACCTGTGTCTTCTTCGCTGTATTATTATCCTAAATGTACATTCTTCACCAGTTCTTTGCAGGAATTCGTGTTGGTGGTTTTAACTGTCCACTTGATCATTAACAGGGGTCTCCAGCACCATACCTGAAATGGTTCAAGAGATTTCATTTCATTTTTAGACTTCATACGTCAGTAGCTAAAAACGGAAATCATATAGTATCACTGCCTTGTCCTCCCGTCCGTCCGTCGTTCCGTCTGACTGACTGTCAGAAAACCTTTATGTGAGCAGCGAATATACGTATCAAGTTTAAATTTATATCGCATACTAAGGTCTGTGGTCCCTTGGCAGTGTTTGAAATGTAAGATGCGAAGTCAATGCTGTCATAATATATGGCCATGTATGTCATATACTAGTACATTAATAACCCGTGTAACAGCCGGAATGCTGAATGCAAGTATGCAAACGTGTATGCGTTATGCTGTACATGTGCCGGATGTTAGTTTGTGGGATGGACTTCCATGTCTGACGCACTTGTTTGGTCAATAAAGGGACGGTTAATGCTGGTTCTGGATAACCCTGGAGCTGTCGTCCGAAAATGTCCTGTACGTGCCCGATTGGAGACAGATCTGGTGATCGATCAGGCCAAGACAACGCTTCGACACACTGTAGAGCATGATGGGTTACATCAGCGGTATGTGGACGAACGTTATCCAGTTGGAAAACATCCCCTGGAATGCTGTGCATGAATCGGCAACACAACACATTCAGTCACCAGACTGACGTACAGTTTTGCAGTCAGGATGGTGTGGGATAACCACGAGAGTGCTCGTGCTATCATACGAAATCGCCAGAACATAACTCGAAATGAAGGTTCTGTGGGTCTAGCACGCAGACAGGTTGGTTGCAGGCACTCAGCTGGCTTCCTCCTAACCAACACACCCGTCGGTGGCGATGAGGCAGAAGCAACAGACCTCCACTCTACCTACCCCCAGTGGGCTCCAGCTTGACACCACTGAAGTCGCAAATGGCGGTGGTTTGGGTTCAGTGGAATGTACGCAACGAGGCGTCCGGCTCGGAGCTGTAACACTTAGTTGTCAACAGCTGCTCAAATTGCTGCTGCAGATGCAATACGATGGGCCAGTACCATAAGCCGAACACGGTGATCTTCCCTCTTTGTAGTGCCACGTGGCCTCTAGGAGCCCGTTCCTCTTGCGACCGTACGCTCTTGTGACCAACTCTGCCAGCAGTCATGTACAGTAGCTACGTTACTGCCTAGACTTCGAGCAATATCGCAGAAGGAACATCCAACTTCTCGTAGCACTGTTGCACCAGTCTCAAACACAACTAATGCTCACGACCGTTATAGCGTGTATTTAAAGGAAACCTGATTTGCATCCTCATAGTGACGCTATTACCGCCACTCTTATGTGAATGGCGCGAAATTGGAATACACGTCTTCTTTCAGATGTAGAAACACGCGTACCAACTTTTGTTAATGTCGCACGAATCTATCTTGGCGTTGCGATTTTTTTTTTCTCGGTACCGCATTTTCATATTCCCAAACTCACTCATCAGAACGAATAGGGTACTTCCCTTTGACTTACAACACAATCCTGAAATTTGGCAAGCACCAAGCTTTCACAGTAAAAGTAAAGGTAAAAATTGTTAATTTGTAATTACATCACACGAAAAAAATATTTTGTCGTTTGTTATCGGACTGACTTTAAGTCTGCAAAAATCCGTTTTTCTCAGGAACGGGTGAATGTATCAAGATGAGTTTTACGTCACCTACTAAAGCCTACGGTCCCTCGGTTGTGTGTACTCAATGTAATCTTCTTAGTCAGTGCAGTCAAAACATATTTTGCTGCTCGCATTCTCACATCCGAACTTATAGGGTACTTTGACCAAGAATCATAAAATTTGCTAAGAAGCAAAGTTTCGCAGTGCAAGCAAAGAAAAAGTATACAGTATTGTAAATTTTTATTTATGTGTCACGAAATAAGTTCTTTTCCCATTTTTAACGGACTTCAAACTTAAATTAAAACATTCTCGAAAGTCTTGGAACTCCCTGGACCGATATCTTACCAGAATCAATCTCGATAACAGGCAAAGTTCGTTGACATTTCTGATTCTTGAGATGGATGAACTGTCTATATACATAATTAAGTTTGTACGGAACCCCCAGTGCGCGAGTCCTGCCCGCAATTGGACAGTTTCATCTATTGTCCGTGTTTTTCTATCACACAGTGCTACATTCCGAATGGAGCTCCTAAAACCACCTTACTCCAAACTTAAGTATTTATGGTTTTTGAAAAAAAAACATTTTTCTTTTGTAGTTGAACGTCACTTTTGCTTTTGTAATTCTTTTTTGCATGCCATCCTTGCTTCTTACGTTTTTGTTTGTGCGTTTGCTGTTTTCGTAGTCTACTGTGCACAGAAAATGTGTGAGACGTTTGTGAGAATTTCTGCATAAGTGGCCAACATGAAAATACACTGAAGGGCCAAAGAAACTGGTATCGGTCTTCGTATTCAAATACAGACAACAAGTGTCTGGCGCAGTTGTTACGTCGGTTACTGCTGCTACTGTGGCAGGTTATCAAGATTTAAGTGAGTTTGAACGTGATGTTGTAATCGGCGCACGAGCGATGCGATACAGCATCTCCGAGGTAGCGATGAAGTGGGGTTTACCCGTACGACCATTTCACGAGTGTTCCGTGAATATAAGGAATCCGGTAAAACATCAAATCTCCTACATCGCTGCGGTCGGAAAAAGATCCTGCAAAAACGGGACCACCGACGACTGAATAGAATCGTTCAACGTGACAGAAGCGCAACCCTTCCCCAAATTGCTGCAGATACCAGTGCTGCGCCTTCAACGTGTCAGCGTGCGAAACGTTCAACGAAGCATCATCGATATGGGCTTTCGAAGTCGAAAGCCCATTCGTGTACCCTTGATGACTGCACGACACAAAGCTGGAACCGCGTGACCGCTACGGTCGCAGGTTCGAATCCTGCCTCGGGCATGGATGTGTGTGATGTCCTTAGGTTGGTTAGGTTTAAGTAGTTCTAAGTTCTAGGGGACTGATGACCTCAGCAGTT
Organism: Schistocerca serialis cubense; assembly: GCF_023864345.2. Taxonomy (NCBI): domain Eukaryota; kingdom Metazoa; phylum Arthropoda; class Insecta; order Orthoptera; family Acrididae; genus Schistocerca; species Schistocerca serialis. Next base: position 985,606,514 of record NC_064639.1, on the reverse strand, counting down.
AAGTCCCATAGTGCTCAGAGCCATTTGAACCATTTGACCACCTGCATTCGTTCATGGACTTTGTCCATTCCGACGGACTTGGGGAATTCCAGCAGGACAATACGAACCCCACACATCCAGAACTGCTACAGAGTGGCTCCAGGAACACTCTTCTCAATTTAAACACTTCCGCTGGCCACCAGACAGCCCAGACATGATCATTATTGAGCATATCTGGGATGCCGTGCAACATGCTGTTCAGAAGAGATCACCACCCCCTCGCACACTTACGGATTTATGGAAAGCGCTCAGGGTTCATGGCGTCCATTCCGTACAGCACTACTTCAGACATTAGTCGAATCCATACCACGTCGTGTTGCGATACTTCTGCGTGCTCGCGGGGCTCTAGACGATATAAGGCAGGTGTATCAATTTCTTTAGGTCTTCAGTGTTTATGGACAGCAAAACAACGCGGCACCTCACACATCGAAACAATCAAGAATGATTAGCATAACACACACAAAAAAAACGCACTTGACGAGGTGAATAATTTCCCGAAGTGCCTCATGGAAAATATAAATAAACAGAATCGTGACTGTTACTAGAAAAAGTTAGTTTTGTAAACAAACGCATTGTTTTCACAGTCGCAGGCTTTCACCAGCCATTTCTAATGGACAAAATCAAATCCATTACTTGTTCCAGTTGACAATGGCGATTGCTTGTGCAACGTCTACGAAAGCTATGTAAATTTTTCTGTCGACTCTGAAGCTGGCTTCAGTAATACCGCAAAGGCATAGCACACAATCTCTTTCTGCCTCTCCCTTCTGGGAAGCCCAATTGGCATCTTACAGTAAGAGGGGAAATAGTGGAACCTCAAGTGAAATCGCACATTGAGCCGTTCTTCTGTTCCTGATTTATTATTATTATTATTATTATTATTATTATTATTTGCTCACTAATTTTACGTGGTTATCTCACTGTCACGAACTTTAAAATAGCATATTGGTCACTTTGGAGCTCTCGTACCAAGCGGTCATCTGGCCTTCCACCGCTGACGCAGTGAATTGGTGTGTGTGTGTGTGTGTGTGTGTGTGTGTGTGTGTGTGTGTGTGTGGGTGTGTGTGTGTGTGTGTGTGTGAGCGCGCGCGCGCGCGCGCGCGCGTGTGTGCGTGTGCGCGCGCGAGCTGTGTTCGCACAGAGCTCCACGTTTACGTTCCTGGTCTGAGGAACACTCTGGCATCCTATCCCATCTCGACTGGCCCGCTAATTCAACTGATGTTAATCCATGAAACGTCGCATTCAACATCGTTGCAATTTGTTAGCTCTACGGAAAGTGACCAATGAACGACGTGGAGCTCTGTGCGAACACAGCTCGCGCGCGCACACGCACACACGCGCGCGCGCGCGCCCACACGCACAAACGCGCGCGCGCGCGTGCGCGTGTGTGCGTGTGCGCGCGCGAGCTGTGTTCGCACAGAGCTCCACGTTTACGTTCCTGGTCTGAGGAACACTCTGGCATCCTATCCCAACTCGACTGGCCCGCTAATTCAACTGATGTTAATCCATGAAACGTCGCATTCAACATCGTTGCAATTTGTTAGCTCTACGGAAAGTGACCAATGAACGACTGCAGCTGAATGTGGCATATCTGGCTAAACTTGTGGACTCACTTCCTCGCCGAATTGAGGTCTTATCTAGGCTAGAAGCGATGTCACACGCTATTAGCGTGATTTATCACGGAGGTGATTAATTTATTTGTCCCCTGTGCTGACTAAACGGGTATAACTTGCGCAGTAGCTCGAACGTCTTTACGTTGCTCGAGCCAACTGTATGGTTTAAGTTACTGCTGTTATCAGTCAACAGTGAGTCGAATGTTGCGATTGATTTTTGTCAGTGAGACATTTATAATTAAAACTTATTTCTGTGAAGAATCCCGGCATGGTGTACATAATATTCAATTGTAATGAGTAAAGTTCTTTGCACTGATGAGGCAAAACATTATGACCACTGCCGTCCGCGGGACTGAATGCCTCCTGGTGGTGCTGCGGGCACGTGACGCAGTATGGAACGAATGTAAGCTGAACAGAGACGATTGGGCAGTCATTGTAGCGAAGATGCGGGCTGCAATTGCGGAAATCCACTGACATAATCAATTTTAACGGAGGGTATTTTAAAAAGGGCACGTTGTTGTGGCGCTGCGGCTGGAAACGAGAATGGCTGAAACGGCGAAGCGTGTCGCCTGTTGGCGTACTACTGTCATGAGCATCTATGGAAAGTGGTTGTATTACGGCGAAGGTCGTATAGTATTGGACGATCACAGCTCATCAGAAAACCCGATGTGTAATCTAGGATAGGCAGCGAACTGTGGCAGGTCTGACGACAGAGTGCAGCCACAAGTGCTGCGGAGCACAGCGTTCAGAGGCCACTGTTGTGCATGGGGCTCCATATCACACGACCCCTTCGTGTTCTTCCTGTGTTGACCCCAACGACATCGTCAGTTACGATTCCACTGGGCACAGCAACACTGAGTATTCACCGTGGATCAATAGAAACGTGTCGCCTGTCGAATGAATAGCACTTCTTGTTACATAAGCTCCAGGGTTGGGTCCTTACACGCCCGTCATCCAGGCGAGTGGCTGCACGAAACATGCACTGCGCCACAGCTGCAGACCATCGTGGGCAGAATTATGCTATGCCGTATATTGAGTTGGGCTTCCAAGCGATCTGTGGTGGGAATCTAAAGCACCATGACGGCAGTGAACTACGTGATCATTATTGCGGACCACCTGTATCGCTTCATGCTCGAAGTCTCCGCCTGCGGCGATGACATCTTCCAGCAGGATAACTGTCCATGTTGCAAGGTCAGAATCGAGTTACGGTGGCTTGGGGGAATTATAGTAAACTCAAACTGACGTCTTGACCAGCAAATGTCCCTGATGCGCACCCACTGCAACACATATCGGGCGCTAGCTGGGTACCCGTAAACCATCATCCCGTAATTTGAGGAAATTACTTGACCTGTGCGTAGACATATGGTGCCACATACTTCTGGAATCCTGTCAAGGAACTGGAGAATCCATGCCAAGCAGAATCTCTGTTGTACTGTGTTTCAAAAGTGCAACGAAAAGCTATTAAATAGGCGGCCATAACGTGTACACGACAATGTCATGCTGCACTCACTGATTCCACAATGAAATTTTTATTCTACGGCGAAGTATGCGCTGATATGTAACTTTCTGCCAGATGAAAACTGTATGCTGGACCGAGACTCAAACTCGCGACATTTGTCTTTTGCGGGCAAATGTTCTACCAGCTACGCACACTCCACTGCAGAGTGAAAATTTCATTCTGGGAGCATCCCCCAGGCTTTGGCTAAGCCATCTCACCGCAATATAGTTTCTTCCAAGAGTGCTGGTCCCGCAAGTTTCGCAGGAAACTTCTGTGAAGTTTGGAAGGTAGGAGATAAGGTCCTAACGGGACTAAAGATTTGAGGACGGGTTGTGAGTCGCGCTTGCGTATCTGAGTTGGTAGAGCACTTGCCCGTGAAATACAAAGGTCCCGAGTTCGAGTCTCGGTCTGGCACACAATTGTAATTTGTGAGGAAGTTGCACTCAGTGTTAAAAATAAACAAGTATACCATGATGAAGAAACCATTGCGAAGGCATCTCGCAGTGAATGTGAAAACAACAACTAAAGTTGAGCAATATAATATATTTTAGGTAATTAGTAAACTGAAACTTATTTGGAGAACGGATATTTGTAATAATGTTAAATAAGGAATAGTTCCTAATGTTCTGCAAAATATTATCACAATGTGGACTGCCAGGTTAAAGTTCGAATGTATCGATGTGTCTCTTATTGTAAACTAATGTATCGTGGAGAAATATACTGCAGAAAAAAATAGTACACCTTGAAAGATGACGTCGATTTTGATCCAATGGCAGCATATGCCACCTGGGGTCTAGTAGATGTATTGATAATGCTTTCATCAGGTAGCGTAGTGGCGCCATAACTACCAGTGTGCCTCTTTGTCTACCCTTTAAGACGGGATGTTCACGGCCAAAAGGCTCAGTGTGGTGCAAACGTGTGAAGCAAGCAGGCAACCGTGCCATGGAGATTTACTCGTGCTTCATAGAGCCAACTATGCGAGTTTGAAATAGGTCAAACTTTGGCCTTCCGAGTGGCGGTATGGCCCTTTCGGCGAATAGCCAAACACGTTGGACATGCTGCGCCAGTCGTGTAACGTTGCTGGTATCAGTGGTCACACAAACATTCTCACACCCAAGGACGAGGATCTGGTTGTCCACACACATACCTGCCCGCCATTATTGTCGTATTGTAGGGGCAGCAGATCGAACAGCTACCACAGCACAGATAATAGGGCTTGTGGCTTGTGAGCCTAGACGTGTCAACACGAACTGTTGCGAACCTGTTATTGGCGGTGGGAATACGGACACACACGCACCAGTAGCCTGTCTTCCACTCACGGCACGGCACTGACGGGCACTGCTCGACTCGTGCCGTCAGAGTATCACTTGGAAGATAGAACGGCGCGCCGTGGTCTTCAGCGATGAAAGCAGATTCTGCCTGCACACAAGTGATAGTCGTTTGCACGTACGACGTAGACCTGCTGAGCATGTTTCGTAGAGTGCATTCGTCCACCCCAGGCCGTACGGTCTGAGGTGAGATAAGCTACAACTCTCGTCCACCATTGGTGCTTCTGGAGGGAATTCTGTCCGTGCCCAGTACGCGAAGAATGTAGTTAGACCCATTCTTTTGCCTTTCTTGCAACAGGAAGGTGATGTGTTGTTCCAAGAGGATAATTCTTGCCCATTTACTGCCCATAAACTCAACGTGCTCTGCAAGTCATGCAGCAACTTCTCTGGCCACCACGATCTCTGGACTTGTCTCCAATCGAGCACGTGTGGGATATAATGGGATGAGAAGTGACTCGTGCCATTTGTCAACCAACAACTCTTACAGAACTAGTGGACAGGTCGAACAGCGTGGCATAACGTATCCCCGGACAGTACTCGCCATCTGTACGATCGACTGGATGCAGAATCGGCTCCTGCACTGCCACACACAGGAAGTACTAATATGAGTGGATGCTTCAGCATGGGCCGATACTAGGTACCTCAGAACCGTTTGCGCTATTGATCCCTAAATGAAATCATTTCATGTAATCCATAGGCACTGTTGCAGCCATAAATCTTGAGTGGGTCGAAACGTTTAAAAGGGTGTACTAATTTTTCCCAGCAGTGTATGAAAACAGTGACTGTAGAAAGACAAGTTTACCGAGTGAACTGACTTCATTATTGAGCACATACTCCGAACGGTGTACCATACACAAAAAAACTACAACCTTTGTACAGTGATTAGAAGTGATTATTATATTACATAATTCAGTACGAATTACATTTGTTCTACAGTGTATGCTTCAACCAACAACGAAAAGACGTGCAATTTTACCCATCACTTTCAACTGAAAAATTCCAGCGACATTATTTAACATAGATCGCAGTACTGGAATGTGCTTGTGGGCCGTCAGCGTGAGACGAAGACTCGCCGTTTCTAACAGCCAAGTATCTGTTGTCGAACATTTTAGGGGTCTCTCCTCTCGTGATTATGTTTCTGAGACGATTTTCTAGCCGGCCGCGGTGGTCGAGCGGTTCTAGGCGCTTCAGTCCGGAACCGCGCGACAGCTACGGTCGCAGGTTCGAATCCTGCCTCTGGCATGGATGTGTGTGATGTCCTTAGGTTAGTTGGGTTTAAGTAGTTCTAAGTTCTAGGGAACTGGTGACCTTAGATGTTAAGTCCCATAGTTCTCAGAGCCATTTGAACGGTTTTCTAAATGAAACAAACTAAAACGAAACTCCTAAATAAAACAAACTTGTTTTTCACTGAATCCAAATTCATGGTCCCCCATTGTTGTTACCTAGTTCACGTATGTTCGTTACAGAAACTTTTAAATAATTCTTCCAGTAATTTCAAAGGATAAACTAAAACTAAATTCACTGTGTAATTCTTTTTGCTGTAAAATAAGCAAACCGTATCTGTCTAGGTTAAATTATCCTGAGACTTGCGTCCTCTACATATTCGTGACTCACTACAATAATAATAAATATACTACTTTATTTTTTATTTTATCTTGTTATATATTTTATAGATTGGTATTGCGAGTATTTCTCTTTATTTTCAATGTTTTGGCAGTATTTTGCAGTGGGTCATACCATATTTCATTCGAAGAGATAGTGAAATAAGCGCATTGTAAAGTGCTCAGCCAGTTAGCTTCGATCAGTCACAGCAGAGTACGTGGATTTTCAGTGGCGGAGCATTTAGACGACGGGGAAGCTTTAATTTGGTGGTTTGGTGATGAATAAAGTTTGTCAGATTGCGGTGTTCTAAAGCCATTGTGGGAACTTGCCTGGTTGTCTTGATGAGCGATAATGATTATTCCAGTACAATGAGAGTACTATTCGGTAAACTGTGGGAACAGTAAAATTTTATAAACCACAGTGACTATAGATGCAAAAGATGATTAGGTAAGGAAAGCAGAAATAATTATGAGAGATTACAGAAGCAATGCGTTTAGGAACTTTGTAGCTGCTCTGAAGAAATCAGGTAAATTGCAAATGAGGATACTGGAGATAGCTTATACTTATTCTTAAATTACTAACAGCTTTGAGCGAAATCGAAAGAAAACAATACTCAGGTAGTGATGAAGAACCAGCGGAACACTTACTGGGAACACAAGGTTAAAGAGCAGAGCAAGAACTAATATTAGTTATTCCAAAATTACGTACGACAGATTTTTGTACTCGTTTCATAGATGAAGGATCAGGTTACTTCTCCTTTCTTTAACTTAATTCGCTGTATTTCGCTTTCATGTTACAGATTGATTAAATTTAAATTTTGGTATGTTTTTTCACGAACTAGGTCATTTCGGATAGGAAGAATAATTAAGGAGGGAATCCAGTTTCGCTGCTCGTGGCAGTCTGTAGTCACTGCTTCCGTTTCGCTAGGAAGTGTTTTTTATTTAATACTGTTATCATGTTATGCGGAGCACCAATGGAGAATTTCGTTCATGTTATAAGGATATTCATAGTATACATTGTGTTTGTTGAGGTCGAGATCTTCAAGCAATATCACACAGGGAGTCATAAGCCGTTTTGTTCTTGGTACAACATTATTGCTATCTTACTAATTTATTTTAAGCGTTTCGCTCCTGGAGGACAAGCCTTAAACCCCAGGGAGTTACACCTGAAGTGTGTCATTTCGCTGCACAGAAGTTTCTTAAACTCAAGCTCTCTCTCCAGAAGGGGGCCTGCTTTAGGCCCCAAATTGATGCAAATATATGCCGCTTAATGCAGGAACACGCAGGTGTAATTAGCAACTTCAGAGGCGGGTTCTCCGCCGACTCCTGAGTGACGCAGTCCTTGCGTCACACGGAAGAACCCTACTACTGCTAGGGGAAGTGACGGGTGAGGGCCTCTGCAGGCCGAGCTTTAGCGCGGCCCACATTGGGACGGGTTGAATACAATTATTTCGCCCTCAGACGTAATGTTATGTGTCATCAATTGTCAATTGTCCATGTCGCAGTCAGTCGTCGGTCTGTACGTTTGTATTCTCTCCCCCTCTCTCTCCCTCTCCCCCCTCCCTCCCTCTCCCCCCTCCCTCCCTCTCCCTCCCCCGGCTCTCCCTCTCTCCCCCCCCCCCCCCCCGTCCCTCTCCCTTCCTCCCTCCCTGTCCAAGTCCAACCGGCCACATTGTCATCGTCATCCGACAGGCGTCATTGGATGCGGATATCCTTGGGCATGTGGTCAGCCCACTGCTCTCCGAGCCGTTGTCAGTTTTCGTGAACGAAGCCGCTATTTCTGAGTCAAGTAGATCCTCAGTTGTCATCATAAGGGCTGAGCGCACCCTGCTTGCCAACAGCGCTCGGCAGACCCGGACGGTCGCCCATCCAAGTCCGTCAACGCTTAACTTCAAAAATGCCTCTGAGCACTATGGGACTTAACATCTAAGATCGTCAGTCCCCTAGACTTAAAACTACTTAAACCTAACTAATTTAATAAGTCATGGCTGCAAAATACTAACACGAAATCTTTACAGACAAATTCAAAAACTAGTTGAAGCCGACCTCGGGGAAGATAAGTTTGGATTCCGTAGAAATATTGGAACACGTGAGGCAATACTGACCCTACGACTTATCTTAGAAGCTACATTAAGGAAAGGCAAACCTACGTTTCTAGCATTTGTAGACTTAGAGAAAGCTTTCGACAATATTGACTGAATACTCTTTCAAATTCTGAAGGTGGCAGGGGTAAAATACAGGGAGCGAAAGGCTATTTACTATTTGTACAGAAACCAGAGGGCAGTTACAAGAGTCGAGGGGCATGAAAGGGAAGCAGTGCTTGGGAAGGGAGTGAGACAGGGTTGTAGCCTCTCCCCGATGTTATTCAATCTGTATATTGAGCAGCAGTGAAGGAAACGAAAGAAAAATTCGGAGTAGGTATTAAAATCCACGGAGAAGAAATAAAACTTTGAGGTTTGCCGATTACATTGTAATTCTGTCAGAGACAGCAAAGGACTTGGAGGAGCAGCTGAACGGAATGGATAGTGTCTTGAAAGGAGGATATAAGATGAACTTCAACAAAAGCAAAACGAGGATAATGGAATGTAGTCGAATTAAATCGGGTGATGCTGAGGGTATTAGATTAGGAAATGAGACACTTAAAGTAGTAAAGGAGTTTTGCTATTTGGGGAGCAAAATAACTGATGATGGTCGAAGTAGAGAAGATATAAAATGTAGACTGGCGATGGCAAGGAAAGCGTTTCTGAAGAAGAGAAATTTGTTAACATCGAGTATAGATTTAAGTGTCAGGAAGTCGTTTCTGAAAGTATTTGTATGGAGTGTAGCCATGTGTGGAAGTGAAACGTGGACGATAAATAGTTTGGACAAGAAGAGAGTAGAAGCTTTCGAAATGTGGTGCTACAGAAGAATGCTGAAGATTAGATGGGTAGATCACGTAACTAATGAGGAGGTATTGAACAGAGTTTGTGGCACAACTTGACTAGAAGAAGGGATAGGTTGGTAGGACATGTTCTGAGGCATCAAGGGGTCACCAATTTAGTATTGGAGGGCAGCGTGCAGGGTAAAAATCATAGAGGGCGACCAAGAGATGAACACACTAAGCAGATTCAGAGGGATATAGGTTGCAGTAGGTACTGGGAGATGAAGAAGCTTGCACATTATCCCGTTTCATTGTGTTTTCTATTAGGCCTTTTTTTTCCTGGACTCGTAAGACGTCTTCATTCCTTTCTCGATAAATGCATCAGGTATTCCACTCATCAACACCACCTTTAAAAGTCATTTAAGAGTCGACTGGGGGAAAATACCTTGTTAAGTTTATCGAGATTTCGGCTGATATTAATATATTTTGTATTTGCATCAGAAAGGTCATATTCTGGAAGACATTTAGAAATAAAGCTTCATTTAGTGCCTATGTAAGTATGGTGTTTCTTCCTTACATCGGGGTAATTACATCACATTTACCCAAGAAATTTACAGTATGTTACACTTAAATGTGGTAAGAGCCTTAAACTGATTCTTAGGAGTTTTCTTTACATTTTTATTCCACAAGCATTGCACATATTTTCTTCTTGTGTACAAGTCTTGAGAAACTAATACTCAAAAACGCCGCGCGGGTAGTCTAGCGGTCTTAGGCGCCTTGTCACGGTTCTCGCGGCTGCCCCCGTCGGAGGTTCGAGCCCGCCCTCGGGCATGGGTGTGTGTGTTGTCCTTAGCGTAAGTTAGTTTCAGTTAGATTAAGCATTGTGTAAGCCTAGGGACCGGTGACCTCAGCCGTTTTGTCACATAGGAATTTACCAACACTGGTAAAACACGCATCTTATCAAGTCTACCTGAGATCCTACACAGTTGCAGTAACTTACCTTCCGAACTATATGTTCATTTATTTTGTCTGCCTTTCGTTTGAGCACAGTCTTCAGCTCTTTTTATTTTGGCAGTGAGTCGATCCAAATTATTCCTGTCTGTCAGCACTGAATGTGCTCTCTTCCTTCGTCTTGAAACGGGAGCAGGATCGGCATTTCTTGTATGTTTCTGTCTTTCTGCTCTGTTGACGTTGTGGAATGTGTTTTAGTAATGGCAGTAAGCTCCGTCGTGAGCGCAATGTATCGCAAGAATCAGCAACATATTTTCATGACACATTTTTAAAAGACAGCCAGAATTTGAATTGTAAAATGAGGTCATTATTAACTAATTAGCTTCCCCTGATTAGTGTTTTTTTTTATTGCAAACGGCACCAGATGATTTCCTTGAAAGAGAAATGCAGGAAGTTAAAACCTAAATATATAAAAAAATGTAGCGTTTTATTTCGAAATTATGTGATTTTACAAAGAATATCATTTACTGAGGTTTGTTTTACAGATTCTGTTCCGGCACTTCTGAGGTCCCATTCCGCTCTTGTTGTCATCGTATTTCTACAGGCGTCGTTCATAAGCAAGTTAAGGAATACCGTAATCTTTGGATACTCCAAAACAGGTTATTCCAGCTCTTCTATCTTGCTTCATGAATATCTGAACACTTTCTTCATTCCATGGACATCTATTCGACGGCCCTAAGCAAGTTCGAGCCAACGGAAAAAAATTCGGCATTGGGTTGGTTTCTTACCCCGATGAAAATTAGGCGCCTTCACCAGGTATCGGATTGCGACGCCTAGATGTCTCATCTGACCAAATATGGAACAAAAAACTTCAGTTGTTGATGGCAGTGGAGTTTTTGAAATTCAACCTGCATTTTACAGTAGGAGATATTCCCAGTTTTCAAACACAAGAGTACGTGATAGTATTCACTCCACTCCATCATTGGATAATAAGAGTACATATTTCAGAATTGGCATAACTTTGTAACAACATAACCATAGTGAAATTACTTCTTCCAAGGATTTTCACGTTTGACAACGCTAACCCTCGACCAAATAAGGTAGCCATAACTCTTCGCTGACGTAAACCAGTGCGTGGCGTTCCCTGTAAATTAGCCAACTTACTCCTATAGCCATTTTCCTCTGATCCACTCTAGAGAACTGTGCTCCAAACAACGCTTTTTATGAACCTTTTTCCGGTCAATTTTATACTTTTGGCACGATGCAGGTTTTTTCTTTTTTTTTTTTTTTTGTTGTAGAAAGTCCTTTTTCCTTCTGAAATCCAGTCTACTATGTTTTTCTTGAGTCTTCCTTGTTTCTCTATTCTGCTTCCGAGAAGCAAAATTCGTCTACCTCTTCAGTAGTCTCTTGTCTGAGTTTAAAATTTGACCACACAACATATCCCCTGATACGCACAGCATTACTTAGTTTTATTTTTCTTTGTGTGCATTTTACACTCATTGGCCAATAAATTTCGTTAAGGACCTGGTTCAGTCACTGATCAGTTCCGGCGACTACCTTATCATTTTGATTTTGTATCCGTGAGGAACCACTTCCTCATCGAGATAATGCTTGACTTCCCTCATACCCTTATCAACATGCAAATTAAATATCAGTGTTGATAATAAGCAGTCCTGCCCTACGCCGTTTCTTATTTTGGCCTCTTGCATCACCAGTCTGTATTATTGACCAAATTCTTGAATTGTACTCTAGTGCCTTTGTTTCTCAGAAAACCAAACTGGCCCTCTTTTAACCTACTTTCAGTTTTCCGTTCTATGCACCGCTAAAGTTCTCTTGTGAGTAGTTTTGGCGTGTGTGATACTAGACTGAGGTTGCTGTAATATTCTCGACTATGAACTCTCGCTTTCTTCAGACGCGTAATAACTACATTCGTTTCAAAATCTTTTTGAATTTTCCCCAGTTACATATATTTTATTCGCAAGCTTGTATTTGTTTTTGCTGTGCCCTTTAACCTTGTGTTCCGCAGGTTTCTCATTACTACCTGAGTATTTTCTTTCGATTCCTTTCAAAGCTATTAAGAATTCAAAAGTTAGCATAAGTTATCTCCCTTATCCTCATTTTCAAGTGGCCTAATTTCATCAGAGCAATTATAAAGATTCTGCAAGTATTGCTTCTGTAATGTAGCATGATTTTCTGCTTTCATTACCTAATCACCTTTTCCATTTGTAGTTGGTATGTTCCACAATCAGTACTCCCGAAAAGAGATTACTTGTGGGTCCTATTTTCTAATTGTCCCGTCAAGGAATCCTGACTACGTAATTCCTTCAACTTGTCTATGTTCCACTGTTTCAGGCGCTTTCTCTTTAACTTCTTGACTTTCATGAGTGCTGACTTAATGTACCGCAGTGAGTGTGAAGCTGACCTTAACCTGAAGACAGGTCTCAACACCGCAGTGCTTCACTGGATATGGTCTTGTTTAATATGGTATGCCCTTGCCTTTCTCCTGCTTTCGAACTGATTTACCCATCCATTTCCAGGGGGAGTACAGTTAAATGTGGACTCCGAACCGTAGTGTTCGTGACTTTTTCACACTGACATATCGTCACCAAATGTGAAAAATGCCATAAACGATAGAAAAAAAATCATAGGACTAGCTAACGATTATACTTCAGACCTCCGTATTAACGTTCTGACACATTCATAGTAACCAATTCACAATACTAAACTATGGTCACTATCAGTGTCGATGCCTGGATAACTAATACCGTCCTTAACCTGATTCGTGAATGTGTGTTTTACCAAAATGTAGTCAGTTTTGTATCTTCATTGATCCTCTAGCATCACATCCTTTTCTAGAGGTACTCAAAAAGAGTGGTCACTACAAGCAAGCAGAAAACAGTTCAGGTCTTCTCTTGAAAATTAAAATTTCTGATTTTAGCCACAGGACAGTTTTGCAAATTCTCCTTAATATTGCATTACTGCGACAAAAGCGTTCTGTGTACAATGTAACTTATTATTGCGTAGTTTTGGCACACAGCTGTTCTGAAAATTTTTGTCACAACGGATCAAATGACCAATTGTGATATGCCTAACCAAATCAAAATCCAATTTAAGTTGTCTGCACATGAAAACATTTCATACGGTTTATTTTTCACCTGATGCTTCAAAACGCGCAATTTCCTCATAAAAGCCTGGATTTTATGTTTCAGCGTGTCCTCCCACTTGAGGTATATATTTAGTTTATGTTTTTCAAATGTAATCTTACAGATAGCATAATTTGAACAGACAGTTTGCATTGTGAATGAAATCGGCATATTCAGAATTATTTTGAGACAAAAATATTATTACCTTCTCTCCACCGAGCGAGGTGGCGCAGTGGCTAGCACAGTGACCTCGTATTTGGGAGGACGACGGTTCAAACCCGCGTCCGGCCACCCTGATTTAGGTTTTCCGTCATTTCCCTAAATCTCTTCGAGCAAATGGGATGGTTCCTTTGAAAGGGCACGGCCGACTTCCTCCCCTAATCCGATGAGACCGATGACCTTGCTGTTTGGTCCCCTCCCCCGAATCAACCAACCAACCAACCAACCAACCTTCCCTCCCTCTCTCGCATCGCACTTCTTTATGTGGTAGTGTGCCGAAATTCGATTCCGTTTTATCACACAACTCTGTGAACATTGGCCTTTTAATGAGGTGGATAATCTTGGTAGCATACTTTTTTTTTTTTTTTTTGCATCATTCAGATCTGCAGAAATATTCGGAGCCGCTAACCCTTGTGTAAGAGTGGTAGGCTCATTATTTGCTGTTTTGACTTAAATGTGATGTCCAGCTGATTTTTCTTGTCGTTGCCACTGGAACATCAGTACATACTCCAACACGTTTACGGCATTCCAAGCCCATTTGATCAAAAATAAGTTGAAAAACTTCCTGACCCGTAAGATGCTCAACTACCAGCCGATGAAAATGTTAAATCCTGTTGCACACCCTCATAACTAAAATAAATATAGTAACAACTGCGCGAACTTGGTAGCATCAGTTTATTCATCTACTTGAATTACAAATTTCCAGCTTCGTCTAGTCCTTTCAGTAAGTTGCTTACACTGATCGTTCTAATTTTCAACGTACGTGTAACTATTGTATCTTTTGACTGTGGAATTTCTTTAAATTTGTGTCCGAAGTCTGCCCAGAACAATTTCATTCATTAGTGAAAAATTGTCGGGAAGGAGACAACGGTCTTAACGTGATTACTGAATAAAAATTTTAATATAAAAAACATTTACTGTCCTGACCGCAGCACATGATTGATTGGGCTTGTGGCGTTTTACTTTTAATCCTTGTAAGGGTGACTATTTTATACACATCGATGAATCATTCTTTTGTAAACCAAGCTGTGGAACAGCTGAAAATTCTTGTTACCGTCGAATATACTTTTCTTACTATAATATCTGCTATACAAATGCAATGTTTACTTATTGAAGTGGTCATTTTCCTTCTTTATTAGCTGCATCTTGAGAGATTCGTTTTTTCAGTTTGAACGATCTGAAGACGGTTGTTTCACTCAACCGAAACTAGTCATCATGTTTTAATTGTATAATGTAAATTGTGATCGAGGCAGTAAAAGTTTTTTTATATTAAAATTTTTTATTCAATAAATTTCATTCATAGTTGCTACATCTGCACCTGTAGTAATGGTTTCTTAGCCTTTGCAATTAATTACGAGGCTCATAAGATCCTCTTAAATCATTCTTATTGAGCAGTGTATAAGATTCGATAGATTTTTTCTGGATTTAGTTTGATTCCAATAGCTTTTCAAAACAATTTAGAGGTTTGTTCGAAGCGCTACTAACCTCCATGTGTAAAACAGCTTCAAACTTCTGATTACTTTGCAAATAAGTTAAGTTCTGATGTTTAGCATTTATGCGAGTAGTTAGGAAAAGGTTTTAAATTGAGTTTAAAGTTTGTTGTAAGACGATAATTGCTCTCATTGTGAAACTATTGATGAGCATTGTCTCGGTAATTTGCGCTCCTTTTCAAGCAAAAACTGGTTTTCCACTCATCTCGATGTTTATGATTTCATGTCTCCTGAACTATGTATCGTACAATAATATAACGTTGCAGGTACATTCAGTGGTATGTGTCGATACCATCTGCAAAACTTGTCGCGAAAAGAGTTAGTAGTAAAGAAGTACTAAACTAAAACGTCATGCCTAATGATATGTTATTGCACGAACAGCGAAAATGTAGTAAGCGACCAAGTTATTTCCTTTCGTCATTTTGTGTGTGTGTGTGTGGGGGGGGGGGGGGGGGTCAGCAAAAAAGTGTTTCATAAATGTTTGAAGTCATGTTCAAAGTATGTTCTTCATCAGCATCTACATTCATACCCCGTAAGCTACCGTACGGTATATGGCGGACGTTCTAGACATTCTCTTTCCTGTTCCACTCAAAGAGGAAGCTGGGTGAAAAACGATTGTCTCTACAGTTCCGTACGAGACTTAATTTCTTGTATCTTGTCTTTGCGATGCTCACGCAGAATGCATGTTGGTAGGAGCCGAATCGTTTTGCGTTTCTCTGTAAAGTTGGAATTCTTTAAGTGCTCTTGTTATCAGATATTGGATGCATACGATCTGTTGGCGCGCGGTGAGTTACACTGCCTCAGGAGACATACAAGGTGGCCAGAAAGTCTGAAAACCTTATAAGGGAGTTCCAGGGTAGGTTGTGCTGAGAAATTGCTATTCAGAAAAAAAAATCGGTACGTTGCCGCGCTTCCGAGTTAATTGGAATTGAAGTTAGCCCATAGGGACGTTGCGAGCGCAAATTCAAGCGGCCCGCCAGAGACAGTGTCGTCAAACGTATGCTTCGTTAGGCTTCCTAAAACCGAACAAGGGAGCGATAAAAAAATTGGACACGAGACGGCAGTAAGGATCGAACCCGAACCAAATGCTGAAGAGTCTTGTGCGCTATTATCTACGCTATGAGAACAACTGACACTAATTGTATGAGCGCGCCCAACGCCGTGATTGGCTAACTTTAATGGTAATTATGTCGGAAATGGCGCAACATATCAATTTTTTTTCTTAATAATTATTTCGCAGCACAACCTACCTTGGAACATGCTTACAAGCTTTTCAGACTGTTTCTGACCATCCTGTACACACAGTTTCGAACTGCCACACTTTTATCATTGTGCTAAATCTTTAACATAAGATAGTCTCAATTAGTAGTTTATACCAGTATTTTAAAGTTTCAGGCTCTCTGAATAATTATATAAAATACTGAAACTCAAATTTTTGTTATTCCTGAAAGCTGTTAGATAGGCAACTTGCAACTGGGACATGAAGCGGTTAGCCTTTTAGTAATATAGATGTGCCAAATAAACTTGTGAGAGATTGAAAAGATACCCCGTGGTTCGATAACGTTCTAGACAGGTGCTACGATAACAAAGAAAACTTAACTGCAAAATTAGACATAGCCAAAACGTCAAAGAAAAAAAAAAAAGAAAAACTGAACGAAGCCAAAATTTAGCGTAAGGAGAGTCATGTGTGAAGCCTTCAACTAATTCGAAAGTAAAATTGTGTCTACCATTTTGATAGAAAATGCAAGGAAGTGTTGGTCTTCTGTTGAATCAGTAAACGAATCGAAGCCATCTGTCCAGACCATAATGGCATCGAAACAGAGAATGACACAGAGAAGGCCGAATTACTAAACATTTTTTTGCTGAAACTTTTCCACTGATAAAGTTCAAATTATAGTTCCTTCTTTAAATTGTCGCAACAGACGTAAAAATGGCAGATATTGGTATAAGCGACCGTGGATAGAAAAGCAATTGCGATGGCGCAGCATAGGGAAGGCCACACAACCTGACGCAATGCCAGTACGATTCTACGTAAAGTATGCGAAAGAACTTTTTCCTCTTCTTGAAGCTATATATTGCAGGACTGTATCAGCAGTTATGAATATGATAAGACTCCAGCTACAAAATGTATTGGTGACAATGAAAATTTGTGCCGGACCGGGACTCGAACCCAGATTTACACGAGCGGTCGCCTTAACCATCTCGGCCATCCGAGCACACCTCCAGGACCGACTCAAACTTCCATATGTCACCTTGTCTCTACGTCCTGTACTCGCACAGTTGCTATGGTTCCCGGAGAGGTAGAGACTTAAGATTATTGCCGCGACCTTGTCTTGGCATGAAATACTACATTGAATGTGCCAGTGTTTTTATGATGTACTCTGTAATGCCTTTCAGACATACCTGTATATCTGAAGGACATTGTATAGTACATAATAAAAACACATTTACTGCAGTATAGTATGTATCGTAGGTCGCTGGGGGACTAAAACGTTCCTAATGACTGGAAAGAAAACGTAGGTCACATCCGTTTTCAAGAAGGGTCGTAGAACAGACGCACAAGACTACGGGCCTGAACCTCTGACGCCGCTCTATCATTGTATTTAGGAAGTTTTTATAAACATAAAACGTAAATACAACTCACGGATCAGGCCCTCGGCTGGTTGTGACGGGCAGATGTTCGTCTACAATACAGTGCGAGGGGTGATCTATGGTCGTGGGCCACATGATACGCATGTCGCCAGGTCCTCCTTCTGTTATTGCCAGTCGTGATGACTGGGTGTTGTGTGATGTCCTTAGGTTAGTTAGGTTTAAGTAGTTCTAAGTTCTAGGGGACTGATGACCATAGATGTTAAGTCCCATAGTGCTCAGAGCCATTTTTTTGTTATTGCCAGTAGATGAATCCTGATGGTGCCACTTTATTCAATCAGCTGTTCCTGATGGTGCCACTTTTATTCAAGCAGCTCCTCATTTGGCTTCACACGGGTAAGGGGAACCGCTCCAGACGTCACGAACATAGTAAAAAATCTGAGGAGATACCGGGAATTGAACTCGGATTATTCCGTACCAAAGGCGGCGACTCTAACCAGTCTTCTTTCCGATCTATTTTTCTTCGTTATGATGCGTGATCGGACTGAAGAATTTCTAGCTGAAAGAACACAGCATAGCAGTCTGATCGGAAAGAAATCTTCAGATGTGCAGGTAACTTAGGCGCCCACCAAGGGAGTGTTACTGGACCATTACTTTTCACATATACGCACTGAAGTGACAAAAGTCATGGCATAGCGTTATGCACATATACAGATTGCGGTGGTATCACGTACGCGAGGTGTAAAAGGACAATGTATTGGCAGAGCTGTCATTTGTACTCAAGTGATTCATGTGAAAAGATTTCGATGTGATTATGACCGCACGACGGTAATTAACTGACTTTGAACGCGAAGGTATAGTTGGAGCTTGACGCATTCGACATTCCATTTCGAAATCATTCGGGAATTCAGTGAGTGGAGAGTGTGGTGAGAATGCCGAATTTGAGGCATTACCTCTCACTAAGGACAACACAGTGGCCGACGGGCTTCACCTAACGACAGAGCAGCGGCGTTTGCGTTGTGTTGTCTGTGCTAGCAGACGAACGACACTCCATGAAATAACCGCAAAAATCAATCAAGAAAAACGTATCCGTTACGTCAGTGCGTCGAAATGCGGCGTTAATGGATATGGCACCAAACGACCGACGCGAGTGCCTTTGCTAATAGCACGACATGGGCTACACCGGCTCTCTCGGGCTCATGACCCATGTCGGTTGGACACTAGACGATTGGAAAACGGTGGTTGGGTCAGATGGATCCTGATTTCAGTTGGTAAGAGCTGTTGGTAGGGAGCGAGCGTGGCGCAGATCCCATGAAACCATTGACCCAATTTGTCAACAAGGCACTGTGCAAGCTGGTGCTGACTCCTTAATACTGTGGGTTGTTTTTACACGGAATGGACTGGAGCCTCTGGTCCAACTGAACCGATCATTGATTGCAAACGTTTATGTTTGGCTAATTGCAGACCTCTTGCAGTCATTCATGGACTAGATGTTCCCAAATGACGATATCACTTCACCGGGCCACAGTTGTTCGCTATTGGTTTGAAGAACATTGTGGACACTTCGAGCGAATGATTTAGCCATCCAGATAGCCCGACATGAATCCCATCGAACATTTGTGGAACGTAATCGAGAGGTCAGTTCGTGTCCAGTAACCTGCATCGGCAACACTTTCGCAATTATGGACGGTTATAGAGGCAGCATGGCTCAATATTTCTGCAGTGGACTTCCAATGACTTGTTGAATCCATGTCTGGTCGAGTTGCTGCGCTACGCCGGGCAAAAGGAGGTCCGATACGATATTAGGAGGTATCCGATGACTTTTGTCACCTGAGTGTATAAATGAGCTAATGGATAACGTAGAAAGTTCAGTGAGGCTTTTCGCAGATGATCCTGTTGTATACAGAGAATTGGCAACGTTAGAAAACTTTAGCGAAGAAGGGGGAAGACCTGTAGAGGATCGACGCCTGGGATTGGCAATTAACACTCAACGTAAACAAACGTAACGTATTGTGCATTAACGGCAGAAAGACTCATTATTCTTTTATTACACGATTACCGAAGAACGACATAAAATTAATAGCAGGTGAAGCAGATGCCAGACAGGTTCATTGGAAGAATATTGTGGAAATGTTATTGGTAGTCGTCCGTCCTCGAAGGATGATGGTGTAGCATACTTGGTTCAGAGTCTGCAACGTCTGTGTCCCACGTATAACGTGAGAGACTTAGAACAGAAACCACCCTCCCTTTCCATGTTGTCCTCTTCCTGATTTGTTATTGTGTGCATTCGTTCTCTGGAAACTTGGCCCCATTTCGCATAGTTAGTCGTCACTTCACACGGTCATCACCAGTACTTCCCCAGCGACTTGGGTTAAGTGCTGAGTTTGGTCAGGTCTCTCTTGCAGACGTCCTTGAAGCGATTGTGCGGTCTTCCAACTGGCCTCACGCTCTTTTGAAGTTTTTTTCGGCGTTTGTTCAAGATCCGTGCGCCTGTCATGTCCCAGCCACCTTAGACATCGGTGGCTCAGGAATGAATGAATGCTGGTTGTGCTTGTGAGCTGTAAGACTTCGGTGTTGGGTAGTCTCTGTATCCAAGAGATTTGAAGGAACCCCAGGAGACAATTGAGATGAAAGTTTTTCAGTCGAGATCCGTGCTGAGTGAGAGTTGTCCATGTCTCAGAGCTATAGAGAAGGGTGCTGATAACACAAGCATTGTATATTTGTAATTTAGTTTCTATTTTGAGCAGTCCCCCGAGTCTGGGATCCGTGCCCAGATAAGATTGATAAAGGAAATAGAACAAAGAGAAAGAAGAGTAGCGGGTTTCTTCACAGGTTCATTTAGTGAACTCGAAGTCGTCACAGAGATGCTCAACCAACTCCAGCAGCAGTTGCTGCAAGAGAGGCATCATGCACCACTGAGTGATTTATTATTAAATTGCCACAATGTAACAATCCCCATGGACAACATTCAGACGTGACAACAAAGCCTTATCACCGATAGCCATCTCACTGGACGCAAATATCGTCAAACCCCTATGCGAAATTGTCAGGCCTGGCCTCTTCGTAACATTAACAGCAGCCGGCCTACTTTCAAAAATTCATTTCAATATATGTGTATATTGACGCCAACAGGCCCATTCACATTCCTCAAACAATTTACTTTATGAGCCCTGGTATTATAACATCCAAAATCAAAGTCAGAACAAAACGGCATTTGCGTTTTTTGGTAATAAGTATAGTGCAGTGATTATTAACAAAGTTCTAACGGACGTGTATAGTGTTCATGTACGTATGTAACAAATGATGATAAGCAAGGGGAAAAATCGAAGATCAGTGGTTCCTAGAGAATGTACATATACCATATAGTAATAAGTCTACTGGTGTACAATGGAGGAAGTATAAAGGAAAAAAAAAATACGTGGAAGTTTGTTACTTATTCTAAGCCTGAGACATCATGTGACATTAAGGACCCTAAGGATTGGCCTGCTATGGAAAAAACGTTTAACTTAAAGCAAAGAATAAGTTATTTCAGGGTGCTAACTGTTTTTATTTTGGTGTACTTTTAGCCTGGTTGGGAACCTAAACCTTATGATAATGTTCAAAATGAAATTAAATATGTGTCATTTATGGATCGAAATCGAGTATATATGAATTTTTGTAAACGTAGGGGTATTACTACTTTCTGAATATAGGTTTTTTTACAGCGTATGTCGGCTATATAGTTCTTTTCCAGCTGGAACAGGGGAAGGGGGAAGTGACAGTGGTACACAAAGTACCCTCCGCCAAACACCATACTGTGGATTGCGGAATATAGATGTAGATAGTAAAATGAATTGTCTCCAGGTCAGCTTCTACCAGTTTTATAATTCGGAGCAGATTCTGTATTTCCTCAAATTAGATCACGGCTTAGTGTTGCAAAAGAAAGTGAGGCGATGCTTAGAACGATAGGGTGAAGCGGAGTTCAAAGACCTTTGCTTGTGTGTGTGTGTGTGTGTGTGTGTGTGTGTGTGTGTGTGTGTGTGCGCGCGTGAGTGATTTTTATACTTGGATACCGTTGTTTTCTTGCTGATAGCAGATATTCGACCGTGGAAAACACACTTTTGAGGGGTCGTTGTTGCCTTTACGTTCAGGGAAGGTTGCTTTGAATACTTAGTTTTCAAATTTGAGTAGATAACGCTAGCATTAATCATGGAGGATGGAGGGACATTGTGATAAGTAAACTAACCACATCGGTCACAGACAAGTGGGTGAAGTACGGATGTGTTTCAAACTACAAATGTGATGTTTGGGAGCTCGATATCTGTCGTTCGTGTGATTATTTCCGGCGCTGGAAGTTCTTTTACTTGTATGTTGGCTAAATGACAAAATATGATAGCGATATGGGTTTTGCTTAAAGCTTAAACATTCAAGAAAGTCGTCAGAAAATAGCCTCCCTCCGATTCCAAAGAAAAAAATATTGGTTGGAACCCCGAAGAACTTGGGAATTAAATCGTGTCAGCTATTGATTTTACAGGCAGAAACGAGACAGGAAACACTGAAATACACCGTCGGAAAAACATCCTAACACCAAGAAGGAATTTTTCGACGTAAACGAATGTTGGTAGACGTGTTACTACATATGAAAGATGATGTATATACAAATTTCGCGCAAGCCGCATAAGAGTGGCGCTAATAGCGCCACTGTGGGGATGCAAATCAGGTTTGCTTTAAGTACGCGCTGTAATGGTGGAGAGCGTTAGATACATTTGACACTGGATGTGGTGAGTTGATGTTAATGAAGAATGCATTTAAAGCGACGAAGAAGCCGTTGTCAACACATCATTGAGTTTGAGCGAGGTCATGTAACAGGGCTACGAGAAGCTGGATGTTCTCTCTGCGATACTGCAGAAAGACTGCGCAGAAGTCAAGCCACTGTACGTCATTGCTGACACTGAGGTCATGAGAACGTACGGTCGCAAGATCAGGCTCTGGACTGACACATGGCACTACCCAGCGGGAAGATCATCGTGTTCGGCGTATGGCTCTGGCGCATCTTACTGCATCTGCAGCAGCAATTTGAGGAGCAGTTGGCACAACTTTGACACAACGAACTGTTACAAATCGGTTACTTGGAGGACAACTCCGAGTCAGACGCTCTGTAGCGTGCATTCCACTGACCCCAAACCGCTGCCATCTGCGTCTTCAATGGTGTCAAGCGATAGCTCATTGGAGGGTAGAGTGGAGGTCTGTTGTGTTTCCCAATGAAAGCTGGTTCTGCCTCGGTGGCGGTGATGGCAGTGTGTTGGTTAGTACGAGGCCAGTTGAGCGGTTGCAACCAACCTGTCTGCGTGCTACACACACTCGACCTGCACCTGGAGTTATGGTCTGCGGTGCGATTTCATACGGCAGCAAGAGCACTCTCGTTTTCCCAAGCACCCTGACTCCAAATTTGTACGTCAGTCTGGTGATTGGACCTGTTGTTTTACCATTCGTGAACAGCATTCCACGGGCTGTTTTCCAACAGGTAACTCCCGCCCATATACTGCTGTTGTAACTCTACATGCTCTACAAAGTGTTGACATGTTGCCTTGGCCTGCTCGATCACCAGGTCTGTCTCCAATCGAGCATATATGGGACATCACTGGACGACAACTCCAGATTCATCTACAAAAAGCATTTACCATCCCTGTGTTGGCCAACCAAGTGCAACAGACTAGGAACTCCATCCCACAAACTGACAACCGGCACCTGTACGGCACAATGCATGCATTTGTGCGTGCTTGTTATTCTGGCTCTTACTCCAGTTATTAATGTACCAGCATTTCACGTTGCAATGGCTTACCTCGTGCTTACGTTAACTTGTAATGTTACAATGTTAATCACTTAAATATGTCAGAAAAATTGTAAGTGAGGAAGCATTGCAGCGGTGACGGACCGCATCGCGCGCTTGTTCCACAAGAGAAAGAATGTGTGGGGTTGCAATCACAGTTTCTATTACTCGACAGATGTTTGCGGTTTGCATATCGCATTGAAAACAAGGGAAAGTGGGTTTTTTACCTGGTGAAAGGACCCATGGTCCCGCTGCGGCGGTAGCTGGAGTATAAAAACTAATTAAAACTTTACAGGTACGAAATAACTTGGAAGTAAACCGCTGAGGGAACAGCAGACACAATTAATAACCGCGCTCGAAAGTTGAACGTAGGTGCACAGCACCGCTAACCAAACTGCTAAAATAGACGACACTCTACGCGGCAGTGTTATCATGATACAATAGCGGAGACTTCGTAGGAGTCTCGATAGAAAATAGAAGCGTTTGCCGCGTCAGGCGGACGTGCTTCACGCTCAAGTGCCTTGTATTTGTGATAGAACCGTTGCAGTCAGATAAGACGACTAGTAACCGACCAGACGTCACGTTAAATTTTGTAATAGTTAACAGCTATCCAAATAATATTATTGCAGTACGGATTTCGTAAGAACAGCTACTATCAGTTGCCCATTTAATGATTATTACCATGTAGCTGCTTTACAATGTACACTTATGAGCCAAAACATTATGACCATTGCCCGCTGAGAGACTGAATGTCACGTGATGGCGTTGTGAACACTTGACTCGGTGAGCAAGGTATACATAAGTGGAACAGAAACGAATGGGAATCATTCTAGCGACGATACGAGCCAGGGGAAATCCACTGACATCAGCGACTTCGTCAATGAACAGATTATGGCCCGGCGCCTAGAACGATGTTGTTGGAAACGGCGAAGCTAGTCAACTGTTCGAGTGCTGCTGTCGTGAAAATCGGTGGCATGTGGTTGAAGGAAGGTGAACCAGGAGTAGGAGGCAAAGTGTAGGACGTCCGCGTCTCATCTCCGATGAGGTTAAAGGCTGTTCCACTCGTTGGAGTAGGATAGGGGGCGAGACGTAGACGATCTGACAACACAGTACTAATGCAGGCACAAGTGTTTCGGAGGACACAGTTCAGTGCACGTGGTTGAATATGTGGCTCCGCAGCATACGGTTCCTTCGTGTTACCACGTGGACCCAACGACATCACCAGTTACGGCTACAGTGGACACGGGATCACCGAGACTGGACTGCTGTAACAAGAAAAGTCATTCCTCTGACCATGCAACAAGTTCCCATAGATTTTGAAATCTTATCAGGATCTGACTGAGTACTGACGCAGCCTTTTTCAGACAGTATTTCATTAGAGAGAACTGTGTCATCTGCAAAAAGTCCGTGGCTACTTGTTCGCAAGGTCACTAATGCACAACATGGACGGCAAGGGTCCCAACACACTTTCGGCACACCCTAAACTACTTCTACATGTGTTGATGGCTTTCCATCCAAGATAACTTGTGCGTCCTCCCTACCAAAAAATCCTCAGTCCAGTCACAAATTTCGCTTGATATCCTGTACGGTCGTAATTTTGATAATAAGCGTAGGTGTCATACTGGGCCAAATGGGGGGACCCTACCGTGCGCCAGCTCCATACACACAAAGCACCAAATGTTCAAATGTGTGTGAAATCTTATGGGACTTAACTGCTAAGGTCATCAGTGCCTAAGCTTACACACTACTTAACCTAAATTATCCTAAGGACAAACACACACACCCATGCCCGAGGGAGGACTTGAACCTCCGCTGGGACCAGCCGCACGTCCATGACTGCAGCGCCTTAGACCGCTCGGCTAATCCCGGGCAGCCACAAAGCACCGGCCTGTAATTTATTGGAAATGCTTAGCCTACTGTAGACATCTTGTGCTACGTATTTCCGTAAACCTACCAGTGACTTGTCGAATCCATATCACGCGGAATCGCTGCTGTATTGAATTACAGAGGTGGACCAACACGCAGGCATATGCGTAGGAAGGCAAAATACTTTCTAACAAAACCAAGTAATTTTAGGTTACCGTCAGTTCATAGCTGTACCCTCAGAGGCAAGGTGATTTTCGCAGTCTTTTTCTACCTCCGTGGTCCGATACTCATCTAATTCCTTCATTAAAAAAGTGGATCATGTACCTCTAATACAAGGGAGGGGTGCAGTGCACCCCAGTACCTACATTTATCCTGTCTCATTTATTTTTAGCATAAGACTTCTGCTATTTTGTTTTTTAAAAATTACTTGTGGCTTTTTACACTTTTTTATGATATATTTACAAGGAGAAAAATACTGCTTACATAATAAACCCAAATTACAATAAAAATTGCAACTTCTATATTTGTGCCTTAGTTCATCCTTCCCACACACTAAGGTCCAATCGCTAGGTGCTCGAGGGAGAAGTTGGGGCAAAGGAAGGTTGACTGCTCATAGAGGCAGATGTACTCGTAGAGACAGATGTACAGACAGCACTCTTTGCATTAGTACTTGATCTTTCTGTTCTTGCGACTGCACGGCTCACACCTTGTGACACTGCTGCAACAATCTGAGAAGGAACCTGGATGCCTCCCGGCGCTTGCTATCTTGAAGAAGGGCGAGAGCGAGTGTTTTCAGGAATTGGGGAAGTGTCAGGGATGCCGCAAGCGCGTAGCAGAAGTATATAACTTGCGGATTGATATCAGCCACGTTGAGTAACGAGAAGAACATCTTGAGAGAACATCTTTTGCAGGTTGGTTCACGTCAGAATTTCCGCACAATTGATTGACTGTGTCGACGCCGCCTTTGGCCTTGTTGTAGTAGGTGATCACCTCAGTCTTTTTCTTGTTCCGAACTGCTTCGTCGATATGATCACTGCGGCAAAATGCGGAGAGAATCACAACATTCTCCTTTTTTGGGCCGCATGGCGCCGAAGTGATCTGGTCATTAAAGCGGAATGTGCTGCTACAGACTAGGTGGCCAGTGGTCTCAGTGAGTTGCTTAGGGAGTTCATTTTTGTTTTTCCAGTTTGTTCCAACCATCTTGTGCTTGTGTAGGACCATAGTAGCCTGTGGGACGCTGATATACCAATTGACTATCGTTAGCTTTCTTCTCGATCTGGAAATCGTTGGTTATGAGCCATTCAACCACATCAGCTAGGCAGTTACTCTTCTGGAAAACATCGTCAGGTTGCTGGAGGTGTACAACACCTCGGAGTCGCACATGGCGAAGATCATGTACCATGCTTGAAAGAGCACCAGGCATGGAAACTCTCCAGTTTCTCGTCGGTCGTGACGTTGCTACCGAGGATGTAGTTTTCCTGGCAATTCTTGTTGAACACACCAGAGACTTCGCGGAGTGAGTTTATCCTTTGCTCACCGAGCCTGCTGAGTACTGAGATCATCAAAGCTGAGACAACGCAGGAGGAACTCGAATCAAGTGACAGTCATCGTCAGAGGGAAAATCTCATCACCAGTCCCTTCGGTGGCCCAGATACTTCTCAGGTTCGTTTTTCCCACTTTCAACCTTCCCATTAGAGAAGTCCAAGGAGGAACATGACTTCAGGTTTGTACATCTTTCCATACAGGCCTTCTGTCTTGGTGGTGTAGTTTTCAGCAAGATTCTCGATCTTCTTGTTGGGACAGTTGAGTTTGATCTGGACAGTCTTGTGGATAGTGAAAAGACTGAGGGTTTCTTAGGGAGTCTTCGCATTCTTTGCGTTTCTCATCGCTGCAAACCAGAAAGTTTCTTCAACTGCTTGGTGACCCCATCCTTCCCGAGGTAGAATTCTACACATCTCATCTGGCTGTTGGTTTCATCGTCACTGGCATCCTCACTTGCGTCAGCGTTGTGTTTGCTCTCTGAAATTTGACCATCGGACTCCTCGCCCCCATCATAATCGGGCAGCGGTTCTTTCTCATGGCCTTCCTCCAACTTCTCTGCAGCCTCTTCCTCTTCCTCGACTATTTGTGGTAGCTCCATCAACCTCGTGATTGCCTGTTGATACGGTCACATCTGAAATATAATACAACATAATAAAATAATTATAATTTAGTATTATACACGAATGCCGATAGCCCAGATATAAAACAATTGTTATTTACATCTGAAATTATAATAATATTGTGATAATGTGTTATGATATAACAGTATAGATATAAAAAGCATCTATCACTAACGACTGGCACAGCAGTGGTGAAAAATCAGGAAACACGCCTAGAAAGGTGGAGTGTGGTTAAATCCACTCGAAAAGCAAGTACGGGATTGTGGGGTGCAGTAAACGCGAATGTGGGGTGCAGAGAACGGAGATGTTTGCTCGTCAAGGTCTAGCGCGTGAATGAGGTAAATGTGTGGAGCGCAGCTGGGTAATTGTCATTGATAGCAGTTCAGAACCTCAGTAGCACCCGTGGCTCCATGTAGTGCGCTGTAAACAAACGTAAAACCCTTGGTGTGCAGTGCATCACAACTTTCCTACAGAAGGTTTAGCAGTGACATGTGGTGTGAGAGACTACGTAGCTTTTTCAAGTCCATCAAGAGCAAACGCCCTGGGCTGCTCACGGAGGGAGTGATTCTGGACCACGATAACACGCGTCTACATCAAGGTCACACGAACTGTAGTGGCCAATTTCAAGTGGTTGCTTGAGAATCAGTCCTACAGTCCGGACAGGTAGCCCTGCGACTTCCATGCGTTTGAAATGATAATTAAATCAAGACCCTAAGCTGTGTGACAGGCGTTGATATACATCAATGAGGACGGTTGAAAATGTGTTCCCCGACTGGGACTCGAACCCGGGATTTCCTGCTTACATGGCAGACGCTCTATCCATCTGAGCCACCGAGGGCACAGAGGATAGTGCGACTGCAGGGATTTATCCCTTGCGCGCTCCCCGTGAGACCCGCATTCCCAACTTAATGTCCGCACACTACATTCGTAGTGCCATTGCTCATTACACTCATTACTCGCGACAGACAATCTTACCGAGTCCCGTAAAAGTTTGGGCAATGCGTGTGCATCCAGCACAGAATAAGAAGGTCAATGGCTGGCTAGCCTTAACTATCTTCATATTCCATTCGTTTGGTCCGCTAAACAGACATTTCATCTACCGGTACATCTACATATACGTGATTACTCTGCTATTCACAATTAAGTGCCTGGGAAACGCTTCTACACGGACTACGAACGGAAGGACACAGTGGTGGACTGGCTTCCGTCACAGCCACAGGAATTCTGGGAACAGGTCAGCTCGTGAAATACTGGGATAGTTCTACTCAGGCCTCAGGTGATTACTTCTGAATAAAGACTTCAATTGTACCCACAGTGTTTTATACCTTTTCTTGTGAACACACCTCAGAAGAATAAAATAGTTAGCGCGCATGGACGGTATCAGTGATAAAGGCTTGCGCACATCAGCGAGATCAGTGATAACTGGTAGGTTTGATCATCACGCGAGTGTAACGGAAATGCTTCAGGAACTCGGGTGGGAGTCTCTAGAGGAAAGGAGGCGTTCTTTTCGTGAATCGCTATGAGGAAATTTAGAGAACCGGCACTTGAGGCTGACTGCAGTACAATTTTACTGCCGCCAACTTACATTTCGCGAAAAGGCCACAAAGATAAGATAAGAGAGATTAAGGCTCGTACAGAGGCATATAGGCAGTCATTTTTCCCTCGTTCTGTTTGGGAGTGAAACAGGTAGAGAAGATGCTAGTTGTGGTACGAGGTACCCTCCGCCACGCACCGTATGGTGGATTGCGGAGTATGTATGTAGATGTAGATGAACTGTGATAGTTGTCACTGATTACATCCCATATTTTTACAAAATGAATTGGACAAAATAACCAGAATAAAATAGATAAGGCATGCGTATCATTGTGGTCGCTCTGAGTGGCTACGAGGAAACTTTTGTCAGTAACAGCTGCATCTTCGTTGATCTTGCAAGCTTGGTTGCGCACATGGGAAACGCCTGTATCATTGGACCACGATGTGATTGGTGCATTTCCTTCGTACACAGAAATCAATTCATCAGCCAATTCCATTTTTTCAAGAATGTGCACTTCAAGAATGTGGACTTTCTGGATTTTGTACCACAGCGAATTTGTGCCCATCAGCAAACCTTACAGATACACGTGGTTACCTTACAATGTATAACACAACGTTATTCGTTATTGGCTTGGTTCAAATGGCTCTGAGGACTATGGGACTTAACTTCTAAAGGTCATCAGTCCCCTAGAACTTAGAACTGCTTAAGCCTAACTAACCTAAGGACATCACACACATCCATGCCCGAGGCAGGATTCGAACCTGTGACCGTAGCGGTCGCGCGGTTCCAGACTGTAGCGCCTAGAACCGCTCGGCCACACCGGGCGGCTATTCGTTATTGTTGCCATCGAGAATACAAGGTAGTATCCAAAATTTACCGAAATTCTAACTTTGCGCTTAAGTGGTTACGCGTTCGCTAAAATACCGCTAGGTATCTCTCCATACATTATTTTCGAATTTGTGTGGGAAATCGCTGCGAGCTTAGTGATTTGGTGAGATTGGTGAGCATATTTCCAGTGTCGTGTAACCGTGAGTTTGTGATTGGAAGCGGCTGACCTGTCATGTTTTGTTTTAAACTTGGCTAAAACTATTGCAAAAACGATAGTTGGAAAAAACCCAGGTATTCTTAAAATACCTAGCCAGTGAGCAAAGTATAAGTTTTACAGTTCCGAGGGAAAGTATATTGTCAATTAACACAGAAAGATGTATTTTCACCCGGGAAAAATTGTATTTTCACCTGGGAAAAAGTGTATTATTTAACTGGGAAATCAGTTTTTTTTTTCTTGTCCGCCTATACTCCCTGATTGTAGAATCATGTACCTGAGGTGTAATGTGGATACCAACCCGGCATTCACCCAGTCAGATGTTAGAAACCGCTTAAAACCCATACCCAGGCAGGCTAGCACAGAGACCTGCGTCGTTGATCCACATAGAGGATTCGATCGATGTCAGGTGCACCTTCCGGAATCCCGATAGCGGCATGATAACGAGCACTGCTATCCGGGCAGGTCCTAGGTAAGAGGTCATAGTTTTAATTTACGTATTTTGGGGATCGTCGGATAGCACTGTTACGAATCGATTGCTCTTCGTACTTCAGTCGAGCCACCCGATTGCGTGCAATTCGATCGGGGGCGAGGCCGTATGTGAGCAACTTGCATTGGCGCGGCGGCCGTTGTGTGGGGGCGAGTGCTCAGAGCGCGCCGCGGCACGTTCTGCGGTGTGCCTCTGCCTCTGCCCTGCCCCCTTGTCGCCGCCCACGCACACGCCAGCGGTCGGCCGTCGCTGTTGCGGCGCCGTGGTGGCCAGCTGCTGCCAGGGCGCCACCGTCGAACCTGCTGCACCGCCGCAGTTTGCAATTGCTTACCGTCTGCGGCCGATTCGATTGGTCCAGAACATTTTTTTTATCTTTGCAGCTTCAGACCTTCTAGCCGAACCATACTTTCTTTCTACGTCACTCAGTTTTCGCATTTACTTCTACAAAATCGTGCAGTAACACGTATCCACAACTTTGTGGCTCCCAAATTTATTTCGTTCCCTCTTACGTCACTTTTTTGTACAATATCCTTATAATGGTTATACCGGTCGTACGTACATTCTTGCTATCTTTGGCACACCGGAACGTAAGTTGAAAAGATGAACGTGCATACAACAAACACGCAAAAGTAATGCGCAATTTATTGTACAACATTCTTGTCCCTCATTACAACAAGGCGTAATTTTCACATGCACGTATTACCGCGACGGACGAAATACACTACTCAAAAGAATTAGGGGAACATGACCTTGGGCGTCACAAATTAAGTACACAGCAAAACATCGTTACACGTTTACGTTAAAAGAACTGAAATGTACTACAGGTGTCGAAAACGAAGAGGAAGCTGTCATTCATCCCGTCATCCTGGGTGCTTGGCAATGGTCTTTGAGAGCTTCAATATCGTGTATGCCCACCGTGAACGTGACACCAATGCGGCATGCTTCGCATAAGCCTACGGAAGTTTTTCCTTGAGAGCCCTTGAGCGTTCTTGGAGAGTCTGTGGCGGAACAGAACGACCACGAACACGACTGTCAAGCTTGTCCCCACATATGCGCGATGGGGTTTAGGTAGGAACTCACTGCCAACCATTGCATTATACAATGTTCAGGCTTCGCAAGGCATCCTTGCTGACGAACGCTACAGAGGCCCTGGCGTTAGAAGGAATTCAGGGCCACCACGGTATGCAGCTGCCACCACATGGTCCGACAGGATCTGTTCGACGTACTGCATGAAACGTCAAGATCCGTATGGCGATCAACACTTAAAGCCTCGCCACACATCACAGAATCGGTCGATTTCCAGGACAAGTTCCGGGAGGTACCACTCACCACGGGTCTCCACAGGCCAACGCGGTCATCACCTTGCGTCAGAGGACTAACACGTTTCGCCAGTGACGAAGTTGCCAGTTGATGTGGGAACGGCAGAACTGAAGGCGAACTGCAAGATGTTGTCGTGTCAAGAGGGGTACTCGAACAGGACGTCTGGGTCGTAAGGTTCATTCTTGTAACCTGTTTATTGCAGTCTGATCGGACACAGTGGCTACAGTGGCCCTCCTGAGGTCGTCTTGCAGTGCTCTGTCGGTATTCTTGAGGCGCTATAACGCGAAGATGGCCGGATATCGGTCTTCTTGTGAGGTTGTAAAGCGTCACCGACCTTGTCCAACTAGCCTTGTGTACTGAGCTGCCTCCCTGAAGTATGTGCACAACCTGTGGATGACGGATGGAGAGAGATTGGCATCTGGAGCAACATGACTGAAAGCCCATCCTTTTTAGATCAGACAGACAGTCCTTCCAACTTGAATTGCACTAAAGTGTCGTATTCCATGTGCTTGGTTGAATACAAGGTCCACAAATGACAACTGCCAACTGTTTCCCTCACTAGAAAACAATGGGTCGCTGGAACTCACTTCCTTCTGTGGGGTTACCTGACGCTGTAATGCATAACGCAGCTAATAGAAGGCTAATGATTTTAATCGTTGCCTACATTGAAAGCGAAGATTTTAAGGGATGCAGTAGCACCACAGGTACCACCTGTATAAAAATAAATTTAACAAACCATACGTCGATACGCATGTTCCCCTAATTGTTTTGAACAGTGTAGAGGGGCGTTTGAAAAGTCCATGCAAAAATAAAAACTACTTACGTGTTTGGGGCAAACCTTTTTTATTTTTCGACATAGTCTCCTTTTAGACTTATACACGTCGTCCAACGCTGTTCTAATTTGTTGATCCCTTCCGAATAATAGGAATTGTCCAAGTCTGCAAAATAGCTATTAGTTCTGCAATCAACTCCTCGCTTGAATAAAATCTTCATCCCGCCAGCCATTTCTTCAAATTGGGGAACAAATAGTAGTCCGAGGGATCCACGTTTGGTGAATATGGGGTATGTGAAACGAGTTGGAGTCCTATTTTCATTACCGAGCGAGGTGGCGCAGTGGTTAGCACACTGGACTCGCATTCGGGAGGACGACGGTTCAATCCCGTCTCCGGCCATCCTGATTTAGGTTTTCCGTGATTTCCCTAAATCGCTTCAGGCAAATGCCGGGATGGTTCCTTTGAAAGGGCACGGCCGATTTCCTTCCCCATCCTTCCTTCACCCCGCTCCGTCTCTAATGACCTCGTTGTCGACGGGACGTTAAACACTAATCTCCTCCTCCTCCTATTTCCATTAATTTTGCGACCACAACTGCTGAGGTGTGTGCTGATGCTTTGTCGTGATGGAAAAGGACTTTTTTGCGGTCCAATCGCTGGCTTTTTTCTTGCAGCTCAAACGGTCCAACAATGACGAATAATATCCATCTGTAATAGTTTTACGCTTTTCCACATAGTCGGTAAGGATTATCCCTTGCGAATCCCAAAAGACAGTCGCCATAACCTTTCCGGCCGAAGGAGTGGTCTTCATCTTTTTTGGTGCAGATTCTCCCTTGGTAACCCATTGTTTAGATTGTTCTTTGGTCTCAGGAGTGTAGTAATGTATCCATGTTTCATCCACAGTGACGAAACGGCGCTTAAAAGTCCTGCAGATTCTTCCTGAACAGCTGCAAACCATCCTTGCAAAACTTCACACGATTCCGTTTTTGGTCAAGCGTGAGCAATCACGCAACCCATCTTGCAGTTAGCTTTCTCATGCCCAAATGTTTATGCAAAATATTATGTACCCGTTCATTCGAGATGCACACAACACTAGCAATCTCACGCACCTTAACTCTTCTGTCATCAATCACCATATCATGGAGTCGTAACCTCCACAGTGCGTCCAGAACGTTCAGCATCACTTGTGCCCATATGGCGACTCCGAAAATTTTCATACCACTTATAAGCTGTTCTAATCGAAGGTGCAGAGTCACCGTAATGTTTATCAAGCTTCTCTTTAGTCTCCTGAGGCGTTTTGCCTTTCATAAAGTAATGTTTAATCACCACACGAAATTCTTTTTCGTCCATTTTTTGACAATCACTCGACTTCCTTGATTCACACGAATGCCAAACACAAAGAAATAGACCAATATGGCTGAAACTTGGTGTGCGTTCTTTCCAAAGATGCTACTAACTAAACATGACCTTGATATGCGCCGGTGGTGCCATCTCCCGGACTTTGCACGGACTTTTCAAAAGTCCCTCGTATTAGTCACCCCGTTAAATGAGCACATTGGTCGTTTTGGAGCTTCGTAGATGATGTAGAACAGGAGCAGGCGGTCGTCCACTGAAGTGGTGCCACTCGGACGTATGGAGTTTGCATAGTAAGGGGGTTCGACGTGGAGACGTGACAGAGTGGCAAAAAGTGACAATCGTGTCTGTGCCTGCCCACAACCACCTCTTGAATTAATTTGACGTGTATTGGTATCATATCCACAAAATATCCTGAGTTAAAATTACCGATTTTTTGGTGCATCACCGCGGATTGTCCAGTGTGTCTACAAGGATTTGTGTACCATTCTCAGCCATGTAACAGGGCTTAAGCACAGTGGTCGTGAAAAGATTTTAACCGACACTGACTGAAGACGATTATCACGCCTTGTTAGTGTCAGTCGGTTTCAAACCGACATGAAATGCTCACGTCAGTGACGGCAGGTCCATATCAACCAGTCGGCGAACGGAAGCTAGAAAGGAAACGGCATGCAGTGGACGATTGGACTAGGGTACCTCGCAGAATAACAGCGGCACGTTCAGGTGCATGTCTTCAGTGGACCAAATAACACAGAAACTTTACAGTAGCTGACCGGAGGGGTGTAATGTGATTCGACTAGTCGGGATTTGGGCCTGCCTCATTTTCAGATTTTGTAAGGCGACGAGCGCACCTATAGCTCAGTAAAGCGTGTTTAACTCCCAGTGCGAGGAGGATGTAGTTCGGGGCTGAGGTACTTCTGTGACGTTTCGAGAGTTTTGCTTTGTACCACAAATTGGGCCCACTTATTCTGGTAAGCGTAAACATGAACCAGTACGTTTATTTAAAATTTCTCGGCGACCAAGTGTTGCAGTTCCTTGTACTTCATGATGAGTAGTGCTGTCGGACACTCCTTTCTTTCAAGATGACAACAGCGATGTTCGCAGGGCTGCACGCATACGTTCCAGATTTGACGAACACACTTGCACACTATCGCGCCACACTGGCCGACACGGTGTTATCATAATGTGTCAAAGTGGTTCAAATGGCTCTGAGCACTACGGGACTTAACATCGGAGGTCATCAGTCCCCTAGAACTACTTAAACCTAACTAACCTAAGGACATCACACACATCCATGCCCGAGGCAGGATTCGAACCTGCGACCGTAGCGGTCGCGTGGTTCTAGACTGAAGCGCCTAGAACCGCTCGGTCACTCCGGCCGGCCATAATGTGTCCCGAGATTGACTATTTTTTGCCTGATATTCTTACGTAGCCTTCGGTGACGTCTCCCAGCTGGTTTGTTAACGTTTCCGAAAGCATATAGGACCAGTGGAGATAGGTTGAAGGCTAGTAACGGCACTTTGTTTGTGTTTTCAGCTTTCTTGGTTTAACGACGCTCTCCTGGCAGCACAGTGCTTTCTTGCATTGGTGACGGAAATCCGAATGAGTATAACATACATTAGGCAGAGTTCGGCCCATGACACAGGTTCAGAGGAAACATGTATGACCTAGAGTGTACGCATAGTGTTAACCAGTGTGCGGCTGCAGCTTTGCTCGCGTGTTTCGCAGCTCTTGGTCTCTTTCCCTCTCTTCCTCGCACTTTACTCCTCGCATTTTCCCCCTTCCATCCGCGCCTCTCTCTGTCTCATATCTAAAGAGCAGCTGTAGCTCCGGAAATTGCACGGGCGCTTCTGTCCGCCCTCTCCCGCCCACACTGCTCTTGTTCTCGTTACTGGCGACCTCGCAACGACTGTAGCATGTCCTGACTTCTGTAATAATGCCCTGTTCAGTCCTCCGAGCGCTATACATCAGAACAATATTGGGAGAATATCGATACCAAAATGCTCCTTAGCAAACCACACTCTTTTCATGATGCGTAATGCAACGGACAAATTAAAAACTGTAGAGTTCGGATAAAAGAGCAGAAAATTTAGTGTTGTATAAACTAATTACATAACAGCCACTCCTTTATTATTACTTAGCAGCTGCAACACATATACTAAGCATGTTTTTTTGCGCGTTCTGCGTCATGAGCTGTGCATGATAAGCACCGGAGCTAACTGAAGTGTTTGAGCAAGCGGCACCTGGGAACGTAACTTCTGAAATGGGTATTATTTTTGCAATAGCGCTGCGAAATAACACGTTTCATCCATATGAACCGACCAAGGCGGCGTAGTGATTAGCACACTGGACTCGCATTCGGGAAGACGACGGTTCAGACCCGCGTCCGGCCATTCTAATTTAGGCTTTCCGTGATTTCTCGAAACCGGTTCAGGCAAATGCCGGGATGGTTCCTCTGAAGGGGCACGGCCGATTTCCTTCCCCATCCTTCCCTAATCCGAGCGTGTGCTCCGCCTCTAATGACATAGTTATCGACAGGACGCTAAATACTTCTCTTCTCCTCCTCTTCATCACGATCACCATCATCATCTTCATCATTATCATCATCATCATCATCATCATCATCATCATCATCATCCATATTAGGAGCTTAAATATGAAAACGGAGAGGAAAGTTACTTAAGTAATAATGAAATAAGATAGGAGGGTCTTCAGCAAGTATTTTAATTGGTAGCGCTAAACAACATATCGTATTGAAGAGTCTACTATATCCACGGTGAATGTCTTTCCTGTTGTGAAACTTCCTGGCAGATTAAAACTGTGTGCCCGACCGAGACTCGAACTCGGGACCTTTGCCTTTCGCGGGCAAGTGCTCTACCAACTGAGCTACCGAAGCACGACTCACGCCCGGTACTCACAGCTTTACTTCTGCCAGTACCTCGTCTCCTACCTTCCAAACTTTACAGAAGCTCTCCTGCGAAACTTGCAGAACTAGCACTCCTGAAAGAAAGGATATTGTGGAGACATGGCTTAGCCACAGCCTGGGGGATGTTTCCAGAATGAGATTTTCACTCTGCAGCGGAATGTGCGCTGATATGAAACTTCCTGGCAGATTAAAACTGTGTGCCCGACCGAGACTCGAACTCGGGACCTTTGCCTTTCGCGGGCAAGTGCTCTACCAACTGAGCTACCGAAGCACGACTCACGCCCGGTACTCACAGCTTTACTTCTGCCAGTACCTCGTCTCCTACCTTCCAAACTTTACAGAAGCTCTCCTGCGAAACTTGCAGAACTAGCACTCCTGAAAGAAAGGATATTGTGGAGACATGGCTTAGCCACAGCCTGGGGGATGTTTCCAGAATGAGATTTTCACTCTGCAGCGGAGTGTGCGCTGATATGAAACTTCCTGGCAGATTAAAACTGTGTGCCCGACCGAGACTCGAACTCGGGACCTTTGCCTTTCGCGGGCAAGTGCTCTACCAACTGAGCTACCGAAGCACGACTCACGCCCGGTACTCACAGCTTTACTTCTGCCAGTACCTCGTCTCCTACCTTCCAAACTTTACAGAAGCTCTCCTGCGAAACTTGCAGAACTAGCACTCCTGAAAGAAAGGATATTGTGGAGACATGGCTTAGCCACAGCCTGGGGGATGTTTCCAGAATGAGATTTTCACTCTGCAGCGGAGTGTGCGCTGATATGAAACTTCCTGGCAGATTAAAACTGTGTGCCCGACCGAGACTCGAACTCGGGACCTTTGCCTTTCGCGGGCAAGTGCTCTACCAACTGAGCTACCGAAGCACGACTCACGCCCGGTACTCACAGCTTTACTTCTGCCAGTACCTCGTCTCCTACCTTCCAAACTTTACAGAAGCTCTCCTGCGAAACTTGCAGAACTAGCACTCCTGAAAGAAAGGATATTGTGGAGACATGGCTTAGCCACAGCCTGGGGGATGTTTCGGAATGAGATTTTCACTCTGCAGCGGAGTGTGCGCTGATATGAAACTTCCTGGCAGATTAAAACTGTGTGCCCGACCGAGACTCGAACTCGGGACCTTTGCCTTTCGCGGGCAAGTGCTCTACCAACTGAGCTTCGGTAGCTCAGTTGGTAGAGCACTTGCCCGCGAAAGGCAAAGGTCCCGAGTTCGAGTCTCGGTCGGGCACACAGTTTTAATCTGCCAGGAAGTTTCATATCAGCGCACACTCCGCTGCAGAGTGAAAATCTCATTCTGGAAACATCCCCCAGGCTGTGGCTAAGCCATGTCTCCACAATATCCTTTCTTTCAGGAGTGCTAGTTCTGCAAGTTTCGCAGGAGAGCTTCTGTAAAGTTTGGAAGGTAGGAGACGAGGTACTGGCAGAAGTAAAGCTGTGAGTACCGGGCGTGAGTCGTGCTTCGGTAGCTCAGTTGGTAGAGCACTTGTCCGCGAAAGACAAAGGTCCCGAGTTCGAGTCTCGGTCGGGCACACAGTTTTAATCTGCCAGGAAGTTTCATATCAGCGCACACTCCGCTGCAGAGTGAAAATCTCATTCTGGAAACATCCCCCAGGCTGTGGCTAAGCCATGTCTCCACAATATCCTTTCTTTCAGGAGTGCTAGTTCTGCAAGTTTCGCAGGAGAGCTTCTGTAAAGTTTGGAAGGTAGGAGACGAGGTACTGGCAGAAGTAAAGCTGTGAGTACCGGGCGTGAGTCGTGCTTCGGTAGCTCAGTTGGTAGAGCACTTGCCCGCGAAAGGCAAAGGTCCCGAGTTCGAGTCTCGGTCGGGCACACAGTTTTAATCTGCCAGGAAGTTTCATATCAGCGCACACTCCGCTGCAGAGTGAAAATCTCATTCTGTCTTTCCTGTTGTTTGCATATCGAGGTGGACAGTTGGGCATTTCGGTGGACGCTAGAGCAGTCGTTACTGGATCGGGTCTTTCACATTTTGGGATTCACTACTGTCCTAAATCTCTTGATAGACAAGACGTTGTAGTTGTTCAGACTCGTTGCCGTTCACTCCTAAAGTGCTCTGTGGACTGTTCAATCGCTCGCATGTGGATAAAGAGCGGAATCACAGCTCTACTACAGAGAAAACGCTTAAGCTCCCTCGGTGTCAACTTGTCAAAGTTGCACCCACGCTGCGAGCCAATACTGGGACAGCCGTTTAAGAGATTGGACTTAGCTGGTACCTGAAGTTCCTTCAGGCCTGACGAAGCCGTTAGGAAGACCGCACAGTGCTTATCCCTAAATTGTGTACCCAGTTCCTCAGAGGAGGAGAGTGTTCATACACTGGCAGAAAAAAAAATGAGCAGCATAGGTTAACGCGCGAACGTTCTCAAGCGCCACACTTAAAAGCGTATGAGAAATCGTGCCAACACGAGTAGTTTAGTACGAATGCCATTGGTTCAGTTGCAACTGGCTGAGAATATGACTAACCTATGCTCGACAGTGGGAATGTCTGGCCAGTTTGCTGCACGGTCACTGTATGGATTCTTTTTTTCGTTTCTGTATACATCGTACAGAAAATGACAAGACGGTTTTTTTGAAAAGGATATGCCTGATTTATTTACCGATCCGAGTTTGTAGTTTTTCTTTAATGAATTAGTTGTCGACAGAACTTTAAACCTTAATCTTCCTTCCTTTCTGTGTTCGGAATTAGAGATGGATCTACCCCCAAGGAACAAGTACAAAAGAACAGTTTACTAAATTGAATAGAAGGTCTGAGGAACGAGTTTTAAGGGACGATATTTCAGTGTTCAGGTCGGTTCAGATCAGTCTCCTTTTTTGGGTGGTCACTCGTTTCTCTTTCCAGTTCCGCCGTTCCTCGTTCCCACCTCAGTCTCGTTCTTTACCAGCGGCCGTTCATTCCTCGTTCCAGTTCCATTGTTCTGTCGCGAGTTGTAGTCCTTTTTATTCGTGCCGTTTGCCTCTTGTTCTTCATTTTCAAACTGTTCTCGAAATCTCGACTTCTGTTTCTTTGTATAACCCATTCAGCAGCCCCGATCGTTAACTTTTTATGTTAAAATTGAAACTAAAAGTCCTAATTCAGCTTAACTCGCGTTTTGACGTGCTAGTCTAGGTTTTTGAAAACAAAGAGGTCATAATTTCTACTTTAACCGTTCTCGTATTGTATGAATTAATTAAAGAGATGTTCGTTGAGCAAACTGTTTTGTCTAAAACACTTCCAGAATTCATTTCTGTGTTTCGAAACCAGGAGGTGTTGCTCATAGTAATAGTTTCAATATCTGAAATTTGAGATGCCGCTCATAGCTCACATCCTGGATACGCTCTTGTTACTGGTTACAGTAATCCTAGTTTTCCGTTCGGCTATTTCAAAACCTGTAAAGCGTTTTAAAATTTTATAAAAAACCGAAGGGTGGACGAATGAAATTGAATGTTTACTAGAATGCACCAGCCACCAGTGAACTAATTCTCAAAGACGAATGAGTTAGCGATCTCTAGTCGCCGCTTCTTCGTGGAAAATCCTGCGTGTTCTGCCGTGAGTACTGGTCGACGGTTTTGTTATTCCCGGCCGGCGGCTAAAGGTGCTCTTCGGAGGCTCCGATACTTTATTAATTTATCGGGGTGACTTTTTTAGAGCTGGTTTCCGTTTCGATCTATGGAGCTGATGTGTAAGGTTACGCCCATCCTTTTAGAACTGAGTTCTTGCCGCAGTTGTTATAATACGAATGTCGTTTGTATAGCTGTAGTTCAATCTCCTTCTCTTCAGGGAGAGGCACCTAAGAAAGTTCGTCTCAGGTATATCCAGATCCAGTAAATACAAGGTCTGGAACTTTGGATTGGAAGAAGAGGAGCAGAAGATGACCTTCAATGCCGATGGCCTCCCAGGCCTCCAGACCTCTTACCGTGTGGCTTTTATCTTAGGGGTTACGTAAAAGACCGCGTTTTTATTACCCCTATGCCTGACACTCTTGAAAGCCTGCGACATGGCATTTTTGAAGCTGTGAATTTGATAACGAGAAACCAGCTGCCTCGTGTGTGGCAAGAAATGAGCCACTGCTTTGATATTTGTCGTATAACGCATGGTGCTCACACTTAATGCACAAAA
The DNA here is from genome assembly GCF_023864345.2 of Schistocerca serialis cubense. Lineage (NCBI taxonomy): Eukaryota > Metazoa > Arthropoda > Insecta > Orthoptera > Acrididae > Schistocerca > Schistocerca serialis. Next base: position 985,565,796 of record NC_064639.1, on the reverse strand, counting down.
ATTTGAACTTTCCTCTTTCAAGGAGCGTTGGAATTTTGTTTCTATCTTTTGCAGTTAGGAAGCAATAAATGTTTGAAATCTGTTCCTTCTTTATAAATAGCCCTGTATAATGAGGTCGGGCAGTTTTAAAGGACAATTTGCCGAATTTTCTGATGTTAGCAAGTAATTTTTAAAGTTTACAGCTGCCGAATTATGACATAGACTTTAAACAGAACTTCATACCCTTTCTGAGGCGTTAGACAGAGCCTCCTAAGCGGACTTAAACGATATAACATGTGCGGAACTGGATCAAATAGTGACAAGAAAACAGAGCTGCAAACCACCATCCCGCCCCGGGTGATACGATAGGGCAGACAATTGTGGGTCCTCTTGGACTGACGGCGAGATAGAGGTTTGTGGCGCTGTTCTACTGTTAATACTTGATACAGTTTGATACATGCTGTGTCGTTTAAGTTCTCTTCGGAGGTTCTGTCCAGTGCCACAGATAAGGTAGTTCCATTTCAAAAAATTAAAATAAAGTCTATGTCATAATTCGGGCAGCTGTAAACATTAAAAATTACTTCCATTTGGTAGAAAATTGGCCAATTGCATATATTAGGAGTGGCATGTCTTAGCTGCCTCATCCTGAGTTTCCCTCACGCTAGAATTTATTAATAGGCAGTGGGTGATTTTATACATGCCTCCGTGTTTCTGTGATATTACTGCGCGACCACTACGAGCGACATAACAATAGCACGTACGTAAGTTGCTATAGAAGCTCTCCAAGTTTTTAACACATCCCACAGTAGCTCAGCTAGATTAGCGTAAGAAATTCGAACTCTTACCATGGATATACTCCCACGTAATTCTGGATATCAGCAACAGCATTCGCCCTCCCTCACATCTGTCGGTACACATGCGACAGCGTGCTCTGAGAGACGGGAAAATAGTAGACAGAAGTTATGGTATGGAAAGGGCGAAGGAAACAATGGTGTGTGTGTGTGTGTGTGTGTGTGTGTGTGTGTGTGTGTGTGTGTGTGTGTGTGTGTTGGTAAACACTGTGCTGTCTTACAATGTATTTACCCACAGCCGGGTTCGATCATTGATCATCTTCACAGTGGAAATATGTCGTGATATCTTCACATGTCATACAGGCTATTTAACCAGAAAAAATACCAGCGTTGCTCACGCACAATGCAAAATGCCTGAACAATGGTGCTGTGCGCTTACTACTGCCACAGGGTTTCATTTTTCAATGTTTTGTGTTTGCTTAAGCCGGTATCTTGGCGTGAAGTATCTTTTTGTGATGTTAGCAAGGCAGCTATGGTAACTTTTCTGATTAAATAGCATGTACGACATGTGAAGTTGTCACAATATATTTCCACTGTGAGGATGATTAATGATCGAAACCGGTCGTGAATAAATATACTGTAAGACAGCACTGTGTACCAAGCATTTCTCAAAGTGTGTTGTTGGTGTTGACAGTTGCCTGAAGAAAAAGTATCAATACTTGACAGTGACAGAACTGTTCTAGGAAGAGAGTGAAGGAGTTTGGTCGCTTCCCCCGAATCAAACAACGAAACAGAGAGTGGAGGAGACGGTGCCAGTGGGACAAGAATAAAAAGAAGGAGAAAGTGGAAGTGGGGCAGAGCTAGTGATAATGAGACACAGTTTATGACAAAGACAACGAGGAAGAGAGAGAGATGGTGACAGTGAGAAGAGATAGTAGTAGTAGGACAGAACGAAGGGGGCTGTAGCTGCGAGGCAGGAGACGGTGACGGCTAGAGAGAGACAAAGAGATAATGACAATGGTTTGGGGCTGAATGAGAGAGTGAGAATGGGCAAGTTGGAGTGGATGTGTTTGAGCGACTTACAGTGATGGACTAGTGGGTGTGAGCGAATTACAGTTACAGGAGCTTGTGTAGTGAGAGATGAGTTGCATGTTAAAGAGCGCGAATATGTTCGCATGTTAAAAATTGTGAGAAAATTTTAAAGGTGCTATGGAAGGTAGAATGAGATAACTGATGCCGCACTTTTCAGTCGGTGTTTTAAATTGGAACATATTCGCCTCTTTCGTGCTCTGATAGGAGCATTTTTCCGCTGGTAGCAAATTACACGGCTTTGGAGACACAAACTCAAGGTCGTCGATGAACAGCTATATGCAGAGGAAAAAAAAAAAAAAAAAAAAACCATGTGATTAGATCAGATAACCGTGAACACCATCAAGAGAAAAGTCGTAATGGGAAACATGTCACATTCATACCCGTGGAGGTTTCACGTTAAGATGACCCCGAAAGTCTGAATGAAATTGAGGCACAGGACTATTATGTTACAAAATGAAGTCAACGGTGTCTTGGCGCAACCGGCTTTTAGATAGTTGTTGGAGAATATACAGGCACACTGTACCAGTAAAGTTTATCCTTGTAAATACAAGTAAACCATGCCTTTACAGGAGGACGTACATTTGCTTTACGGGAGGACGAATGTATCGCGAACTCGCAAGAGGGCTTTGTGTGTCTCACACATGTACATTAATGATGATAACCATTACAGGCACATGAAACGTGGATTCACTAGCGAAAATTAAGTAATTTAGTCGTCACAGGATGTCTGTGCAGAGGTCAAAAGAACTTTCATGACCCCTGGGCCTCAAAACGCGACCCAACATGTTTTGCGTAAAATGTGAGAGACCATTGGTTACGATATCTGTAGGAAGCGTCTTCAATTTACGGAGAATCCCTCGGGCTCCACCTTCTCTGCTGTAGATCACAGCCGGCCTGCCTTTTCCAAAGCGCACATGCAAGAAGTTTCAATAAATTTTGTTAACAACTATGAATTGTTTTATCTCTTAGAGCTACTGAATCCTCGTTGACGCATTTTACTCTATAGCTCACGTAAGCACTACTTACGCCGCGTTCTTGTACTACTACTCGTCTTAGGCTGCTTCCCGGTGTGCAGTATTCTCCAAAGGTTTAGTATAGTGAGGATCAACTTGTCTACAACAAGCGTAGAGCACATCGTAAAACATGATCTCATGACACGCCAGTGCGATAGTGCTTGACTCGTATGTTGCCTATTCGAAGCTAGTATTTCGCCGGAGAGAGCGGGAAAGATAGGGTAAAGATTCTGATCAACTCACTTTACGCCAATGTCCTGCATTATATTCGCCGGCCGCTGTGGCCGAGCGGTTCTAGGCGCTTCAGTCTGGGACCGCGCGACCGCTACGGTCGCAGATTCGAATCCTGCCTCGGGCATGGTTGTGTGTGATGTCCTTAGGTTGGTTAGGTTTAAGTGGTTCTACGTTCTAGGGGACTGATGACCTAAGATGTTAAGTCCCATAGTGCTCAGAGCTATTTGAACCATTTTTGCATTATATTCCGAACCTCTCACCGGTGACTTGGGTTAAACGGCGCGGTTTTAATATCCCTCCTACCGAATATGTCAGCTCACCTTACAGTGATCTTCTCGTCATCTGCAGGTCGAACATATGCCTGCCCCGTTAGAGAGCGAACCGTCTATATTGACAGGAAAAGCTGTAGTGGAACCAGTCGCACTATCCAGGTCTAGATGATGCAACAAATATTTTCTACTTTCAGGACGACTGAGCTTTTAAATTATGGACAGTTTGTGAGTGAAAACTTCTATATATTCTTACTTGTTTGAGTCAGAAACAACGCAAAACCCTTGTTAATCTTAAGTTGCAGTTGCGACACTCGCACGCAATCGCTGTCACTCGTAATAGCCAGGTTATTGCAATTAACCAAACAGATTATCTGTGACAGAATGCTCGCTCGGATATTCCACAACACTACGCCTCTGAACGTTCAGTTCTCTGTCCCTGCTTGCACAATACGCGATGTGGTTTGTAACTAATTCAGAAGTCACAGTTCATACATAAAGATCTGGTTTTCGCACGTTCGTCTCTCTCGCTCGTTCACGTTCACTTTGCAGCACTCCACGGTCAAGTGTAATTCATAATTACGCCAACTTTATGTATTCATAGCTGCTAATGCACGTCTTCGAACTTTATGAGTACTGATCTCCAAACCTAAGTTAGACTTCAAAAAGCTATTCTTTAGCCCACAAAATACGTGCGAACGCCCCCTCTTCTCATTGGCTGAGAATCATTACAGCCAATGATCTGTCAGTATTAAACCCCACAATCTCGCGTGTTTTATTACGAGCCTATCACTACACAATGGTTTTATGACCAATATATTAAAACAACAAATTCATAAAACCCACAGATACCCAAATAAACCTCTCCGTAAATAACTGAATTATCGTAAAATGTTTCTTATTTTCCCATTAACGTAAACTAACTTGTTGGACTTTTACAAATTTCCCCTGAGAGGATGCTGCTTACTTTGCAAGGACACATTTCTCACGCTAATGTGTACTCGGTTAATGTACACAGCAATATTCGTTTACTATGTTACGAGATCGACAGGAAGTGCAAAATGGCTAAGCAGGGATGGCTAGAGGACAAATGTAAGGATGTAGAGGCCTATCTCACTAGGGGTAAGATAGATACCGCCTATAGGAAAATTAAAGAGACCTTTGGAGATAAGAGAACGACTTGTATGAATATCAAGAGCTCAGATGGAAACCCAGTTCTAAGCAAAGAAGGGAAAGCAGAAAGGTGGAAGGAGTATATAGAGGGTTTATACAAGGGCGATGTACTTGAGGACAATATTATGGAAATGGAAGAGGATGTAGATGAAGATGAAATGGGAGATATGATACTGCGTGAAGAGTTTGACAGAGCACTGAAAGACCTGAGTCGAAACAAGGCCCCCGGAGTAGACAATATTCCATTGGAACTACTGACGGCCGTGGGAGAGCCAGTCCTGACAAAACTCTACCATCTGGTGAGCAAGATGTATGAAACAGGCAAAATACCCTCAGACTTCAAGAAGAATATAATAATTCCAATCCCAAAGAAAGCAGGTGTTGACAGATGTGAAAATTACCGAACTATCAGCTTAATAAATCACAGCTGCAAAATACTAACACGAATTCTTTACAGACGAATGGAAAAACTAGTAGAAGCCAACCTCGGGGAAGATCAGTTTGGATTCCGTAGAAACACTGGAACACGTGAGGCAATACTGACCTTACGACTTATCTTAGAAGAAAGATTAAGGAAAGGCAAACCTACGTTTCTAGCATTTGTAGACTTAGAGAAAGCTTTTGACAATGTTGACTGGAATACTCTCTTTAAAATTCTAAAGGTGGCAGGGGTAAAATACAGGGAGCGAAAGGCTATTTACAATTTGTACAGAAACCAGATGGCAGTTATAAGAGTCGAGGGACATGAAAGGGAAGCAGTGGTTGGGAAGGGAGTAAGACAGGGTTGTAGCCTCTCCCCGATGTTGTTCAATCTGTATATTGAGCAAGCAATAAAGGAAACAAAAGAAAAATTCGGAGTAGGTATTAAAATTCATGGAGAAGAAATAAAAACTTTGAGGTTCGCCGATGACATTGTAATTCTGTCAGAGACAGCAAAGGACTTGGAAGAGCAGTTGAATGGAATGGACAGTGTCTTGAAAGGAGGATATAAGATGAACATCAACAAAAGCAAAACAAGGATAATGGAATGTAGTCTAATTAAGTCGGGTGATGCTGAGGGAATTAGATTAGGAAATGAGGCGCTTAAAGTAGTAAAGGAGTTTTGCTATTTGGGGAGCAAAATAACTGATGATGGTCGAAGTAGAGAGGATATAAAATGTAGGCTGGCAATGGCAAGGAAAGCGTTTCTGAAGAAGAGAAATTTGTTAACATCCAGTATTGATTTAAGTGTCAGGAAGTCATTTCTGAAAGTATTCGTATGGAGTGTAGCCATGTATGGAAGTGAAACATGGACGATAAATAGTTTGGACAAGAAGAGAATAGAAGCTTTCGAAATGTGGTGCTACAGAAGAATGCTGAAGATTAGATGGGTAGATCACATAACTAATGAGGAAGTATTGAATAGGATTGGGGAGAAGAGAAGTTTGTGGCACAACTTGACCAGAAGAAGGGATCGGTTGGTAGGGCATGTTCTGAGGCATCAAGGGATCACCAATTTAGTATTGGAGGGCAGCGTGGAGGGTAAAAATCGAAGAGGGAGACCAAGAGATGAATACACTAAGCAGATTCAGAAGGATGTAGGTTGCAGTAGGTACTGGGAGATGAAAAAACTTGCACAGGATAGAGTAGCATGGAGAGCTGCATCAAACCAGTCTCAGGACTGAAGACAACAACAACAACAACATGTTACTTCACAGACATATCTTCATTCACACTAAAAGCTAAACATATTAAATCAGCAATAATAAATAAACTGAGCAATATTCACAGGAGATAAAAAAATGGTTCAAATGGCTCTGAGCACTATGGGACTTAACATCTATGGTCATCAGTCCCCTAGAACTTAGAACTACTTAAAACTAACCAACCTAAGGACAGCACACAACACCCAGTCATCACGACAGGAGATAAAATGATTTCCAAAATATTACAGTTTTGTCTACTCATAATTTCTAGTCCGTAAGACGTTGACACATTAGGCGTCAGTCGCTGCTGCTTGGAACTACTGCATCTGTCATGCTAGAACCATGACAATGTATGAAGCTACCTGCTCACTGCCGGTCGACGTACATAGGCGCGATGCAAGGCACTACGCTTCAGGTGGAGTAAGGACAGGCGTGTCACCTGTCCTTACTCCACCCGAAGCGTAGTCCTTGTATCGCACTTGCTATGGTGCTATTAGAGAGGAGTAGACTGTCTGTCAGCACAGGCCTTCTGATCATCATACAACACATATACACGATACACACTATATATTGTTCACAAATCCATTACTGTCACCTACAGTCACAGATGCATCTCAAAACGCAACTCACACAGCGCTGGGAATGGGAGCCATTGTGCACATAGGAAGAAAACCCTTACCTGTTAGGCGGTTGGACCTACTCTTCAGTGTCTCCTTACCAGTAATGCCGTACGACTCCTCAACAGTAAGTTAGGCGTTCAGCACTGTCCGGAACAAAATACCTAACTACCAAAATGCAAACTTTAAAAAGGCATAAAACCAGAATATTCCTTCCAGAACAATAAAACAGTTGGTAGGAAGTTTAGTTATCTCTAACTGCCACACATCCTTTTGCGCTCCATGAGTTTACAGTCCATCACATTGCTGAGAAAGAATTGTACATAAGTCTTGAAGAGTATTGACCACTGCAGTAGTAGCTCTGCTACTATAATCAGTTTACCTTTAGGGAAGGTAAAGACACCAGAGGGGCAGTTCTGACGTTGCGGTTGATAATGAGAGCAAGACTAAAGACAAATCAAGACTATTTCATAGCATTTGTCGACCTGGAAAAGCGTTCGACAATGTCAGATGGTGAAAGATGTTTGAAATTCTGAGAAAAATAGTGGTAAGCTACAGGGAAATACGGGTAATATAAAATACGTACAAGAGCTAAGAGGGAACAATTAGCGTATAAGACCAAGAACGAAGTGCGCGGATTAAAATGTTTGTGAGACACGGATTTAGTCTTTCGCCTCTACTGTTCAGTATATATACAGTGAAGAAACAATGACGAAAATAAAAGAAAGGTTTAAGGTTGGAATTAAAATATCAATGATAAGATTCGCTGATGACATTGCTTTCCTCAGTGAAAGTGAAGTAGTGGTACGGGATCTGCTGAATTGAATGAAGAGTTTAACGAGTAGAGATTATGGATTGAGAGTAAGTCGAAGAACAAAGTGATGGGAAGTAGCAGATATGAGAACGGCGAGAAGGTTAACGTCAGGACTGGTGATCACAAAGAAGATGAAGATAAGGAATTCTGCTACCTAGGCAGCAAAATAATCCATGATGAACGAAGCAAGGAGGACATCAAAAGCAGACTATCATTGGCCAAAAGGGCGTTCCTCGCCAAGGGAAGCTTACTGAGATCAAACATAGGCCTTAATTAGAGGAAGAAATTTGTGAGAATGTATGTCTGAAACATAGCATTGTACGGTAGTGAAATATGGACTGTGGGAAAACCGGAACAGAAGAGAATCGAAGCATTTGAGATGTTGTGCTACAGAAGAATGTTGAAAATTAAGTGGACTAGTAAGATAAGGAATGAGAGGGTCTCTGGAAATCCTCCAAGGAAAGGAAGATACGGAAAACACTGACAAAATGGTGGACCAGGATGGTAGGACATCTGTTAAGATATCACGGAATAACTTCCATGGTACTAGAGGGAGCTGTAGAGGGTAAAAACTGTAGAGGAAGACAGAATGGAATACATCAAGCAATTAATTGAGGACGTAGGTTCCAATTGCTACTCTGAGATGAAGAGGCTTGCACAGGAGAGGAATTCGTGGCGGGTCGCATCAAACTAGTCAGAAGAGTGATGACTAAAAAGGTAAAAAAGAAACTACTTTCCAGACATGTTCTAAAGCACTGAAATCCAAAGGCGTGCTGTCCAGCCGAGACGCTAGCTGTCCTCACCTGCGAGTAATTCTCCCCAGCAGCTCGATACGAGGAAATACCGCGATCCAAGACGATGCCTCCCCACTCAAGGATCCAATTACCACTACACAGAACACGGGTGTAGGTTGCCAGCCCTGCGAGAAAGAGAGATGGAGCTTGTTCTCTCGCTCCTTTCCTCCCCCATCGGGCGGTCTAGTTTCTCGTTTGTGTAGCTCGCGGCCGACTGTCACCTTATAGCCTTGTGCACTGCTTTTACTTGACTTTTGACCTTCTGGGAAAACATATGTCTGGGATCTTTTTTGACCCCAAAGTGACTCTTGCAACTTTGTGGCGAAAAAATGTAAAATATTTACACAAAAATGATAAGATTTATTGACAGACCCATACACAATGTTTGGCTGATGTAATTAAATTACGTATCAGTTGTAATTAATAGCTTTGTTTGAAATATGAAAACATATGTACTGTTTAGATTGTTTCATACTGTGTCACAATACTGTAATTAACAAATATGATGTGTAATATCAATTGCAAGGCATTGTGCTAGAAATAAACTTCTACTCGCTCTGCACGTCATATGACGAACACTCGTCATACAACACTCTTACTCTGGCATGTTATTTACAGACAAACTTGTTACACTCATCATATTGTTGATTTACTTTCCTGTCGTTTGACTTTCGACAGGAATCACATCTTTTTCGTTTCAGACGTGGAACTTTGTCTGATTGTGATCTAAGGTGACGTGACGTGGAATGTGTGCAATTTCGCGTATTACATTCACTGAATCCTGCTTGTGCACATCATGTGGTACTATGTCGTACGTTATCTGTCCACTTCTAGATACAAGTGTAGGCGCACTAGTTCCCTTTATTGTCCATTCCATTATTGTCTTCTTCACGTTCGCTCACATTCTTTTCATCTCCGACTTGTGGATATTCCTCTCTATCATGTGTAGATCAGCATCACTCTCGTTCTCATTTCCAAAAATAGTTTCGCTATCACTATCACTCACCTGTAAATCTGCTAAAGCCTGCTTGAGGCTGTAGCCCCTTTCAAAATGTATATCACCATCCATGACGAAACGATATAACACCACGTCTTACTCGAACAAAACGCAATTCCTAACCGTGGATTTGTCATAACAGTGCACATGTATGTATTTTTTACGAACTGTTTACAACAGTGGACATATAAATGTCGGTGCAGGAAGTGCGTTGTTGCCAAATTTTACTTTCATAATGAAGTTGAAATATAACATTGAAAATCACATATTGTGTACCTGGGGTATTTTCTGACGTCACTGCAAAAATGTCAAATTATTGTACTACGAACCGCAATATAACCATAAATATTTACCCAGTTATAATAAAAAGTCCATGAGAAGCATATCTGGAGCATGAGAAGTCTACATCCACATTAAATTTGTTTCTTTACAGATAAACGAGTCTTGGGGTCTAAAAGGATCCCAGATACCATTGAGGGTTAATCACGTGGCTATTGAAAGCTTGAAGATCTCCTTTTCTATACGTATAAAATTTGTGGGGAGATCATGGTCGTCATTTACATTGATTGGTCACCTTTTCTTTTCCCATTTTGCTGTTTTTCCTATAATCGTTAACCCTCGGACACTACTGTGTGACCCAGCGGACATACCAGGCCAAAAACTTGAAGTCATTGTCCATGTCATATTCTAGACACTCTAATATATTTATGAAAATCACAGAATTCTGTGTCACACTGCAGAATGAGGGAAATGTTAGTAGAGAGGAAAAATTGGTAACATTTCAGGCAAACACGAGATGAGCTGGTAGTGTAAAAGGGGATGTCTCATATAATTCGCTAACGAAATACTTCGTCTCGTATACCTCTTTTTGTACGAAATTATTTAGGTTTGCCCATTCCACTGTTACACTGTCATTACTTTCTTCGTTGTTTATTGAAAAGTGATGGAAGAGGAAATCGGTCCACTGCAACTACGCTATTCAGCATTGTTTCTGTGGACAAGTTGACTGCTTCGTTCCGAATCTCTCCATAATCTTATCTCCGACAGGTGCGTGGTGTGCAGTAAAACGTACTTGGTCGAAAGTGCATTAGCAACGCACGTGCATATCCTATGCGTGGCCTAGAACTATTCGATTATTTCTAACGCGGACGTACAAAAGTCGCGGTAATTGTCTCTGAACGTGAAAGTAATGTCATTCAGTTGTTACTCTCCTTCGCGAGACTGTTTTATTTAGTGTTTTAATATTCGTGTAACCTAATTTACATACCGGCCCCTCCGCTCCAACAGGGAGAATGCGCCAGTGAGCGAGTGCACTGTGTGCTATCGTCTACTGAAGAGCTTCCGCTTGAACATAAATAAGCATTTCATTCGAGTTGTTTGTAGAGTAATGGGAGCTAAAACCGTGCACCCGTCTGATGCGTGCCAAGAATCCATCAGTAGCGGCAAAAATGTAATTTGCGTAGTCTGACTGACAGCGTCGTTCACAAGATTCCATCCCACAAATTATACTGTCAGCTCTGCAGCGGCAAAGCTCTTTGGCACTTCATCTCTCATAACAGACAGGGAGATTCTCTGCAGCCGCATTTGCCAACAAGGATGCCGGCACGGAATGGGTGGGACCAGGAAACGGTTTCCTTGTAACGTGACGGTAATCTGCATTTGCTTTTCTTCCTCTTCCTTGGCCAACTTTCTAAAGAATGCTATGTAGCAAAGCGAAAAACCTCATAATTTAAAACATGGAATGGAAATCCACTGTCTGTTAAACAGGATACCAGCGGAACATTTTGTAGCACGGTTCTTCGATAGCTGTTGCTTTAGCGCTTTTTTTTTTAAATATTGATTTCCAGCATTGACCTACATTTCTTACTTGGAGCCTAATGGAGGTGTAAATTAAATTTGTTTTAAGACACATTGAACAGTTCACATTGTCGTCCCTTTCAGCAGAGTCATGTAGTATTAAGAATAGTTAGTAACTGGGTCCTGCTGTTGTATCTGCTAGCTTCGTGCGCCATCTCAAAAATGGTGGGCAAGGTGATCCGTTGCTCGTCCTACTGTTCTCGTCTGTTGCGCTGTGTGTTGCAGGTAGAACCGCGTTCACGATCAACTTCACTGAACGCTCTGCGCTATGTGGTATCATCTGCATCTACATAGATACTCCGCTAGCCACCGTACGGTGCCTGGCAGTGGGGACCCTGTACCACTACTTATCATTTCCTTTCCTCTTCCACTCGCAAATAGAGCGAGGGAGAAACTACTCTCTATATGCCTCCTTATGAGCCCGAATTTCTCGTATCTTGCCTTCGTGGTCCTTAGGTGCAATGTATGTTGGCGGCAGTAGAATCGTTCGGCAGTCAGCTTCATATGCCGGTTGTCTAAATGTTCTCAATAGTGTTTCTCGGAATGAACGTCGCCTTCCCTCCAGGGATTCCCATTTGAGTTCCTGAAGCATCTCCTAACACTTACGTGTTGTTCGACCTACCGGTAGCAAATCTAGCAGCCTGTCTCTGAATTGCTTTTATGTCTTACATCAATCCGACCTAGTATGGATCCCAAACATTCGAGCAGTACTCAAAAATGTCCCACCAACGTCCTGTATGCGGTTTCCTTCACACGTGAACCACTCTTTCCTAAAATTCTCCCAATAAAGCGAAGTCGACCATTTGCCTTCCCTATCACAGTTCTCACACGCTCGTTCAATCTCATATCGCTTTGCAACGTTATGCCCAGATATTTAAACGATTTGACTATGTCAAGCAGGGCACTACTAATACTGCATCCGTACATTACAGGTTTGATCTTTCTACTCATCCGCATTAACTTATATTTTTCCACAGTTAAGGCTGGCTGCCATTCATCACACCAACTGGAAATTTTGTCTAAGTTTTCTTGTATCTCATTACGGTCACTCATCTTCGACACCTTATCTTACACCATGGCACCATGTCGCGAAACTTAGGCACTCAAGTCTCACTCGAGGGGGAGGAGAAGGAATCTAGTTTTGAACGTCCCATCGACAACGACTGGGGAAGGATGGAGAAGGAAATCGGCCTTGGCCTTTCGAAGGAACCATCTTGGCATTTGCCTTAAGTGATTTAGGGAAATCATAGAAAACCAAAATAGGGATGGCCGCACACGGGTTTGCACGATCGTCCTCCAGAATGCGAGTCCAGTATGCTAACCACTGCGCTATCTCTCTCGGTAAGTCTCACTTGACGCCTCGCCTGAAGAATCTATCATTCGGACTGAAGGCTAAGTAACAGATTACCGAAAAGTACATGGTGAGGATTCGGCAACAAACCTATATTATTTACACTCAATTCATCCTTTTGCTACCTAACGCGAACCCAGTTGTGTTACAGCTGCATGTTGAGCGTTATTGTCATTTACGATATGTACCTGCTCCAGAAATATTTCAGATTTAGTTACTTTAATGTTGACGAACTTTGATCACGCATGTTTACTTCCCCGATTTCTTATTTCTTCTACCTTGAAAACCTTCTAACCTTAATAGTTTACCCTTAAAAAAAAGTGTCTTTCTGTTATTTCCGATTCTTCGATGTTGTTTATTTCTTGTTCTTTTTTTATGTGTGTAGTGCATGGTACTGTTGCTTTCTTTTCTCAGAAATACAGGAATATTCGTTTCGTTAGTGTGTTCTCATTCATTCGGTAGTGGTGTGTAAAGAAGTTTGGCTTTCGCTTTGCCATTAGTTTTACTATTTTTTCTATATTTTGATAAAACGTCCGTATTACTTTTCATTTTCCAAACACCTGTATTTCGTATTGCCCCATTATTTTCCTAATAATCCGTCTTTCAAGTTCCTCTGCTCTGCTTAGCTTATAATTCATCGTTAACCAGTCAGCTTATAAACATCCTTCTTTCCAGAACGTTTGTTTGAATAACTTATTCTGTCACATTTTCTGAAATTATTGCAAAATGGTCTGCAAATTTCTACTCAATTTGCTGCCCAGAATTATTGGTTCAATTTTGTCAATTTTAACTCCAAATCCCAGATCTCTATAATTTTGTCGAAAACATAAGGGAACAGCAAAAGTGATAAGCTGTCCTCTTGTCCAACATCAGTTCTTATTTCAAATGGGTGAGAGTATTTCTCTCATAAATTTCACTTTAGATATCGTATTTGTAGTTCCTCCAATCATGTTTGTTAATTTTGCTTTAACACGAGTTTCTCTAATGAGTTTCTTTCATTGCTTATCTGTCTGCATAATCAAATGCTTTCTTGAAAAAGATGTGATTGGTTTGCTGATAAACGTACTGTGGCAAATCGTCGATTTTAAGTTAAAAATCTGTTCTGTGTAGGCTCTTCCCTTGTGAAAAGCATGCTGATATTCTCCAAGTTGTTTGTAGAAAGTATCTTCAACTCCGTTCAGAAGGATTTTTGGCGATATTTTGTATGCTACTGGCAGAAATGACACTGATTTGTAATTGTTGTCATTTTATTTGTATTCATTTTTATGTAGCAAGTATTGTATTATAATTTTTACTCTTTTGGACTCTTTTCTGTATTCCAAATGTTCACACAAAGCAATGGTATGTCTTTCATAATTTTTGGTTCGGCCCATTTAAAAAAATTGTAGTTTGGGGGTGAAGTGGCGGTAGCTAGGAGAAGTTGTATATATATATATATATATATATATATATATATATATATATATATATATATATGTGTGTGTGTGTGTGTGTGTGTGTGTGTGAGAGAGAGAGAGTGAGAGAGAGAGAGAGAGAGAGAGAGAGAGAGAGAGAGAGAGAGAGAGAGGGGGGGGTACAGGTTCCGTGTACACAGTTGTACAAATTAAGAACGCTGTTGGTTTAGAGACTGAGTGAACAAAACGTTTGCGGAAGTATCTGTCGAAAAAATTGAATTTGTAAATTATTTCGTTCTCAGTAATTTATTGACAAGTACGAAATGGAATCGATATAACTTTGTCTTCTAGTACATGATTTCTTTCTGAAACTTTCAGATTAGAACTGTATGCTGGTCTGCAACTTAACCTGGATCTTTGCCTTTTGCGGGCATTGTTAATGCTGGTTGACCTACTGAGGCACACCTCACTTCCGACTTAAAAGGTTGAATTTTGTAGTATGTTTATCTCCAGTTTCTGTTGTTTGCCGACTTCTCTTGTATATTTCAGTTGGCCCTGTTTCATAGCAGTTCATAAACGCATAACTTTTGCTCTTGCTGAATTCATCCAGTACGCGCGCAGCAAGGTAGACAATTTCACAGGTAATTCCTTTTCTGTAGTGGAAGCGAAGAACACTTTTAATCCAATATATAAGCGAATGAAGTTCGTCCTGTTCATCTGAATGTGGACTAAGTGATGTATTCGGAAACAGTTTCAACGAACAACGGTCTGCTGCCAGATTCTCATTCTAAATACGTGTCTAGTTATTATTCGAAGTCCCACCTCCGTGAACTGCATCACTACTGCACGCTAGTACGTATTTCAAAGGTAAATGCTTCGAATCCAGGCGGCAGAGAGAGAGAGAGAGAGAGAGAGAGAGAGAGTACGATGACGATGATCTGCCCGTTTGATGGCAGCACCGAGCATCCACGTTAGCAGAGTAAAATACACTCCTGGAAATTGAAATAAGAACACCGTGAATTCATTGTCCCAGGAAGGGGAAACTTTATTGACACATTCCTGGGGTCAGATACATCACATGATCACACTGACAGAACCACAGGCACATAGACACAGGCAACAGAGCATGCACAATGTCGGCACTAGTACAGTGTATATCCACCTTTCGCAGCAATGCAGGCTGCTATTCTCCCATGGAGACGATCGTAGAGATGCTGGATGTAGTCCTGTGGAACGGCTTGCCATGCCATTTCCACCTGGCGCCTCAGTTGGACCAGCGTTCGTGCTGGACGTGCAGACCGCGTGAGACGACGCTTCATCCAAACAAAGGATGGGGCCCCTCCACGCCCGCACCAACGTGGTGACCAACACAAAAGTTCTACTGTCACCTCCGTATGCATGTTAGTTTTGAATCAAGGCGTCACAGGATGCAGGCTGTGATGTTATCCATGCGTCTGGGTAAGACTACTCATTAACATGGTCCATCAGGAGATAGAAGTGGTCGAAAGCGATCGAAGGGTAGCGGTTGTAAGAGCAGAGGAAAAAAAGTGCCAAGGCCAGCGCCAAGGGAAAAAAACCTCTGCGACAGTAGGACGGGTAGTAAGGGCAGTAGCGGCTTGCTATCTGCGACAGTGCATGCAAGGTGTGGTTGTGTTAGTTCGAGGTATCGTGCATCGTTACCTTTGTCGTTGTTGGAGCTTGTTGCGGCGCTTGCTGCAGTTGCTGCGTCCCTGCAACAGTTCAAGGTCGTTGTGGATTAGTGGGCGATCGGTCATAGATCGGCTCACGGACTGTGTAGGGGGTGTGTGTGGCTGGTTTGCGTGCTGTGTACAGTACGGTTTCCCTGCGGTTGCCTGTTTTTCGGCTAGTCGCACATCTGGGTTTCCAGTAATAACTGTGTTGCAGGGGCTCGCCAGTACTGTCGTGTTAGCGTTCTATAGACCATAGATGTTCAGTTCCTAGCAAGTAATGTCTTTGGTCTGTTATGCTTCCATCTATGGTTGTGGTCGTAGTTACCCAGAGAAAGGATAAACGGGTTGCGCGAGTGTCTCGTGTTATTGTACAGTCGTGTGGAGAGTTTTTGGAATACCTGCAAGATAGTATCTAGCCGGTATTCCCGGTGAAGGTCCGCGATGCGTGTGTAGCGCGGAGCGTTGCTTATGATTTTGAGTACTTTGTTCTGTATGAGCTGCAGACGGCGCAGGCGAGTTGGCGCAGCGTATCCCCAGACACGGGCTGCGTACGTCATCAGGGGTCTAATAAGTGTCATGTACATGGACCTAGACACCCTCCTGTTTAGTGTGCTACGCCTGTTAAGCATAGGGTAGAGTTGTTTGAGCCTCGCGTTAGCTTTGTTGGTCACGTGTTGAATGTGGTCCCCCCAGAGTAGTTTCCTGTCCAGCCAGACACCGAGGTATTTGACCTTCTCGCGGAAACGTATTGGGCGTGTGTGTAGTGTTATTGGGTTGCAGTGCTGATGTTTGCGCAGTTGCTTCGGTCTTCTAGTGAACAGAACGGCCTCGCACTTGTCGACGTTTACTCTAACACGCCATTTCACCAGCCAAGGCTCCGCCGTTCTGAGTGCGGTCTGTAGTCGTGAGTTAATGTTAGACGGCTTCCAATCTTGCGCAAGGATGGCAGTGTCATCCGCGTAGATTGCTACCGTCGTGTTATGTGTAGCTGGGAGGTCGTTGATGTAGAGGTTAAACAGTAAGGGCCCTAGGATACTTCCTTGGGGTACTCCTGCCTGTATACCATGTCGTGTCGATTGTTTGCCCTGCACGTCAGTGTTGAAACTCCTGTCCGTGAGATATGAGTGTATGAGACGTACGAGCCCGTCGGGGAACCCTGCGTCACTGAGTTTGCGTATTAGGCCGTTGTGCCATAGACGATCGAAAGCCTTTTCGATGTCCAGGAACACCGCCCCAGTTGCCTTGCTTGTGTTGTATCCGTGTGTTATGTATTCAACGACGCGGAGGAGTTGTTGTGTTGTTGAGTGGTGATTCCTGAAACCGAATTGCTCCGGTCTCAGGGTGTCGTTTGTGATGCAGTGCCTGGTGAGTCGTTTTAATATTACCTTCTCAACGATCTTGCTGAGCGCGCTCAGCAGACTGATGGGTCGGTAATTTTGTGGGAGGGAGTGGTCTTTCCCCGGCTTCCTGAACATCAGGACCTTGGCCGTCTTCCAAAAGGCGGGGAAGTGTTGGTGTTTGAGTATGGCATTCGTAATGTGTGCTAGGTAGTCTACAGCTTTGTCCGTGAACTCCTGGAGGACACGGTTTTGAATGCCATCGTGACCAGGGGCCTTCCTAGCGGTGGTATGCATGATGGCCCATTTGATTTCTGCTGTACTAGCTTGTCGGATGTTGTTGCGCGCTGGTTGGGCCAAGATGCGTGTGACCTCCTGGTCCGTATCAAGTGTGAATGCTGGGTCTGAGGGATTCAGGTTCGGTGTGAATGACGCTGCGAGTGTGAGGGCCATCAGTTCCGCTTTTTCTTCCGCAGAATATGCTGGTCCGTCTGGCCCTTGTAACGTGGGGGTGTACAGTTTCTCCCTGGTGAAGTGTCGGGCTAGCTGCCACACGCCAGGCCGCGTGGTGTCTAGCCCTTCGAGTTTCTGGTCCCACTGTTGTGTCTTGAATGTTTGTATTTTTTCCCTGGAGCCTGTTAATGTGCCGTTTGAAGTGCTGGCGCCTGGTACGCTGCCAGTGTCTCCTGAGGCGGTTCCTCACTGAGATTAGGCCCAGGATTTCCTGGGGCAGGGCAGCACTGCGTTGTTGTGGCGTGCGGATTGGTATGGTGTTGGCTATTGCGTCCTGGACGGCGCCGGTGAGGGTTTCGACTGCCTCGTCAATTTGGGCTGTCTCGTTAATCGCGTGGGTTGGTGGGATGCGACTGTCAAGCGTTTCCTTGAACTGGGTCCAATTCGCGCGCCTGTAGTCTAACATCCTGCGTTGTTCCATGTTCTGCAGTGTTTCTTCAATGTACAGTATAACGGGTTGGTGATTTGAGGGCAGATCGTTTTCAACGGCAACGTTGAGTGTCGTTGTTATGCCCTTGATGAGGGCCATGTCTAGCACGTCTGGCCTGTGTCCCCTCCGGTAGGGAATGTGCGTCGGTTCGGTCGGCGCTAGTGTGATGTAGTTTCGTCCTAGTACATGTTCGTATAGTTTCTTGCCGTTGGAGTTTCGTATTCGTGAGTTCCAGTCCGGGTGTTTTGCGTTAAGATCTCCAGCGGCTATTACGCGCGGTGATATGTTGAGTATTGTGCTGATGTCGCGTGTTTTGATGTTTTTAGGGCTGTTGTATACTGACACCAGTGTAGTGTAGGCTCCGTTGAACACGACCCTGACGGCGGTTGCCTCTAGTTTTTCGAGTTCAGGGAGCACTATGTTTGTGTGTGCTCAGGGAGCACTATGTTTGTGTGAGTTCAGGGAGCACATGCTCAATGGGGGACAGATCCGGAGATCTTGCTGGCCAGGGTAGTTGACTTACACCTTCTAGAGCACGTTGGGTGGCACGGGATACATGCGGACGTGCATTGTCCTGTTGGAACAGCAAGTTCCCTTACCGGTCTAGGAATGGTAGAACGATGGGTTCGATGACGGTTTGGATGTACCGTGCACTATTCAGTGTCCCCTCGACGATCACCAGTGGTGTACGGCCAGTGTAGGAGATCGCTCCCCACACCATGCTGCCGGGTGTTGGCCCTGTGTGCCTCGGTCGTATGCAGTCCTGATTGTGGCGCTCACCTGCACGGCGCCAAACACGCATACTACCATCATTGGCACCAAGGCAGAAGCGACTCTCATCGCTGAAGACGACACGTCTCCATTCGTCCCTCCATTCACGCCTGTCGCGACACCACTGGAGGCGGGCTGCACGATGTTGGGGCGTGAGCGGAAGACGGCCTAACGGTGTGCGGGACCGTAGCCCAGCTTCATGGAGACGGTTGCGAATGGTCCTCGCCGATACCCCAGGAGCAACAGTGTCCCTAATTTGCTGGGAAGTGGCGGTGCGGTCCCCTACGGCACTGCGTAGGATCCTACGGTCTTGGCGTGCATCCGTGCGTCGCTGCGGTCCGGTCCCAGGTCGACGGGCACGTGCACCTTCCGCCGACCACTGGCGACAACATCGATGTACTGTGGAGACCTCACGCCCCACGTGTTGAGCAATTCGGCGGTACGTCCACCCGGCCTCCCGTATGCCCACTATACGCCCTCGCTCAAAGTCCGTCAACTGCACATACGGTTCACGTCCACGCTGTCGCGGCATGCTACCAGTGTTAAAGACTGCGATGGAGCTCCGTATGCCACGGCAAACTGGCTGACACTGACGGCGGCGGTGCACAAATGCTGCGCAGCTAGCGCCATTCGACGGCCAACACCGCGGTTCCTGGTGTGTCCGCTGTGCCGTGCGTGTGATCATTGCTTGTACAGCCCTCTCGCAGTGTCCGGAGCAAGTATGGTGGGTCTGACACACCGGTGTCAATGTGTTCTTTTTTCCATTTCCAGGAGTGTATATTCTGTCAGCAAGTTTCACTATCCATTCTCCCTTATCTTTCCGTAACACCCCTACCAACACAAACACAATACTACACTGCACAAGCATTGATCAATCACCTGCGCAGTTTATACACGTGCTGGCATCTGTCATTCCGGAGAAAGACAATGGGAAACCATCTCGACTAAAATATTGCCCAGGCAAGATCTGCTTGTCAACGAGTGTGGTATTGATCTTAGGTTTAGAATTAACAATTAAAATATACGAAAAACTGATAGAGAGGAGTAAAAAAAGGTGTAAACATTTCGTTCTTTTACATATATCTCTTGTACTAGTATTGTCATCGAAAGTAAATAGTCTGCGGTAGTACTGCCATCCGTCAGTATGTATTGCCTAAGCTGCTTTGGGATAATGTCATGACGCATGTAGGAGACCGCGTAGCAGCAACCCGGAGATGTCGTCTCCCCCTAAAAAATTTTAAGCTGTGCCCCCAGCAGGCAACGTGATGTTCACCGTCTTTTTCGACGTCCGATATCTGATACTCATCGAATTCCTCGAACACGGAAAAACTAAAAACAGTGACGTGTAGTGTGAGACACTTCGTAGCCTAAGCAAGTCCGTGAAGGCAACGGCCTGGGCTGCTCTTCGGAGGGAGTGATTCTGCTACACGATAACACGCCTCCATACGTCCCCAAGATCACATAAAGAGTAAAGTGGCAAGTTCAAGTGGAAGCAGCTTGACCATTCGCTCTACAGTCTGGACTTGTCGCCCTGCGACTTTCATGTGTATGTTTCGCTACAAAAACATCTCAAAGGGAATCGTGTCAACCTGAACGACGAAGTGAAAGACACAATGAGGACTGGCTCCTGTCACAGCCTCAGGAATTCTGGAGGTAGGTAATCTTTCGGTTCTTGAAACTGTGAGCTAGTTGTGCTCAGGCATCTGGTGATTATTACTGAATAAAGGCTTCAATTACACTACTGGCCATTAAAATTGCTACGTCCAGAAGAAATTCAGATGATAAACGGGTATTCAAAGGACAAATATATTATACTAGAACTGA